>NC_090927.1:305177653-305484598 GCF_040938575.1 Ambystoma mexicanum | reverse complement strand
TTGCTAGTTTATTGGTCAAACAGGGCCAGTTTTTTGGGCCAAACTGGCCCAATTTGAGCAACTAATTTTAAACAGTGTTACTGGAGATATTTTCTGTAAACTGCTCTCCTTGCAACACATTTTATCTAAACTCGCTGCCCTGGGAACTACTGCAACATTCTGTAACAAAAGGAATTAATTGGCATTTGAGACTATGGTGCATGGGCGATAGTCCAAAACATCTGGAGAGCTAAAGGTTGCAGACACTTATAATATCACCTATCAGATGGTATTTATTTTTACATTTATTAAGCGCGCAAAACCCTTAGGCATTGCAGCACTGTTACAACCAGTTACGCTCATATTATGTTACAGTATAATATAATATAATATAATATAATATATAATATATTATAGCTTACCTATTCAAAGGTCAGGTGGCTGAGGTGAACGGCCAGGTTTTCAGCGCCTTTCTGAAAGTCCAGTAGTTCCATTGGTTGGCTGCCACAGAAGGGAAACCTGCCCCAACCCCATTTTTGCCCATTTGGATTTAGGTTGGACAAGTATTGGGGTGTAAGCCCGTTTTAGAGGCCTGGTAGATTAGGCCTTCTAAAAATCTTCGATATATATAATCCCTCCATGGGCTTGTGTTCTGTACTCTTCCCGAAAAGCATATTGGTCGTCGATGACATCCATACCAAAGCCAATAAACATATGCCCATGATGCCAGGTTGAAAATGAATCTCTGGTTTGGGTGGAGAGTAGTGCCAGTGAAACACATCAATTGAAGAGCAAGACCCTATTTTGCTGACTCAGTTGTCCTTCAAGAATTACATTCATGAAATATAAGCCATGCCGAGCAATAACATGACTCCAGAATGTATCATTACATTGAAAGTATTACAGTGCAGCAGGGTCCAGGCAGGAGCAGGGCGCCCAGAACAAATGAACCCAGACTGCTGGAAAGCAAACGGTGACACGTAGTTTATGAGCATACTGCAATTTAGCGTGGTTGCTCTCCCCTGGTGTGATTCCTCCAAAAGCCCCAACTCTACCTCTGTGACATGAGGATAACAGTGCAAATTGAACCCAGGGTGCCGGGGTATGCAGCAAATGAGCCAGCACACCATAGCTCTCCTCGTGGGCTGGGACTACTGTAGTTCCACTATGAAGCTGGTTCTTAGAGCACAGGTGTCCAGGGACGTCATTTAGCGGACACCTGGAGACGCAATTGCAACCCCTGAGGTCTCCCTTGCTACCCTTAAAAGAAAAATACATTTTTTTTTTTTTAACAAATTGAAGCTCCTGGGCTGTGCCATTTGAGCTATTTGTCTTTCTGGTATTCCATACAGACACACTTCATGGGGTGAGTCACTGATTTCGGGCCTCATCACGAGTTGGGCTGTAGCCCTTAAATGCGGTGGTAACGGTATTACCGCCACATTTAAGGGCTGGCCCTATCGCGAGTTGGGCGCTAAATCGGCTGTTTTACCTCCAGCTTTTATCTGGAGGTGAAAATCCCTGTTTTCGGCTGTATTACAGCCGGCTGTATTCGCCCACAGTATTAGCACCGAAAATTCCCCATTGGAGCCAATGGACCCAATCAGGAATGGGGATTTACCGTTAAGGCCCAACCCGTGATCCGGTGCTAGGGCTCTTACAGTCAGCGGTATAACAGCCGGGATTACAGCCCAACTCGTGATGAGGCCCTAACACCTCAAATTCACAATGCAGACAAAATCCTCCCAAAAGCATTTGGAGTAGACTAAGCATCCATTTCAGACTATGGGCCTCATTACGAGTTTGGAGGTAGCCATGCCGCTTTTTGCGGCATGGCTCCCTCCAAGGTTGGGTCCGGGTTCCCTGAATGGGGGCTTACAGGGTCATTCGAACCTTGGAGGACCGGTAATTCCCCATTCTGGGAAGCCATCCCCATTTGAGCCCCCATAGGCCTCAATGGGAATGGGGAGGGAGCTTATAACGGGCCCATTAGTTACGGGCCCGTTATTAGCTCCCTGGTCCTTTAGCGGCTCCCACTAAGGGCGGCTAGTTTTACCAGCCGCCCTTAGCGGAACCCGCTAAAGGACCTCGGAATGCAGCAGCAAGGGGTTAACGGCACCGGCATCCTTACCGGCGCCGTTAACCCCTTGCCACCACACTCGGAATGAGGCCCATATGTATTTAGCCTTTCCCAAGTTGCAGTTATAGCATGTTTTTTTCTGCCGATACATGTGGTGATCCATTCTTTTATGAAATGTATATCACATTACATAATATTATAACCATATTTTGCATAGTGAAACAATGCTATGTGATGCCACTTCCTGTTTTGTCAAGGGGTAAACGGTTGTGTTCCATCACTTCCCATGATGTCACTTCTGAGTGGGCCAAATTACATCACTTCCTGTGATGCCATCAGATGTCAAGGGTCATATGATGTCACATCCGCTACCCCAGGCATTTTAGTGAAATGACGTCCCTGCAGGTGTCTTTTCTAGAATCATCAGGGTCCACCTACGACCTAGAGGAAATAGTACCTGTGGTCGCCCCCAGTTTTGTACATATTAGTTATGGTTAGTTGATTAAAAAACAAGTGTCCCAGTTCTGTCTGTCCTCTTGTAACCCCTTTTTGGACGATTCTGGGTGCTATCTGTATGCATAGCAGTAGAAGGGTTATGAGTCATGCCTACTTGAGTTATTGTAACCATCCTTAGATGGTCCCTATCCCCTATGCACCAGCCCAGTGTAATGGTGTGATTGTGTGGTCTTCTAAACTCCACCTGTCCCATAGGGCAGACAAGAATCCCTTAGGGGCTGCATTGCATACAAGACACTCGCCCTCAGTTTGGTAGTCAAAAAATGAATTGGATTCTAAAACCAGTAACTCACTCAATTAAAGTCAAATTCTTTAATGGAAGTCAAAGATCTTTATTGCTGTTGCTAGGGCTCAAGTTGAGGTTACACACTGGTGTACGGAGTCCATCACTTTTTTCAGGAGCCCCCCACTTTTTTCAGAGGGCACCTTGATATGCTCATTTCTGGTGACGCCACATTCAATTGGTATGTTAAAGAGTCCTCCCACTTTTCTTTTAGGACTTGAACCCTGGCTGTTACCGTGCCTATCCTTGCTCAGTGTGTCCTCCCGCTCCAGGTGCCATGTTACTACCCTCCTCCTATGGCATTAGTTTAGGGGCACCCAGCAGTTCCAGCTGTGTTCACCTTATTTACGGGCCCTTTTGCCCACCTGGAGATACCGCAGACACTGTGCGCCTGTATTGATGTAGCGTCTTCAGATACGATCTGGTGCCTTTGTCCTACGCTAATGCAATCAAGGCAGTTTCTAGACACTATTGCGCCCATGGCCAAACAGCAGAATATGCTTCACCACTTTGCTCCCCTACTGCTACCAGCACTAGACTTCCAATCCAAAATCCTTCAATCATTGCAATTTGTATAACGTGTTATTGACTTGTAATTAAAATGAATAAGTGAACAACGCATATCAATATTACAAACAGAATAATAAGGTTACTCACCGTAGTGACCACCTTACTCCTAGTCCATAGTCCCCTTTCCTCCATACTTATGGGACATTCCTCCGTCCTGTGGGACGGGACGGGACCGGAGCACTTTGTAAAAAGCATCACATTTTTCAAAAATGTGTTCTTCCTCTCTTTTTACGTGGAATACCGCACACGGCCATAACCCCGCCCTCATTAGCTCCGCCCAGCGCATCGCCCATCAGTCCTTTTCTATTGCCTTTAAGCAATAATAGAGGAACCTTTTTAGAGGGGATGGCGGGCGGGCGTATGGATGAAAGGGGACTATGGACTAGGAGTAAGGTGGTCACTACGGTGAGTAACCTTATTATACTCCTACGTTCCGTCCCCTTTCCTCCATACTTATGGGAGATTCCCAAGCACTCCTCACAGAAATTACGGGTGGATGGAAAACTCCCTACTGAAAAAGCACAGCCTGGCCAAACTGAGCATCAGACCTGGAGCTTAGATCCAAACAGTAGAGTTTACAAAAGGCCCATGGAGAGGACCAGGTAGCCGCTTTCGCTATGGTCTCCCAGGGGACATACTTTCAAAAGGCAACAGCAGCTGCCTTGCCCCGTACCAGATGTGCATGAACCCCTTTTGGAGGTTGAAGACCTTGAACAGCGTAAGACTCCATAATACAGGCAGCGATCCATCTGGAAATAGTTGCTTTGGAGGCCTGTTTACCCTGCGGATTACCGAAGGTCACCAAGAGCTGAGAAGAACTCCTAAATTCAGATGTTCTGTCCAGATAGAATTTATGAGCACTTCTAATGTTCAGGCAATGCAAAACCCTCTCAGCCTCTGAGGCTGGGTTTGGAAAGAAGACCGGCAAGGAGATTGACTGATTCAGATAAAAATCAGAGACCACTTTTGGCAGGGTATCGGGTAATATTATCGCCACCAAAAATATCGCCGTACATATGGTCATCGGGAACGGCCATAGGTGATATTTTTGGTGGGGATAATTTATGGGGTAAATGGATGGGGGGATGTGGGGGTGTCCCCCGCTCCCTTTTAAAATATATGGGGGTTGCGGGGGTGTGCCCCGCAGGTTCCATGGGGTAATATTGCTTCAGAAATATGGCAAAATTTTTGTATGCCGATATTTTTCCGGCAATATTATCACATGGAACCTTTCGGAAGGAAAGAAGGATTCATCGTCAGGACAACCTTACCCTTATGAAAAATAAGAAAGGGATGCTCCACTGACAAGGCCTCGAGCTCACTCGCACGTCTCGCCAAAGTCACAGCGACCAAGAAGGGCACTTTCCACGAAAGGTGCTTAAGGTCTACAGTAGCCATTTGCTCAAAAGGCTTATGGCACAAGGCCGTAAGGACCACGTTCAGATCCCACGTCGGATGGGGTTTGCGAACAGGAGGGTAAAGAGGCATGAGGCCCACAAAGTGCCTTTTAACCACTGGGTTTGACAGTGAAAATAGAGCACCGATCGGTGGATAGATGTGCGGCATCAGCCGAAAAATAAGTCCTACATGTCAAGACATGGATGCCCGACTCTGCTAGATGAGAGACAAAGGACAGCACTGTGTTGATCGTAGCCCCCCTGGGGTCCATCTTTGTGGCTAAATACCAGTGGCAGAGCCGAAGCCATTTGCTCCTGTATTGAAATCTCGTCGAGGGCTTCCTGGCCGCCTGAATAATACGCATGTTATCAACGGACAAGTTGAGGTGTTCTAAAGATCTGAACTCAGGCACCATGCCACCAAGCTGAACGATTGTGGGGAGGGGTGCCACAGCTGCCGATCTCTCTGCTGAAGCAGGTCGGGAACCAGCAGAAGCCTAATCGGGCACACATCGACAGATGCTGAATCTCTGAAAACCAAAACCTGGCCGGCCACCATGGTGCTATGAGCAGAAGAGAACAGTTCACTGTGCTCCTCAGCTTGCACAGCATCCAATGAATCAGAGGCAGAGGCAGGAAAGCATAGGCTCTCATGCTGAGCCAGGGAATTGCGAGGGCATCCCCCAAAGAGGAGGCTCCCAGCCCGTTACTGGAGGCATACAAGGGAAGCTTCCTGTTTGACGCTGTTGCAAAGACGTCCACTTCTGGAGTGCCCCAATGCTGGAAGATTTGCAAGAGGACCTCTGAGTTCAGTTCCCACTCGTAGCTGACCATTATATGTTGGCTGAGGGCATCCGCAGTAACATTCAGCTGACCCGGGATATGCACTGCCACCAGCAAGATGCCATGCTGAACCGCCAATTCCCATATCTTAATGGCAAGATCCACAAGAGGAGGGGACTTGGTACCCCCTTGCTTGTTGATATAAAATATGGATACCACATTGTCTGTACGGATCCGAACTACTTTGTTGACAATGACAGGCTGGAACGCTTTGAGCGCCAGATAGATTGCCCGGAGCTCCAAGTGATTTATATGAAGGAGCTTGTCCTGCGGTGACCAGAGATCGGAAACCTGAAGAAGGTCCAATGTCGCACCCCATCCCAGCAGGCAAAAGTCCATAGTGATTGTCACTAGTGGGCCGGGATCCTGAAAAGCCACGGCCACCGACAGATTGCTGAGAGACGACCACCACACAAGGTTCGCTCTCATAAAAAATGGAACAGGAATCATCTTGGAGTCTCGGTCCACTGCTTGGCGCCAAGAACTCCGAAGAGCCATCTGTGTTCGCCTCATCTTGAGACGAGCAAGAGGAAGAGCCAGCACACACAAGGCCATGAGGCCAGAAGCCTCTGGAACCACCAGGCCGACATACTCTCTGACTGCGCAAACACCTGACACGTGACCAACAGATCCGCCATTCTGTCCCCGGTCAGATACACTCTGCAGTCGATCGTGTGCCACCGAAAACCCAGGGAAATCAGGTCCTGAGAGACCGTCATGGAGGATTTCCGCCAGTTCACCGACAGCCCAAGATGAAACAGGAGCTGGAGGAGAGACTGAAGATTGCTCAAGGCTGATTGAGGACAAGGACTGCACAGCAGCCAATCGTCCAAATACGGATACACATGGATACCCTGAAGCTGAAGATGAGCTGCGATAACCAACATCCTCTTCGTAAAGACACGCAGTGCCGAGCTGAGGCCAAACGGGAGCACTCGGAACCGGAAATGCTCCTCCCCCACGGAAAAACATAGGTATTTCTGATGCGGACTCCAAATCAGAATATGCATATAAGCATCCTGAAGGTCCACCACGCTGAGCCAATCACCATTCTGTAAAGAGGACTTTATCTGACAGGGCGTGATCATCTTGAATTTCTCTTGGGGTAGAGAGAGATTGAACTGGTAAAGGTCTAGGATGCTGCGCAGGCCAGCCTGGTTGGGTTTGGGCACCGTAAACAGCTGGGAGTAGAAGCCCTCCCCTTGCTCCCCTAGGGGAACGGGTTCCACCACTCTGAGATCCAGCAACATCTGTATCTCGGCTCTGAGGGAGGGCGACACTAACTGCTGAAAGTAGGATTGAGGGGTGGGGCAGGGGGAAGGGTCAAGCGGAAGCCCGCCCGAGCGACTGACAAGACCCACCGGTCCTCATTGATGGGCTGCCATGCCTCCCAGTGAGACGCAATGCGCCCTCCCACCGGGTTCTCGTGCGAGCGTAGAGAAACTTCATTTAGTTGGTTTATCGGTGGCGCTGCCACCTGACCCTGAAGAGGAGGCTGAGGAATGGGAGAAAAACCTGCCCTGTTGTTGCCATCGGCGAGAATTTCCTGATGGAGTATCGACCCTATGGGACTTCCGATCCGGAAATCCCCTAAAACCAGAGGAGGACCGAGACTGCGAAGACATTCTATGAGCCCTGAAAGGCGGTTTCACCAAGACAGACAAGGAGTTGGTGGTCTGGGTGCTGTCCTTAGTCTTAGTCAGATCAACATCTGTCCTTGAGTGAAAAAGCTCCTTGCCATCAAAAGGCAGGTCCAGAACTTTATCCTACACCTCTTTAGAGAACTTGGTAGTGTGCAGCCAAGCCTGACGAGAGGTGGCCACGCCAAACATAAGGCCCTGGTCCGAGGTGTCGACATGATGCGACATGGCCTCCAGCATATCCTGCGCCAGGAACCTGGCATCTGACAATCGCGCTTTAAAATCCTCTAGTTTATTCGCGGGAATGAATTCCTCAAACTCTGACAGACCTTTCCACATTTTCATATTCGCCCCCGCTAATACCAGTTCCACGTTAGCTTGACGTAACTGCAGGGCTGAATTAGCAAAAATCTTCCTCCCCAAAGAATCAAGAAGCTTGTCCTCTTTGGCTAGAACTTGCGTTGCCGCTGTCGAAGACGATGAAGCGGATCTAGATTGTAATGTAGCAGCAGCCTCCACTGTGGAGGAAGGGGGCGGACACGATGCTAAGGCCACTTCTAACGAAGAATGGAGTCTATAACGAGCGTCGATCTTTTTATTTACAAGCAGTCCAGAGTGTAGTTTCTCCCAGACTTTACAGACCTCGGCTAAAATGTCCTTTTGCAAGAACAAGCGGGTGCGCTCCAAAGGAGACAAGGTGAACGCCCCCAAAAGCACCCCTTCCTGCAGAACGGGTGCCTCCGGTACTGGAACATCCAGAAGACACATCATGTCCAGCACTCGGTTGGGAAAGGCTCTAACAGAGCGGGGCTGATACTTGCTGTCCTGATCCCCCTGTGCATCATCTGACACATCCAGATCAGGCTGCGCAACATCTGGCACTGCTGGAGATTTGTCCACTGGAGACAATGAAGGCAAGTGCGGGAGGGCCGGTGGAGGCCCGGCCGGTAGAGGCGGCGCTGGCGGAATCACCGGTGCCATAACCGGGACCGATGGCTCAGGAGGGCATATCTCCTTAAACAAGCCTCGAAAATACTCCTTCATGGGGTTGGAGCACATTAGCTTCTGAAATTTGCTGAAAAAAGCCTCCTGTGCTGATGATTTAGGGGCGACTGGAGGAAGCCTCTCATGAGCGGAGTAACTCCATGGTCATAAGGGAGAGGGTTGCCAAGAGGGGCCTTCTCCACTGTTATCAACATAGAACAAGGGCGCAGATGCCGCAGGAAGCGAGACGTTGTGCGGTAGGGGCATCAGAGCTTTCCAATCAAAAACTGGACGAAAGTGATGCGCACAAGGAGAACGATGTTCACTTGAAATTCCACTCCCCACACCCGGCGTCGATGGCGTAGATGTAAGGGAGGTATCCAAAATGGCCACCTTAGTTTTAGCGGGAGTAGCCGCCATTTTGTCAGCACCTGATGAGAACTGAGACACGTGTGAAAGTGAGACAGGGTCTTCACAGATGGGTCAGGGGTCTTCATCTTAGCCTTGAAACAAGGAACCTCGGCTAAGCCTGTACTGCGTGGCCTAGACATGCTATCAGCCAGGATAGCCTTCAACAGAAGGACCTCGGCAACGACGGTAACAGAGGAATTCCGGTCAGAGACCTCACTCTGTACCCCCTTAACAGAACTGGCGTCACCGCTTGAGCGGGAACGATGAGGAGTACACCTCACCGACAAGACCTTAACAGGCCTCTCAGAACTGTCGGTCACCTTAGCCTCCACATGAGGGACCTCAGACCCGAGTCCGGTAAAAGCCCCTTCACGAAGGGCCTCGAACTTTAGTTCGGTACAGAAAGCCTCCACAGAGGCCTCAGGGCGAACCCTGGTGTCTTGACGGGAAGCTCCAGTCAAGGATACCTCGAAGCAAGCTCCGGTACCCGCCGCCTCAGTAGAACTGGGCCCACAAACGGATTGTAACTCAGTGTCAATAGGCCCCTCACGGAGGCCCTCGGAGAAAACTCTGGTACACTTTGTAGGCCTAGAAGGTACCCCAGGGCAAGCCCCGGTAACAGAGCTTTGGATGCTGCTCCCGGACTGGGAAGACCCTGGAAAGGAGTCCCCCGGTATTACGCTCACCTGGTATCCACGGGGGCGCCACACGATACTGGATGGAGGTCTAAGCACTATCCTGGACCCATCTCTGCTTGGTTATGTGCCAGAGGTTGGGTAGCGCCTATAACCGGAGAATGGAGGGTTAAGATACTGGTTCTGTGATGGGTGGACTCCTACCTCCCTCTGGTCCAAATCCCCTCCCTTGGGGTTATTGCTCACATTAGGTTTTTGTGCGTTGAACTCTCCATCCTGCATCTCTGTGCAGGGGCGTGTGGTTGGTGCAGGCATTCTGTGGACCTAGTTGCTTCACTGGTCCTTGTGTCCTTATGTCGGGTCCAGACCGGCTGTGACTCCGACTCTGCTTGCTGTCTTCCTGGTGAGTTATGATGTCTTTTCCATCTTTATTCTGTCTCTTTCTTTCCCTCTGTTTTCTCTGTCTTCTCGACGTCTTGCTCCACTACGCTGTTCCCTAACAATGTCTCTTTTAGTTTTCACAGGGATGGTGGCGATCTCGGAGTTGCAGCGCCAATGGCGAAGACGACAGTGAGTTATTGATGCGCGGAGCGCTGCGCTGTTTATTGGTGTTAATTGCTAACCTGTGTTTTCTTCTCTTTGTACAGGTTGCAGTGATGTTCCGGAGTGATGAGCGATCGAAGCGCTGCTTGCCCAGGTAAGTGCTTTGTTAATGCTGACCTTGTTCCTTCTCCCTTGCAGGTTGCGGTGAAACCCGGAGATGGCCGAGGTAAGCGCAGGGTGCTGCCAGGACTCGCCGCTTGCCCAAGTAAGAATTGTTATTAATGTTGTCCTTGTTTCTTTACCTTTGCAGGTTTGCGCGAACTCCGGAGATGGGCGAGGTAAGCGAAGCGCAGGATGGATTCAAAGGCGGTTACTTCACAGGTAAGTGTTCTTGCTCGCTAATGCTGTTCTTGTTCTTCCAGGTTATTAATGGAATTCAGATCTAGGGCTTCAGGATCGGGCCACCGGAGAAGCAGATGAGCAGGTGCTGGACACGGTGAGCGTTACGCTGCAGGAGTGCAGAATAACACGAGGCGTGTTCTGCTGTTTGGATGTGGTTTAAATAGCCTAGGTAAAGTAGTTCCCGGCCAAGTAGTTCCAGGCCCAGCCACACCAAAAACACTAGACCGCATGGCTTGGTTCTAAAGAACTGAGCTGTGCAATAGGCCTCCATTTGGATTAAGGTCCAAAACTGGTATTGCTTTATTCTTTATAAGGGGCCTGGTGCCAAAGACGCCAAGACTGACTGCATGTATGTTTCTGATGGAGTTTCAAGTCCCTTGGGGCCGGTCTGAAGGGCTTTAGCCCCACTGCTGCCAGGGGGCTGTTATACCCGAAGGGGTCAAGGAGATGGATCGTGACACCCGGCTGGGGTGCCCTAAAAAGTAAAGAACTAACCGGGCGTTTCTTCTTCTCGTTGATAAAAGTTTGAAAGTGCGTAGGAGTGCACTGAAACACCTCCTCCCACCGCTCTAAACAAAGTTGAAGCGCCCGGACCGAGAGGGAATCGCAGTAAAAACACAAATCCCACCGGTGGTCCAGACCCAAGCACGCTAAACAAAGAGGATGGGGATCCGCCCTAGCGAAGCATCGCTCACAGGAAGAACAAATAGGAAAGTCTAACTGAAACGGCATAGACGGACTGCCACATGACCGCTAAGCTGGAGTAGGAGAGGATACTGGAAGGAAAAAATCTTCCAAAGATGCAAGTGCGTGCAGTCCCCATCGAGCGGAGAAAAGGACTGATGGGTAATGCGCTGGGCGGTGCTAAGGAGGGCGGGGTTACGGCCACGTGCGGTACCCAGTGCAAAAAGAGAGGAAGGACACATTTTTGAAAAATTTGATTCTTTTTACAAAGTGCTCCGGTCCCTTCCCATCACACAGAACGGAGGAATGTCCCATAAGTATGGAGGAAAGGGGACGGGACGTAGGAGTAATTGTTATTAACCCATGCTTATGTTAATTGTCAAAATGAAGGTCACTCTCCTAGATGTTTCTAATTTAAACTCCTGGCCCCTAGCTAAAATGTAAAGCATAGCAACAAACATAATGGGTAACAAAAGTGCTTTTTTTCCTACTTACAACAACTTTTATTTGCCTCCCACTAAAAAGCACAGTTTGGCAAGGTGACTCCATGTGTGTCCGCCAGTCCTGGACTTTCTTGTAAGAGAGCAATGTATTCTGTGAGTTGTAGTCTTTTCTGTCTCAGGTGGATTAATTTTCCAGCAAACAATGGTTTTCAAAGAAAGCTCAGTGGTGTTCAGATCCTCATATATTAAGCCTTCCTTTGGCCATTTATTTCAGCCTTCCACCCCCGCCCCACAACCAGGAGGCAGCATGTGGCCCTTTTGATTAAGCCAGCAAGAAAAAGCCCTTTTAGTTCAACATAAGCCACCAGCCCACCATTCTGGCATGCAGCAATTATCACACCGTCCAAATTCCAAGGTGGCGGGGCAGTTTAGAGACAATAAGAATAATAATAAGAATGATAAGAACTAGTTTTTTTAATAATAATAATCAGATGTTTTATACAGTGCTTTGATCTAAAGCGCTTTACATAGGACATATTTACATACATTACTATTATTACCTAATCGAAAATGGTACTCAATGTTCAGTTTCACACAGAGATGCTAATTTGAACAATGGGAACTTTCTTAACAAATAAACTCTAAGCAGAGTGTTAATCTATTATTGGCTGCATCATCAGGAATAGATGGGTATGGGCAGGGGAGGCTTGTGTCCCCCTCGTCCTCTTAGTGTTGCTGCCTGATAATGATGTTAACATGCCAAGGCTTTCTGGTCTCCTAAGGGGAAGATTTAACAGCCTGTTTCTGTTGCACTCCTTTGCCCATCTGTGCCTCAGGCCATTGCCCGGTCTGTCCACCCCTAGTAACTGGCTATTAATCCTCTATACTGGTGCCACGGACGCAGTCGCAAGTGGAGACGCTGCTTGACGCTCCTGCAGCTGCACCTCATTGTTTTCTCCAAGTGTTTATAAGCAAGATCGGCATCTCACTCTTCGCATCCCAATGGCAGTCTTTGTGCCCATAAATCTCTAGTTCGTGTTTGTTTTTATTAATATAAATTTGACGGGGAGGAGTTCCAGAATCTGGGGGCATAGACAGCGAAGGCCCGTCTTCTGGTTCTTGTACCTACTCGAGCTCCAGCCCCTCTCTTGCTGCTGTATACAGCCTGAAACCGAGGGGAAAGAAATGAATACATGATCAGTGGCAGTAGAAAGGAGTCCTTCTATCTTGTTAAACAACTGTATTCCCCCTTAAGTGACATCTTAAGTGACAGGCAAAACAATTCTCTGCCTTTATGCACATACACGCGAAACAATATTCCGCCATTATCCCCAGTAGAAGTCCCTCCTGAACTCTCAAATGACAGAACTCAAAATAAAGTATACAACAAAAGAAGAGCTGATAAAAACAAAAAACGTATCGGCAATCAAACAACGAAAAGAAAAAGAGTCTTTCACTCACAACAGCATCACCTAAATACAGATTAAGGGAAAATGGGGAGAATCTTTATGATCTTCTACCAGTGGAGCAGGTAAAGTGTAAAAAGAAGAAAAGGAGCAAAAGACAAAAATCAGCAATGCTTGACCATTGTGTAATAAACCTTAGAGGCTCCAGGGATGCAAATGTATCCTCATCAGTTAACGCTATCTCGGACTCCAATGACTCCGTCTACATGGCTTCTATGATTGCCTCTCCATGCCTTACTCGCAAGGAGATTCCCACAGAAGCCGCCATTCTGGAAAATAAATCTCAATCAGCAATGACGGCTTTCATATTTTGCTCTGGCTAGCTCAAAAGGGCGGTACAGGAAGACTCAGTGGGAGGGTCTGTTAGGGGGAGCAAAGACTATTCAAAGGCTAGAGGAATTCCCCATGCCTGATCAAAAATATGGAATTATCGCCAGTTGAAAGAGCCAAGCAAACTCACAAACTGAAAAGAAACTTTAGAAGCAGGATTCCCAGCATACATTTGTGAACAGAGCCCAATGGCATTTAATGAACAATATTATCAAGCCCCAAAACTCTAAGAATGTTGGGCATTGTACAATACAAGTCTGACTAATGGCAGTAAAATGACATCAACCCTGTGCCTCAAGCAATATACTATCAGTATACACATAATACATTTTGTGATACTAAGAAGACCGAATTTCATAGCAATGATGCAGTAACAAATTTCTATTACCGCTATACAGATGACGATATTGTAGATCTTATTAAAGCATTGAAATCCTTGATGGCTCGAGGCCTTGACGGTCTTGCGAATAGCGTTTTTAGACTGCAGCCAGAATATTGGGCCTCAATATTGCAAGAACTATTCAAAAGAATCTTCCATCTTCTTGGAAGTCTGAATACATAGTACCTATCCATAAAAAAGAAGCCCACTCTGACCCAGATAACTATTGCACCCAGGCCTTGATGGCTATTCCAGGAAAAACCTTTGCCAACTTATTGTTAAGAGATTTAAGATTTGAGGATGAGGAGAGCCATCTATAATAAATGTTTCAGCTGGGCTTCAGGCCAGGGCATGGCACATCCCACAGCATCTTAATTATTAAGCAATTAATGGAGGCAGCTTTAAGTTGCCTAAGATTCTTTATGCATTGTATTTGTGGATTTCACAAAGGCATTCGATGCTGTGAGCAGCAATCTGTTGTGGCGTAAATTGCATCAATGGGGAATTCCACAAGGGTTTCTATATATGATCATGCAGCTGTACGAAGAGACCACGGTTCAAGTCCAACTTGACAATGAGAGTAGACTATGCAAACCCATAACAACAAACAAGGGCCTTAAGCAAGGCTGCGAACTGGCCCTGTATCTCTTCAATCTATTTACAGATGACTTACATGATGCCTTAACTAAGGTGCATAACTTCCCCCAAAATGAGGCCAATACATATCCCATGGCTGCGTAATGCGGATTATGTAGTTTTAAGCGATCAGACTCCCATAGGCCTACAACACTTTCATTAAAACCTTCTCTGACCATGCAGGAATAAATTGTCTCACGGTACATTATTCTAAAACCAAGATTATGAAGCTCAGTAAAAATCTAATGGCGACCACCAAATTTACTTGCCATATCAACACTCAAAATATTGACGTGGTGAACAAGTTTAAATACCTAAGTGCCTCGATGAGCATAAAACACACTGATGGAAATGTGAAGGCTTAGACCTAGAGCTATAATCAAATTCATGGTCGCAAAGAAATGTACCAGTGTTACAAGTGGTTGTTCTGTATTCAGACTCATAACACTATATGACACATGTATTGTCCCAGGCATTTGTATAGAAACTTTCCTTACAGCAACATGTGATTGACTAGACCAGGTTTAGGGGAAGCTTTAGAAAATGGCAGTGCATGTGCCTCTATGCTGTCCAATCCCGGCTATTAGAATGGAATTGGGAATTCATGCAATAAAAACATTTTGGGAAATGAAGCGAAACACTTTGCATTTCAAGATGCATTTTTGTCAGGACAACATGATCATGAGCTAATTTGGGGAATGTTTAAGAGCTAATTTCCCCAAACCTCAGGCACTGCAGGATTTTGCTTTTGCTCGAAGTAAATTTCATGCAATGATTGGTCTGAATTTTAACCAAACTTTGAGATTTATTCCACTGTGCATGGAGCCCTATTGTGGGATCGTACTGCTAATATGTCACATCTATCTAAGAAATCTTCTCTAGCTGAATATGCAAAGCAAGGGTTTGATCATCTAAAGCCTCAATGTTATCTACTTACGATTCCATGTGGGAAGCTGCGCAGATTTATAAAGATATTACGACACAATTGTGCGGATGGGCCTTCAACCACCTTAACCCAAACAGGGTTAAGTGAGTACACACAGTTCTACATAAGGCCAGTTCATTGTACAATTTTCCAGGGAGCAGTTAGATGGTATTGCAGGATGAAACTAACCCAAGTCTCAACAAACCACATCAGTTCACATCTTGTATACAGTTTTGCAATAGCTATCACTCTCAAATACTTTATTGCAATCCACCCACCAGACATGATTGGACAAACCCTCTTGAAAGAAATCCCATCTTTTCCCAATTCCTATGTTTTCATTGGCCGGTTTTATCTTAATAATTATCTTCAGATCATATTCATAACACACCTCATATGATTTGTCCATAGTAGGTTATGATGTCAAAGCATGGCTAAAAATTGGTATTGAAACATAATTAATTACTAGCAATGACTGACCTAAGCCATTTAAACCATAACTCCTAATTTGCACATGGCTCACATGAATATTCCCCGCAATATGAGGAGGTTGGGTGAATGATTTCTCTTTGTTCGTGATGCTATCTCATTCCCCAGGTCACTGTTCCATTGAAACTTTCCAATCTACAAAAACTCCCACTTCATCACCAAATTGAAACTCCTGAATAGTTCTAGGCACTGGCTTCCCTGTGTTTTACTACTCACCAAAATAAATAATGAAACTCCTGACACGCTCTCAGGCAGCAGGAGATTATATCTACTATCTACAAGACTTAACAGACCATAAAAAACTCATGGTTATTATCTATAGCTGTAATGACCGCAAAGGTTGAAGTTGATATGATATGATATTTATAACACACCAGTATTTGATACCTTTTTTTCTCACATGAGTTTTCCTAAGGAAATTCTGACCGACCAAAGGAGTACGTTTATGTGTAAACTTATGGCGGAAGTGAAAGAAATCCTCCACATTACCGCGCTACGCATCTCTGTATACCATACACATACAGCAGGACTTGTGGAACAATTTAATCAGACCCTAAACAATATTCTTAGGACCGAAATTGGGATTTAATGGTGCTGTGGGCTTTTATTGCAATTTGCAAATCTCCCCAAGCTTCTTTAGGGTTTTCCCCTTTCAAGCTATTGTGTTGGGACCCACGGGAGTCCTAGATGTTCTCAGAGAAACTTGGGAAGAACGTGAGGAGGCTGTCTTTCCTTTATCTCAGACGGCCCAACATCTGAATGAACACATGTCTGTGATCCGAAACCTGGTGCATAAACATCTAGAGACAGCCCAGGGAGTGCAAAAAGCATATTATGACTAGAACATAGTATAAATGTATTTTTTTGTCATTGAAAATCATGGATGATCCAAGCAGTAATCACAGTAAGCTAGTACTTACTTTTCAGTCTCCAGCTATAGAAAAAACAAAAATCTGGTCAAATCAGGTTGAAGTCGAGCCAAATAGAACTCGCTTGAAAATAAAACCACTGGAGGTAAAATTGTTCACGGAGTCATATCACAAATCTTTAATTAATTTGACATACAACAGACTTGAATATACTATTTTACTCCAACAGTTTATGGTTGTTGAGAATGGTCTACGAAGATCGGAATTTAGAACTAGACATTGCTATGATCAGGAAATTGCCATAAGAAAATGGCAATTCCGCAAAGAACTAAGACAACACGCAAAAATTGAGTTGGAACCGCAGCGCTTTGCAAAAAAAGCGTTGAAACAAAAATACAGAAACTGGTTAATTTCTCACAAAGCCATTCAGCACCAACAGGATAGTGAATCAATGCTTGTGACTCTCAACAACAAGAATTCATCCGATTTTTGGAAATTGATAAATAATATGAACTGTCAACAAAGGGCGATTCAAACAAATATGGTGAGCGAAAAAGATTGGATCTCACACTTTGAATCTGTATATAAAAAGAGAAGTACAAATATTCAACCTATATTACCTCAACTTACCAAATGGGATCTACAGTTTGATAAGGAAAGTATAATACAGAGAATTCAACGGTGTTCACCTTCAAGAGCCCCAGGACCTGACGGCTTAACCAACTTCACAATCAAGCAAAATCCCAAAGCTTGGTCTGAATTCCTTATGATTCTGTTTGCAGGGATAGCAAAAGAAGCCACGATTCCTTCCAGCTGGAAATCGGCGATAGTAATTCCAATCTTTAAAAAAGGCAACAGAGCGGACCCTAAGAACTATAGGCCCATTGCGCTCCTAGATGTCCTCTGCAAAATATTCGCTATCCAGCTACAAAAACAACTGATGAAGTGGATCGAACCATCTAACCACCTGGATGTTCGACAAACGGGTTTTGTCAGAGGCGTAGGCTGTGGCCTAAACCTGTTGATATTGAATATAATGAAAATGGATACAATACGATTGAACAGAAAAATCTATCTTGCGTTTGTGGATCTCTCCCAAGCGTTTGATAGCATCGATAGAGAATTGCTATGGAAAAAAATGTCGAACTGGAAGTGTCCAATCAGTCTCCTACTGGCCATTAAAGCCCTGCATACAGATACAGTAAAAATAATCAGGCTAAATCAACAGGGGGTATTATCCGACCCGATAAAAATGTGTCGAGGAGTTAAGCAGGGCTGCCCGCTCGCTTCGATAATATTTAACCTGTACATCTCGGACGTGGATGAAGCATACATGAAGGTGAACACATTCCCTCCAAAATTCAACGGGAAGGAAGTAAACTGGCTCTTATATGTGGATGATTTAGTCCTTGTAGAATTAACACCTATAGGACTACAACGCAAATTAACCATACTCAATCAATACATTCAACAGAATGGTCTGACTGTGAATTCAAGAAAATCAGAAATTCTAACCTTGCAAAATCTTAAAAAAAACAAAGTGAATGTTGAGAAGAAAAACATTGTATGGACAATTGGAAAAGAGCCGATAGAGATCGTAAATGAATCAATCTACCTTAGTATGTGCATCAGATCCAGTATTAACGATTCTCCCTGGGTATCGAAAGCAAAGGATAAATGCAAACAATTAACAGCTCAGGCATGCATTCTAAACAGAAAATATGGAAAATTTTCCTTAAAACCAGTGATGGATTTCTATAAAATGAAATTCATCCCAGCGATAACACACGGAGCAAACGGTGCCTTGGGATGCCCGGAGAAATTGTGGGCATCATTGGGACATTCTTTTTGGTCCAAAGTATTGCAGCTGCCAATTGGTGTCCCGACTGCATGCATAAAATATGAGCTAAGTCTATTGTCTATTAATGCAATAATAACGTGAACCACCCTAAATGAATATAGGAAGATGACCATCAAACCAACAATGCCACAATACCATATTCTGAGTGAGGTACAATCTGGTAATACAAACAGTGTTTTGTTGCAATGGGCCTCTCGCTGTGAAAACATTCTGAGCGATATAAGTGCGAGCAGAACCTTACTTCATTCCAACCCTAATAAGGTCAAAACACTGTTATGACTCCAAGATTGGATTGATACATGTGATACACGAGGGTCTCACAGAATTATGAAATCTTTTCTGCCGGAGGCTAACAAAGTAAACAATCCACAGGCATATCTACTTAAAACCGCAGATCCCTTTTTATGATGTATCGATTGAATCAATTGAAAACAAGAGAAACCTTATCAATACGAGAAAAAGGTGGTGCTTTGTCATTGAACTGCCGTCTGTGTGGAGAAAACAATGAAACATTAAAACATCTGACACTTCTCTGTGTGAATATGAAGCAAGAACGTACTACTCATTTGGGAAGGTTCTTTATGGCAAAATCAACAATTTCGGTTGAGGATTGGTGGAGAGTGACGCATACAAGATGCTGATCGTAAATTAACAATTGAACTTACTTTCTTCCTCCAAAAAATGGTCGATAGAAAAATCAGAAAAAGAACTCAAAGCTGTCACAAACTCTCTTGTATGAAAGTGACTCACCAACATGTGGTTTAAGTCTCTTTACGCATACGTACTTGAAGGTTTAGACCTTCACTTAGCAGTAGTATTTCTAGAAGGTTTGAGAAGAAATGGATATTCTGTTTTTCCTTTTCTTTTTTCTTGTGACTATTTTTTAAAGGTTTGTAACAAACCAATAAAAAAAAATTAAAAAAAAATTCTTTTTCTATCGGCCAATAGGTCCTGATCTTATCACCAACCTCAGAATACAAAATGACCTCAAAGTTGTATGGCCTGTATAGGATCTTAGAACAAACAGGATAAGTTAACTTTTGTGTATCACAGCCAGATAGGAAACTGAAAACTCAGATTTATCATATAAATCTTTTAAAAGAATAGGGGGAAGATCCTGTTGATAAGACCTCAGTGGTCATGTGAGCTCTTTTGTCTGAAGAGACCATAGAACACATTTTGATATCCCCAGACTTACCTCTTGAAAAACAACAGGATCTGCATGATCAGTTTCCTGAGGTGTTTAATGCAGAGCCAGGAAGAGTTAACAACTTTCAACATCATATAAAAACTCCTCCTAGGAAGGTAGTTAACCTTCTTCCTTATAGAATCCCAGAATCTAGAAAGGAAATAATACTCACAGAGGAGGAGAAAATGTGGGTAGCAGAAATCAGAACTTTCTGAAAGTCTATGGTCCTCGCCAACAGTCCTGGTCGCAAAAACATCACTACTGGAGATTTTGTATAGATTTCCAAAAACCTAATATGATATCCCAGTTTGACATGAACAACCACTCTCTTTTCAAGTTCCTTCTCCTAGTCTACAAAGCTATCAAGGGTCTTGTTCGTCAGTACCTTGCTGATTTTATCTCTTGTCTACTATCTTGTTCCCTTTGCTCCTCCTCTGCATTCCATCTCTCTGAACCAGTTACCCCTTGTGCCTCCTCTCTTGCGCTCTTTCTCCCTCCTTGTGCTGCTCCATTGGAACTCCCTGCCCATCACAATTAAGGCCTGCGTGTTTTGAGCTCTCTAAAGATGGGGCATACACGTTACCTACTTGGCAAAGTGAGAGCTTCCCTTCTTCCCTACCTGAATCTGCCACTCCCTCCAGAGCTGCGTAATCGTGTCAGTTTGTATATTTTTACAGTATTCCTCTTTAGTTTGACACACTTGCCACGCTAGGTTAATTTTACTTTTGTAAGCCACATGTTTCTGTTATCTTTATGTTTTGATTAGTTCTGTCCCTGGTCTGTGTCGCACCTTAATTACATCATTATGCATTCCATTCCAGATTTGATAGTCCAGTGTTGGTTTTAACTTCGTATTCCTGGTTTCGCCATTATAAATCCAGAACTACAAGTCCCCGAATGCAAAGTTAAAACCAGGACTGAACTAGCGTCTCCGGATTGGAATGCACAATGTTGGCATGTATAGTACAACTTTCTTCACACCCTCATAAATGGACTCACCGCTTGTACTCATCTTTATGCTAATATGCAGGCATCCTTCAGGAGAATGCCTCCATCACCTGCAAGTGTGTTATTCTAAGCCATTTCTGATAGAAACTGAAATCCCTGTTCTCTGTTAAACACAAATGCAATTGTGAGGTGCTGCAAAACATCTCTCGGAGCGCCCTGCAATTACTGCAATGAAGAATGTTCAGGAAGTTTATTTGAATATTTTCCTTTTATTGATTTAAATATCCACTCAATAGCTGTTCATTGTCATTCACCATTATTGAGATTGCAGGACTTTCTGTTTGCAGAGACAGACAACAGAATATAATGTTGCTTGTAATAGCATAGTTACTAGAGGTACAGCGTGTACCTACAAGTACACTTTCTTTGTTCACATATTGATAAAACTGCGCAGCCAATAATGCGCAAACCCTCTTTTGTCGGTATTCATGTTATAATAAATTGTCTGCAATTAACAATTGTGTGAAAATCCCTATTATGTTAAAACAAGAATAAATGCATGAAAGGTGCTTACAAATGCTATGAAGCAATCAAGGACGAAGAAGATTGACTATAAATATTTTCCGAGACACGCGCCAATCCGAGCTCATACAATGAGTTCCCTGCATCACTTACAATTGTACTGAGCGGGAACAGGGGTCAGACCACTATCTGCCGGACCCCAAAAGAGCAGCCACCACTGCCCGACAGCTTTAGGGGCCAAGTGTCCAGCGTGGCAAGACAGCATCCTGACTATCCCCGGCAAGCACCACGTCATATGACCACACCCAGGCTTGGACTGCTCTCAATAGGGCAATGGGGCAATTGCCAAACACAGGTCCCAACTTTCTAGTTTATTGGTCAAACAGGGCCAGTTTTTTGGGCCAAACTGGGCCAATTTGAGCAGCTAATTTTAAACAGTGTTACTGGAGATATGTTCTGTAAACTGCTCACTTTGCAACACATTGTATCAAAACCCCTTGACTTGGGAATTATTGCAACAGTTTGTGACTAAAGGAACGAATTGGCATTTGAGACCATGGTGCATGGGCGATGCTGAGGGATCATGTGAGTTATAGTCCAAAACATCTGGAGAGCTAAAGGTTGCAGACACCTGAAATATCACCTAACAGATAGTATTTATTTTTTACATTTTTACGCGCAAAACCCTTAGGCATTGCAGCGCTGTTACAACCAGTTACACTCATATTATGTTATAGAGGGAGTATACATATTCAAAAGTCAGGTGGTCGAGGTGAACAGCCAGGTAGTCAGTGCATTTGTGAATGTCCCATAGGATTGTTTCCACTGTTAGGTGTGATGGGAGAGAGTTCCATTGGTTGGCTGCCACATAAGTTAAACTCACCTACCAACCCCCACCCCACTTTATGCCCCTTTGGATTTAGGTTGGACAAGTCTTACAGGCTTGGTAGATTGGGACTTCAAAAATCTTTGATATATAATCCCACCATGGGCGTGTGTTCTGTAGTCTTTCATCCATACCATACTGTACAATAGCATCCATACCAAAGCCAATAACAATATGCCAATGATGCCAGGTTGAAAACGAATCCCTGGGATACGCCTGGTTTCGGTGGAGAGTATTGCCAGTGAAAGACATCAATTGAAGAGCAAGACCCTATTTTGCTGACTCAGTTGTCCTTTAAGAATTAAATTCATGAAATATAAGCCATGCCGAGCAATAACATGACTCCAGAATGTATAATTACATTCAAAGTATTACAGTGCAGCAGGGAGCTACCTATACTTGTTTTGCTCAGTCCAGACAAGAGCCAGGAGCCCCGAACAAATGAAACCAGACTGCTGGAAAGCAAACAGTGACACATAGTTTATGAGCATTCTGCAATTTAGAGTGGTTGCTCTCCCCTGGTGTGAGTCCTCCAAAAGCTCCAACTCTACCTCTATGCCATGAGGATAACAGTGCAAATTGAACCCAGGGTGCCAGGGTATGCAGCAAATGAGCCAGCACACCATAGCTCTCCTCGTGGGCTGGGACTACTGAGGCTCCACTATGAAGCTGGTTCTTAGAGCACAGGTGTCCAGGGACGTCATTTAGCGGACACCAGGAGATGCAATTGCAACCCCTGAGGTCTCCTTTGCTACCCCTGAGGTCTCCCTTGCTACCCTTAAAAGAAAAATACAACATTTTTTTTTTTTTACAAATTGAAGCAATGGCATTTAATGGACAATATTATCAAGTCCCAAGACTCTAAGAAATGTTGGGCATTGTACAATACATTATGACTAATGGAAGTAAAATGACATCAACCCCATACCTGAAGCAGTATAGTCTCAGTATACACATAATACTTTTCCTGATAATAAGAAATCGTCATTTCAATGCAGTAACACATTTCAATTACCGCTATACAGAGGACGATATTGTAGATATTATTAAAGCATCGAAATTCTTGATGGCTCCAGGTCTTGCGAATACCGTTCTTAGACTGCAGCCAGAATGTTGGGCCTCAATACTGCAAGAACTATTCAAAAGAATAGCACGTGACATGCAAAGTTCCATCTTCTTGGAAGCCTGCGTATAGAGTACCTGTCCATAAAAAAAGAACCCCACTTCGCATCCAGTCCATGATGGCTATTCCAAGACCAACCTTTGCCAACTTATTGTTAAGAGTTTTAAGAACTTTGGCTGAGGAGAAACATCTATTATATATGTTTCAGCTGGTCTTCGGGCCAGGGTATGGCACATCCCACAGTATCTTAATTTCTCAGCAATTAATGGAGCCAGCGTTAAGTTGCCTAGCACATTCTTTATATATTGTGTTTGTGGATTTCACAACGGACTATGCAAACCTATAACAACAAACTAGGGCCTTAAGCAAGGCTGTGTACTGGCCGCTTATCTCTTCAATCTATTTAAAGATAACTTACATGGTGCCTTAACTAAGGTGCATAACTTCCCCCAAAATTAGGCCAATACCTATCCCATGGCTGGGTTATGCGGACTATGTAGTTTTAATCGATCAGACTCCCATAGGCTTACAACACTTTCATTAATACCTTATCTGACCATGCAGGAATAAATGTTCTCATGGTACATTATTCTAAAACCAAGATTATGATGCTCAGTAAAAATCTAATGATGACCAGCAAATTTACTTGGCATATCGACACTCAAAATATTGATGTGGTGAACAAGTTTAAATAACTAAGTGCCACGATAAGCATAACAACAGTGATGGAAATTTGAAGTCTTAGACCTAGAGCTATGATCAAGTTCATGGTCGCCCAAGAAATGTATCAGTGTCACAGGTGGTTTTTCTGTATTCGGACTCATAACACTATATAACATATGTATTGTCCCAGGCATATTGTATAGAAACTTTCCTTACAGCAAAATGTGATTGACTAGACCAGGTTTTGGGGAAGCTTTGGAAAATGGCATTGGGTGTTGTAGAGAATTGCAATAGCTGGTTTGGCTCGTGCCGTTGCGTGAGCTTCTGCCTGCTCGTAAGTTGCGAAGGAGCAGAAGTCGCGAGACGGCAGTGGCAGTTACTGGTGGCAGCTGGAGCAGTAGATGTTTCGGCGGGCTTGCGGTATTAAAGTTAATTTAAAATATAAGCCTTACCGCCCCGCGTCATTTCTACAATTGGTGACGAGGATTCAGGGTGGGCCTCTATGCTGTCCAATCCAGGCTATTAGAATGGAATTGGGAATTAATGCAATAAAAACATTTTGGGAAATAAAGCGTAGCACTTTGCATTTGTGGGGTGCATTTAAAGGCCCAAACAGATATCCCTTTCACCTGAAAAGCCACATTTAAACGCTGCCACAAAAAACGACCTGCTTTGCTTTTATTTCACATGAGTGGCAAGCATTTGTACACTGCAAGCAAAAACGACCCTGCTTTGCTTTCCCTGTCATTTCAGTGGCAAGCATTGGAACACTATAAGCAAAACGGCCCAGCTTCGTTTTTATTTCACCTGAATGACAAGAAGTTATACAATGCCTCCAAAAACGGCCTTGATTTACTTTTCATTCACATGAGGGGCAAGAATTTCAACACGACAATCAGAAACGGCTTTTGCTTTCCCTTTCACTTTAAAGGCAGCACTTTAAACACTGTAAACGAAAAACGGCTTGGCTTTTCTTTTGTTCACGTCAAATTAAAGAACCATGTGGAAGGGGGCCTAGCCCTCATTATCAATGGACCAACAGCAAATGCAAACTTGCTCAAAAAGGAGAAATCAAAGAATCCTGTGACCTACAAGACAGGGCTTTCAACATTAGAAGCAAAAAGCCTGCACACGTGTGAAAAGAAAAAATGACTTTAAAAAGCCACAGTAGGAAGATAGCACTGCTCACGCACAAAATGTCAGGGAAATATAATGGGGGGGGATAGACCCAAGGAAATGTACATTATGTTCCAACCCACAAGACACCAGTCACCTTTGAAGAGACACTTACTACAGGAAAGACCAGTTCGGGCTGAGGCAGGAAACTTCACAATTAAAATCCCTGCCTACAACTGGAAGTCGCACCTACCAGTGAACCAGCCCACAATAAAATGTGATGCTGCTGAAGGTGTCATAATTCCCTGCTCTGCCAGACTTCAAGGCAAGAGCTCGGAGAGTTCAAAGAAAGCAAAGTGTGGCTGGAGTATGAACAGGAGGTGTGAGCCCTGCCCGCATCACCTCAAAGAGCAAACTGAAAAGTTCAAAGGGACTAATCAAAATCTCTGGCCACCGGCTGAGCCCAGAGGAAGACAAAGAGGTGTTGGGGATGAAGCGGCCCTCCTACCGGGGGGACCGGCATTCCCAATTGACATTAAAAGACTGATTTCATTTTGGGCATTTTTCGCAGCACTCAGAATGAGAATTAATTTCATTTTATGCAATTATTTCATGTAATTTCCAGGGGTTTTTAAAGGTATTCATTGTATTTTCCTTGGACATTTTTCTGGCTGATCTAAAAATGGGACAAACGTGACAGTTGGCGAAAAGATAGAAAATGAAATTAGGAGCATGCTTGATCATTTACAGATTTGTAACTATTGTACATTTTATGAAAATGACAAAAATGTGCCAAAGGGCCATGCTACATCGTACAGATTTGGCGATCGGCTTACATAATTCCCCATGAACAGCTAAAACCGCATATCTGTTTCATATGGCAGTGGCTAGTATAAGTATGAAGTTATGATACATAACTAGTTTTTGCCAAAACGTTGAGCTGAGAACAAAGAATTGTAATAAATGCAAATAGACAGATGGTGCTCTTTCTTTGAACCAATCATGCCAGGAGGGTGGAGAGAGGAATGCTAAACTGTCCCATCCAAGCTGCAGGGATAATTACAGGGTACTCCCCCTAGATTGTAAAGTTAGTGATGTCATTCATGGTATATAAGGGGGACTGTACTAGGTTAGAGGGACAGACACACCAAAATCCTGGGAGACAGCAGAAGGAGGATGGAGGGAAGGCAGCTGAACCTTACCATCCTTGAGAGTGCAGTGACCAGACCCCTTGCCCTAGCTTTCCAGGGTGTCCTGAGATCCAGCTGACTTTCCTGAATCCTAAACCAAGGCTTGCTTTATAATTAGCATACAACCCCAGCCCTAAATTACATAAACCTTTCATTTTGGTAGCATTGCATCCAGTGTTTCTCACATTGAAAACCCCATTGAAAATCCCCCAGAAAATTGCAGTTTAATTCTGTCACCTTGCCATAGAAGAATCTATTACTAGCCTGTTTATGTTTGCAGATCTCCTTCGGAAAAACTCTCAGTTGTCTGTGTAAATCCCTAGTTTTTTTAAAAGTAAATTAATTAATTCCCCCTTTGAAATTCACGGTTAAAGATTGTTGAAGTTCGAAATCAACCATCTGGTCCCTGGTGTTGTATTTAATTATTACTCCATTGTGAGCAATCCCTTTTGCCTAGAAGTCTACCTGTCATGTGCCTCTGTCCTTGTCACTGAAAACCAATGTTCCTATTGTAAGATAAACCCCTTCCCTGAGCTGCCTGTCATTGTAAACCCAGTGTAAACGAATTTCCATTTGCCAGTATATTTTTCCCTTTTGCATTTGCTTTCTCCCAAAACCGATTTTCCCACCTTATGTCTATTTTTGCCAAGGTGTGCTATTAGTATTCTATAAACTTTCTCTATCTCCTAAAGTGTAAGCAATTCGAATTTCCTTTCAATCGGCCCCCTGGCAGTTGTGAGTAATAATCGAAATCCCATTCTGCCATTTTGCTCCAAAAACGGGTTTTCACTTTCTTTGATAGCTTCCCATCTTGTGGTGGTGGGCTTTACTCCAAATCCGATTTTCTCTCTCTATTCCTACTCCTTGCCACTGCCTTCCATTCAAAGGAATCAAGTTTAGCTGATGTTTGGGGGTGAGCGTTGCAAGGGGGAGTGCTAAACTGTGGGTGCCAATAATTTACAAAAATAGTTTTCTTTTCCTATATTGCCATTAATGATTTGTCTGAATTGTAATAGGATATCTTAACCTAATTGTTCTGTAAAGATCATTGCATTCGTGTTGCCACAACATTGGTGGCTGTGAAATTGTTTGACTTTCCTTTTTCATTAAATAATGAATAAATAAATATCTTATTGATACACACCAGCCTGGTTCCTAGTCCATTGTGGCACGGGGTGTTTGCGGAGGTTGGGTGCGGGACGGGTTGGAGGCCTACTCAAAAAGAATCCGTAGTATAGTAAAAATAAACAGCGTTTTATAGTACACCACATCCATTGTAGGGGAAGGAGTTCCCTAGCTGGTGTATGCCATGTTATAAACCGTGACACATTTCAAGATGCTTTTTTGTCAGGACAACCTGATCATGAGCTAATTTGGGGAACGTTTAAGAGCTAATTTCCCCAAAACTAAGGCACTGTAGGATTTTGCTCTTGCTCAAAGTAAATTTCATGCAAAGATTGGTCTGAATGTTTACCTAACTTAGAGATTTATTCCTCTATGTATGTAGCCCTATTGTGGGATTGTATTGGTAACATGTCACTTCTATCTAAGAAATCATCTCGAGCTGAATATGCAAAGCAAGAGTTTAATCATCTAAAACCTCAATGTTATCTACTTATGATTCCGTTTGGGAAGCTGCGGAGGTTTATGATGATATTACGGCACAATTGTGTGGATGGGCCTTCAATCACCTTAACCCAAACTAGTTAAGTGAGTACACAGTTGTACATGAAGTAAGCTTATTGTCAAATTTTCCGGGGAGCAGTTAGATGGTATTGCAGGATGAAACTAACCCAAGTCTTAACAAAACCACATCAGTTCACATCTTGTATACAGTTTTACAACAGTTAAAAAACTCTCAAATACTGTATTGCAATCCACCACCCCCAAACATAATTGGACAACCCATCTTCAAAGAAAGCCCATCTTTTCCCAATTCCTACATTTTCATTGGCCAGTATTATCTTAATAATTTTCTTCAGATCATATTCACAACACACCTCTTATGATTTGTCCATAGTAGGTCATGATTTCAACGCATAGCTAAACATTGGCATTGCAACATAATTCATTACTAGCAATGACTGACCTAAGACCTAACTCTTGATTTGAAAATGGCTCACATGAATATTCCCCGGAATATGAGCAGGTTGGGTGAATGATTTCTCTTTATTCGTGATGCTATCTCATTCCCCAGGTCACTGTTCCATTGAAACTTTCCAAACTACAAAAACTCCCACTTCATTTCACAATTGGAACTCCTAAATCGTTCTAGGCACTGGCTTACCCGCATTTTACTACTGACCAAAATAAATAATGAAACTCCTTCTGACACGCTCTCAGGCAGCAGGCAATTACATCTACTATCTACAAGACTTAACAGAAAATAAAAACTCATGGTATTTTTCTACAGCTGTACTGACCGGAGAGGTTGAAGTTGATATGATATGATATGGCATTTATAACGCACCTGTACAGAAGTGTTTCTAGGCATGACAATACAAGCAGGGGGAAACAGAGGGAGAACAAAACAGCGATCTAACTAGCCCTTGTGTCATTCAGGTTGCGCAAGTGCAGGGAAGAGGAAGGGGAGAAGCGCCAAGGGGGTGGGAGGAACGGGAGAATTGCAGGAAACTCATGTACAGCCAACAGGGGGCTAAGCGCAGGTAACTCAACAAGTGCAGCCAGCGGGGGGACTCTAGGGTTGCAGATACAGGCCACAAGTGCTCGGGGAGCCAGGAGGCAGTGAAAAGGGCAACTGGACATTAGGAGCCTGGGCCCAAGTCCAGAGGATAGCCAGGTGACCAGTGCGTGAGGCAGTTGGGGTATCAGCAGAGGAAAGGAAGAGAGAAAGTGGAAGCAAACACGAAGGTCTTGAGTTGCTTCCGGAACCAGAGGTGGTTCAAGTTTGAGAGAAGCAGAGAGGCTGTTGCAGAAGGAGGCTCTAGCAGAAGAGGGAGATCTGCCCCCAACTCTCTGATTGGAAAAGCGACTGACCCTCAGAGAGTTTGAGGAGGATGAGTGGAGAGCTCAATAAGCGAGAGGTTTAGGAAGTGAGATTTGGAGGCACTGCGGTCCAAGGCCCCAGAAAGCCTTGTGGACGATGCAAAGGGTCTTGAACTTGATCCTTGCTGCCACAGGGAGCTAGTGAAGAGATTTCATAGCTGGAGATATACGATCCCTGGGCTTGAGGCCAAGGACAAGTCTTGCAGTACTGTTCTGGATAAGTCGGAGAGGTTGGAGAGTAGAAGCAGGAAGATTTCGATAGAGGCTGTTGCAGTAATCCAGCCTAGAGAGGAACAGAGCTCCAGAGACATTGAGCTTCTGGGGGAAAGTGAGGAAAGTAAGAATACCTCTGAGGAGGTGCAGCTAATAGTTTGACTTCTTAGAGATGTCAGAAATGTGAGGAGAGAAGGAGAGGGTGGAGTCGAAGATGACCCCAAGGTCCTTAGCCACACAGGTAGGAGTGTTTCGCTCACCTGGTATCCACGGGGATGCCACCCAGCCCTGGTTGGATGATTTGCACTCTCAAACCCTCTCCCGGTCCCTTGGTAAGGCCTCTGGTTAAAGATGGGTCTGCAATATAGGATAGCTGGATTCAATACCAGATTGTCTTTATGTTTTCCCACCTCCCTTGGCGTCAACTCCTTCCCCCCTTGGGCCTTCCCCTCACCTTAATATTGTAAAAGGTGGATTCTCCGTCCTGCTCCTCATGGCAGGAGCGCGTAGATGTGGGGGGCGAGCAGCGACCAAGTTACTTCACTGGTGCAAGCCCCCCTGTGGGAATCCAGGCTTGCTGCGACTCCGTAGGTTTGCTGCTTTACAGTCTTTATATGCAGTTCTTATGTTCCTCTTAGTTCGAATAATAATGTCTTGCTTCTTTCCTTTTAGGTATGGAAAGGTATTTTGGTGTTGTCATGCAGTTTGAAGATGAGCATGGGCCGGTAGGTGAAAGCGCGATGTGCGCAATGCTGTCCGGTGAGTAATGCGCGATGTGTGCTGCTGTTTTGCCTTTTATATTGCTAACCTGTGTCTTTTCTCTCCTTGCAGGTTGCGATGTTCCTCGCCGAGCGCCGTAATGTTCCAGCAATGATACTGACCAGGAGATGACTACCCAGGTAAGAATTGTGTGGCTTTCTTCATTCGGGAGGAAACATGAGTAAACACTTACTAATGCTGTCTTTCTTTCTCCTCTTTCCAGGTTCTGGTATTCCAGGATGCATGCAGTGCCGGATGATGATTTTCTTACCTTCAGGTGAGTGGAACTGAAGAGGTGGCGAAGGATTGAAGAAAGGATACTGTTCCAGGTAAGTTTCGTAGTGTTCTTTCTCGCTCTGCAGGTCCTTGGTTTCAGGTAAGCTGGCATCAAAGAACTGAACACGGTGAGCGTTACGCTGCCCACAGCAGAATAACGCAAAGCACATTCTGCTGTTTGGGTGCGGTTTAAATAGTCTCAGGTAAAGTAGTCCAGGTAAAATAGTCCCAGGCCTGCCACACCCAAAGTAGTCCAGGTAAAGAAGTCCCAGACCTGCCACACCCAAAAGACTAGACCGCATAGCTCAGTTCCTTGTAACTGAGCTATGTGTGTGCCTCCATGTTGGCTGAACCCCCCCCAAGTTAAATAGTCCCATTCTAATGTTGGTCTTCATGATGGTTATGAGCCTGGCGCCAAAAGCGCCCGGACTGACTCCGAGAGAGTCTTGGATGAGGTTTTAAGGCCTTTGACCTGGCCCTAACTGGAAGGCTGATTTGCCAGTGAGGGCCAGGGACAAGGGTCATGACAGCAGCAGGAAGAGGGCCCAGAGTGGGTGGCTAGAGAGCGAGAGAAAAGGAGGGAGCTGGTGTTCCAATGAGGAGGATCTCGGATTTACTGGTATTTAGACAGAGATCATTGGTGTCGCTCCATTCCTGAATTGCAACCAGACAGTCTGGTATGAGAGAAAGAGAAGAAGTGGCTGAAGGGAGCCTGATAGAGAGCTGGGTGTCATCTGCATAACACTGAAAGTTGGAGCAGAAAGTGGCAATGCGGTGGGCAAGAGGTGTCAGGTAGTGTTTGAAATGCCATGGAGAAAGGATAGACCCCTGAGGGACCCCACATGTCGAGAGAGAGATGGAAGAGAGTAAAGACCTCAGAAGGTCGATCAGTGAGGAAGGAGGTCAGCCCGGCCAGGGCCTGATTAGTGATACCCAGGTTATCACGTAGGCGCTTGAGCAGGATGGCATGGTTGACTGTATCAAAGGCAGAAGAGAGATTGAGAAGAATGAGGACAGAAGGAAGGTTGGAGTCAAGATTCGAGGGCAGGTCTTCACAGGTGTTCAGGAGAGTAGTTTCCGTGCTTCTGGCAGCTCTGAAGCCAGACTGGTGGTCGTGGAGACAACCAACAGATTCAGTGTGAAGATTAAGCTGGGAGATGGCCAGCTTTTCCAAGAGTTTGCCCAGGAAAGGAATGATGTAGATTGGGCAATAGTTAGCCAGAGAGGAAGGATTGGCAGAGGGCTTCTTTCGAAGGGGGTGCACCCCTTGCACCTTTTGGTTGCTTAGTAACCCTGCTGTGCCTTATGGTCGCGCATATACCACATTGTAATTTATGTTGCTCCTTATGGTCGCCTAATCTCATTCTTGCTGTGCCTAAAACCACATTGTAATTATGTTGCACCTTATGGTCGCCCAATCTCAATCTTGCTGTGCCTCATGGTCGCGCAGAGACCACACTGTAATTTTGTTGTACCTCTTGTTTGCCTCGTCATCTTGCTGTGCCCTATGTCGCTCAGTGACCCAGCTGTGCCTTATGGTCGCGCAGAGACCACACTGTAATTTGTTTTACCTCTTGGTTGCTTAGTATTAGTAATCTTGATGTGTCCTATGTTGCTCAGTAACCCTGCTGTGCCCTATGGTCGCGTAAACACCACACTATAATTTTGTTGCACCTTATGGTCGCCCAATCCTCAATCTTGCTGTGCCTTATGGTCGCGCAAAGACCGCATTGTAATTATGTTCCACCTTATGGTCGATTAATCTTAAACCTGCTGTACCTTATGGTCGCGCAGAGACCTCCCCTGCCACTATTGACTGCTCCCAATAGTCGCTTCTAGGCCACATTGTAATTTTGTTGTACCTCATGGTCGCTCATTTACACTACATTGACACCCCTAGTACCCAGGATGCTCTCTAGCCCACTCAGAACCTAACTGTTCCTGCCCTCCACTGGCTAGAACCACCCTACCAACCTGACTGTGCACCCCACCGCTCAACATCTCTCCCAGCATACAATCATGCTCTTAGCCACCTGCAAGCTTGTCGCTACCACCTTTGTACTGTGCCTCCTAACTAACATGGCACCTGCACCCACTGCCTCCTGCCCACCTAAAGACAGAAACATGAGACTAAGGGCTAGACTGTCCCAAATACATGAACCATCTTCCTACCACACATTTAGGTGCTATACCAGCTTAACTAACCCAACAAACAAACGATCTGAACACCCTAAACTCACTCCTCTGCCCATAGATGCCTTACCCACTATGCAGCCACTACCTCAAGCAACGACCTCGACTAAAAAGCTGCAACCCTCTACTACCCTAACAACCAGCACTCTCCCGCTAATTGGCACCCTCATTAATGCTAGATCCATGGTTGCCCACCCTATTGAGATTTCAGACACCCTAACTAACGAGAACCTAGACCTGCTGTGCATAACTGAAACCTGGCTCCACGAGGCTGCTGGCCCTGCTATTATGCTAGCAATACCAGACGGCTACCAACTGCTAAGAGCTGACAGACACAACACCAAAGGAGGTGGTTTAGCTATTATCCACAAAGCCAACCTGCCTATCAGACTAGCTACTACCACGCCACTCCAGTCCTGTGAACTCCTCACTGCCAAACTCCAACTCTCATGCAACCGCACTCTCACCATCTACGTGATCTACAGACCACCTGGACCACTAGGCACCTTCGAGGACGACCTAGCTAGTATCCTAACCAACAATACAAAAGACCATGCGCAAATCCTACTACTAGGAGACTTCAACCTTGGTTTCAATGACTGCAATGACAAACATGCCACATCTGTTGCAGCACTACTGCACGACTATGGATTAATGCAAAAAGTCACCACCTCCACACACTCCAAAGGTAGGACTCTCAACTGGGTTGGTGACCTGAACTGCAACATCAGCATCACTAATATAACCCCTCAAATATGGGCAGACCACCATTTAATCTCATTCTACGCCTCACTTGACCTTTCCCATCCTAAACCGATAACAATGGCCACGCCACTCCCCACTAGAATGAAAAAAGACATCACTGCAGAACAACTCCTTCCTCATCTCCTCCCCACCCTTACCGATGTAGACAATATTACAGACCCGTCCTTACTTGTGGAAACCTATAATAATACCATGACCACGGCATTAGATATGATCGCCCCCATTTAAATCCTTAAAGGCAAACAACTCTCCCACCTAAATAACTGGTTCACACCTCAACTGAAAGACCTCAGAACTCAAAAAATAAAACTGCAATCTATATGGCGACACTCGCCTACTGAGGAGAACAAAAGCCACCCATGCCAAACAATATAAAAAGGAAATCATTAGTACAAAAAAGAACATCTACAACGACAGAATAACCAAAGCCAAATCTGATACTAAGGAGCTATTCTCCATCCTGCGTGAAAACAGCAAACAGATAATGATCCCAAAAATAAACTCTGGTGCACTAACATACAAAATGCCCTTGCAGGAAAAATTAGCTCTCTTCAAACCAAAATTGCAATTAAAAAAGCTGCCTTGCTTGTGCCATCTGAGCCCACTCCCAAGGCACAGCCCTCCCCAAACCAGCCCAATAACACTCCTCACCCCTTTAGCTTCAAACAAATAACCATACTAGAGACAGAAAAAATTATACTCTCCTTAAAGCCATCCAACTGAAAAGGAGACAACTGCCCTCCTCAAATTATAAAAGATGCAGCGAGAGACCTAGCTCCCTTCATCTCAAAACTAATCAACGCCACCTTTAGGACTAACCTAGTGCCCAATAACCTGAAACAGTCCTGGGTCCTACCCCTGCTAAAAAAACAAACTGTCGACCCCTCTATCCCGACAAACTATAGACCTATCACGACCGTCCCATTCCTACTCAAAATTATCGACAGGGTAGCCTACCTGCAAATCCAGGATTACCTTGAGACCAACAATCTACTAGGCTCACGCCAATCTGGCTTCCGCCCCTTCACGGCACCGAAACAGCCTTGATTGATCTTAAGACTCAAATTGACGAGTTGAAGGACAATGGAAAATCAGCTATACTACTACTCCTTGACCGATCGGCAGGCTTCGACCTGGTAGATCACGCAGTTTTATGCAATCACCTCAGCTCCGCTGCCCATTTTTCAAGCGACGCCATAGCCTGGGTTCAATCCTTCCTTGTTAACCGGACTATGAGAGTCTTCTCCCCCCTTGCAGCTGTTGATCCCATACAAGTCTCCTGCGGTGTCCCCCAAGGATCATGTGTGTCTCTTACTATGTATAACATATTTACCAAACCCTCGTTTGACAAGTTGGATAGACTGGGTGTCATCTACACCAACTATGCAGATGGCACTCAGATCCTCATCCCCCTTTCGGGCAACTTCTTGGAATGCTCAGCTTTGGTAAATAAGATACATCTCCTCATTCAGGCATGGATGGCATCCCACGGCCTCTGTCTGAATGATGACAAAACAGAGAGTCTGATCCTCGGCACAGAGACAGCGATTAAAAAACTAGACCCCAACTATGCCTCATTTAACATTGACAACAATGTCATCAAAGTGATGCCTGCAGTCAAAACCCTTGGGGTCTATCTGGACTCAGCACTCACTTTCAAGAAACAAATTAACTCCCTAGCCTCCTCCACAGCCTATACTTGTAAACTGATCCGAGCATGTAGGCCATTCCTAACGGAGGCCAGCTGTACTTCCTTAGCTAATGCACTCATCATATCCAGATTGGACTACTGTAATGCCCTATATGCGGGATCTAGCAAGTATATCCTTAACAAACTCCAAACTCTCCAAAATAACGCTTTTAGAGTAGCCTTAAACTTACCCAACACAGCCCATGTCTCCACCGCCAGAAGGAACATCCACTGGCTAAAAGGTAAAGACAGGATCACCCTCAAAACTCTCTCGCTCACCTCCAAATGCCTCAACAATATAGCTCCACCATACCTAGCAAACGGAATCAACAAAAGAATTTTGAATCACAACGTCCAACGCCTTCACCTTGCTGGTGCCTAGATACAAAAAAAGCACAGCTGGCGGCACCAGTTTTCCAGTCACAGCTACCCAAACCTGGAATAAACTACCCTTAGAACTCAGAAAGGACCAACCTTACCCATGTTTCAGGCGCAAGGTTTTCTCATGGATACGATCTAATGACATCTAATGTGATCCTCCTCCTTAAGAGAACCACTCGTCCTGAGTGACACCTTCCTGACTATGCCCTTGCTAACCTGTCCCTGAGGGACCCCGACCTCCACTGCTAGTATCCAGCTACCTCACTGGACCCCACTGGGACTACATCCTGTGGTTGACTCCCACTCAGCTCTCTCTTGCTTCCTACTCCTGGCACTCAACTGCTCAAGTACACTCAAACTGTAATGTCGCTGTACGGTCCCACCGCCTATCTCTTTTGCCTCCAACACCCGGCTCCAACTGTATAAGCACATGCAGACTATAATGTTGTTGAACTGTTCCCACTGCTTATTTCTATGTGTGTCACAGTAACCAAGTTCTCAAGTATCCTTATAATGATCGCGCCCAGCTACCTACGGGTTTGGTTTTGCGCTATATCAAATAAACAAACAAACAAGGGAGTTTTTGAGGGGGCAGGGAAAGGTTCCACTGGCAAAGGAGTGATTGCTGAAATCGGCCAAGGCTGGAGCAAGGGTGTCATGTGGTCTTTGATGGTTCTGGATGGGCAAGGTAGAACCTGCTTTAATGAGACTTTCATAGATCAGACTTTTCTAGAAACATTGTCTGGGGTGAACAAGGGAAAGGAGGAGAAGGGAGGAAGAGGGACGGCCACAGGCAGGCCAGGAGTGGAGGTGGAGGAGGTAGAAGAAGAGAGGGTGGACAGGATGTCCTGAGGTATAGTGATGAAATGAGAAGCCAAGGCCATGCAGAGGGCCTGGGAGGGAACATGAAAGGTAGAGATTGCAGCAGGTTTGGCCAGCTCCTTGCAGATTTTGAAGAGTTCAGCCGAATTGTTAGATGCAGCAGTGACGCAGGATTGGATGTGGGCTCTCTTCTTGGTGAGGACTGCGAGTCTGTATTGCATTTGGAGCAGGCGCAGGCCAGTATGTCAGAGCATGCACTTGAGGTCCTCCACTTCCTCTCAGCCACCCTACACTTGGGTTTAAGGGTGACGAGGTCAGAGTCATACCAAGATTTGCACTTGGATTTGGGCTTCGAGCGGATCCTCATGACAGGGGCAAGGACATCAAGAGTGTTAGAGGTAGAAAGATGAAGGTTAGATAGGGCTATGTCATGGTGTGAGTCAGCCAAAGGTGCAGAAGTAGGAGGGAAAGTTCCGGTGAAAGCCTCAACTGACACACGCTTCATGGGTCAGATGACTGAGAAGGTAGGTGGCACTGCTGGGGTCAGCTTGGCCTGAGGGTTTGAGAGAGAGAGAGAGGTGGGAGGAAAGGAGGAAGTGATTAGTCCAGGAGAGAGGAGTGGTGAGAGGGTTGGAGAGGGGGAGGTCTGAGGAGATCAGAACATCCAGGGTGTGCCCTACTGAGTGATTCGGGCCAGAGGGAAGAATAGAGAATGAGAGAGAGTCGCAGAGGTCGGCAAAAGAGTATCAAATAAGGGCAAGTAGCATCCATGTGGATGGGCAGGTATCCGAGGAGGAGAAGCTGAGAAGTAGAGGGAGGGAAGGAGGGAGGAGGAGAGGTCAACTGACTTAGAGTGGAAGAGGGCGCCTGGCCAGGCATCCTGTAGATAGTGGCCACAGTGAGAGAAAGGTCAGGAAGGATAGAGAGCCTGCAGACCAGGCATTCAAAGGAGGAGTAGTCCTGCATAGGAATGATAGAAGCAGGGATCCACTCTCGGAAAGATCAAGGCTACACCCCCACCGGGATGGCTGTTTCTGGGTGCGGAAAGGATCTTTTAGCAATTCGGAAGGAGAGTGGGAAAGCTTGTGACAGAGCTGATCGTGAACCACGTCTCGGTAAGACAGAGTACATCCAGATCAAGTTTCTTCCAGGAGACAGCAGATGTCAGAGGAGTGTTTGATATCTGAGCGAGAGTTGACAGTAGCAATGTGGAACAGGTTGCCCGCTTTGAAAGACTTCCATGGAGGGGTACAGGCCAGAGGTACACCTGGTGGAAGTGTTGGAGGTGCCCAAGGGTGGGCAGAGGTGGAGGAAGGAGGGGAAGGCAAGGTAGCGGGGTGCCAGAGGGGTGGCGGGGGAAGGAGGCAACAGGGTGGCTAGAGAAGCAGCAGAGGGAGCCGCAGAGGTGGCAGAGAGGGGAAGAAGAGATGGCAAGAGAGGAAAGGAAGGTGAAAAGGTGCGGGAAATGTCTATCAAAATGGAGGAGATTGGTCTGAGGGCCTTGGACCGAGATGGTGCCGTTTAGGTAGACATTAATGATGGTCTTGGAGGAATGGAAGGGGGCAAGGAGGACCTGCCACTGGGTACCACCATTAATGGGATAAGAGGAAAAAGGAGAGAGAACAGAAACCATATGTGGAGTCCATAGGCCTGGAGAGGGAATGACAAAGAAGTTACTTATTGACCTGCCTTCTGCAAACCTGGCAAGGTTAGTTTAAAAGTCAAAGTACATTATGCAAAAGGGGTCCCAACGACAGTGTTCCTGCATGAATTCCCCATGTATTTATATCATTGTATATGTATGTTTTTACATTTGGTGGGTTTAACATTTTATCTTTCTGAGTGCATGCAAGCTAATATGTATTAATTTCTAGGCCAACAGGAACACTAAAGTAACATATCCCATCCATAATTAACTACACTTGAATACCTATGAAATTGCAACATGGTGCTCAGCTCGCCACCATTCCCAGTTAGTCATACGGTGCACACAACATGAACCTCTTGTAATCATGGGGATCTTTCCTGACCACCCCAACACCATCTATTACTATCTTTCATGATAATAGATGACCTAGATTGGGGTACCCCACTCTGAAAACTTGTGCCGACTTTGTAATGCACGATTTGCTATGGAAAATACACAGCATTTGTTAACCCAATGTCCTATTTTGATGCCATCTTCTATAAGGAAATATAGCAAATATGTACATAATATTCAACACAGGTGCGTTCTTGTCTTATTGTGTCTCAGGTTCTTCTGTAGCTCTTATGAGATCTTTATGAGAGCTATGGTCAGTTATTCTGAATTGTCTTAATAATGTTAACTGTTGATTAATTGGTATTATTTTATATTACATGACTTGAATATATTTATTTATCTCAGGACTTTTGTGATGGGTATCTGAATTATTCATAGGATTTCATGATGATATCCATGTGTATTTATGGATTCGTTTTTTTATATGTGTGAAAATCTATTTAACTGTAACACACTTAATAAATAAAATAGAAAATACAAATATGTGCCGCTGTATCTGCCATAGCATTGCCCTTTACACCTGAATGACTTGTCATCCAGGCCACCTTCATGTTTAGTTCTTATTTATTCCTACATTATACTATTGTATCATGTCTAAAATGTTATCTTGCCTCCCCCCAGCGCCCTTTCCCAAGGATGTTCATGTGCTTTGTGAGTCAGAGAAGATTACGACATCTGGTTCCTTTAATTCCATGATGATTAGTTTGATCTATAAACCGAAACTACTCCATTAGAGTACTGCCAGGGAGAAATAGCATATGAAGATGGACACAAAGGTTGCTGGTGTTGTCTGGTTATTTGCCCACCCAGTTCCTGACCCTCCATGGCCAAAACACTGCCTCATGGGAACTCTTTTTGCTTACTTTAATCCAGCCTTACCTTCAAACTTTGCACTCGAAGTGCCTGCCAGTGTTTTGTTAAAGCTGTTCTTCTGTGAGTGAATGACTTCATTGGAGCTGTAAACACACTACTGGTTTAATAAAAATGTATTGGCTCGGTCTGCCTTCAGCCACTCGATGTATAAGCACTATGCGTTTTCTCCACTGAAGTCCAGATTAAAAAAAGCATTGGCAAAGCCAACCGTTTTTTCTTGTGTACAAGAACTATGCATTTACCAGGCACTGCTATTAGGTGGTCAGGTACTCCTACATTTTTCTCACCTGTTCCCTTCAATTGCCAGTTAATACCACAAAAGCAGTGCCTGGCAAGTGCCTTTCCCATACCTACATAAAAGCTGAAACATTTAGCATTGCCAATGCTTGTTAGTTTGGGCTATTAGGTTTTGCCTGCAGCACCTGTAATAGCCCTAACTATTGAATACAAATACTGATATATGTGTACATAGGGATAGGGGCTTCTGACAAGGGGCACATATGGATGACATATGAGGAGGGATACAGAGTGTATTTGGTGTTGTTTGGTTATTGATCCCTCCCATTCCCTGCCCCTAGCCATGCTAATCCCTATAGCTAATCCCACCCATCCCTGCCCATTTTACGCATATTAACAGTGTCAATTCATATACTATACTTCATAGATTGTCTCCTCCTTTACTCATGGCAGCAGGTCTTTAATGTAAATTACATCTGTAATATCAATAATGTCGCTATTTATGCAAATAAGGGGGAGCACATATATTTTGATGTCCAGGGCCCCGTAAATCCTAGGGCAGGCCCTGGGTGAAAGCACTCCTGGTGGTGGCGTGCTCATCATCGTCTTCTTGTGTGGGGACATGCTGGTCTGCAACGTAGCAATCAAAAACAAGCACATGTACTCGGCGACAAGCCTCTAGAGTCTAGCCGAAACTGTAGCATTGGAGTACACATAGGGAGTGATGGCATATTAAGAGGAGCACAGAGTTTGCATTGGTTTACAGATGGACACAGAGCCCAAACTGTTGGCATTGCCAATGCTTGTTTTTTATGCCATAAGAATAGACAATATTTCTACAGTAACAATATCATTATCCCTCCTATTTTGCGTACACCTTTTCTGACATCCATTCCTATTATAGTGCCTCCCCTATGTGCTTCCAACTGGAGGGCCAAACATATTCCCCAACGTGGCTCCCATAGGACACAGCAGTCTATCGCTGCAGTCTTCCTACAGTATGAAAAGGGTGAGTGTACAGCCTCAGTGTCACTCCATAGGGGGAGATGAGCCAAAAGATGTTGGGGCGCACACTCTGTGGGGGGGAGGGAGGAGCTTGTGACAACAGCCCCTTCTGCATGTACAGGATTTGGCACACTGTCACCTTTCTCATTTTTTGCACTGAAATCAGGCATGCAATCAGCTTTGCTGCTGAATAGAGCTATTATTATTTGTCTTATTATTATGGTATTTATTGAGTGTGGATCTGGCTTCGAGAAGCAACAGAGCGCTTTACACAGGTTTACAACAATACAGATACATAACGGAGGGCTTTACAGAGGTGTACAACATTACAGATGGATAACGGAGCGCTTTACAGAGGTGTACAACATTACAGATGGATAACAGAGTGCTTAACAGAGGTGTACAACAATACAGATGCATTACGGAGCGCTTTACAGAGGTGTACAGCATTACAGATGGATAACGGAGCGCTTTACAGAGGTGTACAACATTACAGATGGATAACAGAGTGCTTAACAGAGGTGTACAACAATACAGATGCATTACGGAGCGCTTTACAGAGGTGTACAGCATTACAGATGGATAACGGAGCGCTTTACAGAGGTGTACAACAATACAGATGCATTACGGAGCGCTTTACAGAGGTGTACAACATTACAGATGGATAATGGAGCGCTTCACAGAGGTATACAACAGTACAGATACATAACGGAGCGCTTTACAGAGGTGTACAACATTACAGATGGATAACGGAGCGCTTTACAGAGGTATACAACAGTACATATGCATTACAGAATGCTTTACAGAGGTGTACAACATTACAGATGGATAACAGAGCGCTTTACAGAGGTGTGCAACATTACAGATGGATAATGGAGCGCTTCACAGAGGTATACAACATTACAGATACATAATGGGCGCTTTACAGAGGTGTACAACATTACAGATAGATAACGGAACGCTTTACAGAGGTATACAACAGTACAGATGCATTACGGAGTGCTTTACAGAGGTGTACAACATTACAGATGGATAACAGAGCGCTTTACAGAGGTGTACAACATTACAGATGGATAATGGAGCGCTCCACAGAGGTATACAACAGTACAGATACATAACGAAGCGCTTTACAGAGGTGTACAGCATTACATATGGATAACGGAGCGCTTTACAGAGGTATACAACAGTATAGATGCATTACGGAGTGCTTTACAGAGGTGTACAACATTACAGATGGATAACAGAGCGCTTTACAGAGGTGTACAACATTACAGATGGATAATGGAGCGCTTCACAGAGGTATACAGCAGTACAGATGCATAACGAAACGCTTTACAGAGGTGTACAACATTACAGATGGATTACAGAGCGCTTTACATAGGTATACAACAGTACAGATGCATAACAGAGTGCTTTACAGAGGTATAAAACATTACAGATGGATAACGAAGCGCTTTAGAGAGGTGTACAACATTACATATGGATAACGGAGTGCTTTACAGAGGTGTACAACAGTACAGATCCATAACCGAGTGCTTTACAGAGGTATACAACATTACAGATGGATAACGGAGCGCTTTACAGAGGTGTACAACAGTACAGATGCATAACAGAGTGCTTTACAGAGGTGTACAACATTACAGATGGATAACGGAGAGCTTTACAGAGGTGTACAACAGTACAGATGCATAACGGAGCGCTTTACAGACGGTGTACAACATTACAGATGGATAACAGAGCGCTTTACATCGGTGTACAACAGTACAGATGCATAACAGAGCACTTTACAGACGTGTAAAACATTACAGATGGATAGCGGTGCGCTTTACAGAGGTGTACAACATTACAGATGCATAACGGAGCGCGTTACAGAGGTATACAACATTTCAGATGCATAACGGAGCGCTTTACAGAGGTGTACAACATTACAGATGGATAACAGAGCGCTTTACAGCGGTGTACAACATTACAGATGCATAACAGAGCGCTTTACAGAGGTGTACAGATGGATAACGGAGCGCTTTACAGAGGTATACAACATTACAGATGCATAACAGAGCGCTTTACAGAGGTGTACAACATTACAGATGGACAACAGAGCGCTTTACAGAGGTGTACAACATTACAGATGGACAACAGAGCGCTTTACAGAGGTGTACAACATTAGAGATGGACAACAGAGCGCTTTACAGAGGTGTACAACATTACAGATGCATAACAGAGCGCTTTACATAGGTGTACAACAGTACAGATGGATAACAGAGCGCTTTACAGAGGTGTACAACATTACAGATGGATAACAGAGCGCTTTACAGAGGTGTACAGATGGATAACAGAGCGCTTTTCAGTGGTAACAACAGAACAGATATACAGGGGAGGGGCAGGATACAGAGGGGGACAGAGGAGAGGTACAGCTGTACTAGGTGGTGGGGAAGAGGGGCAGGTGGCGTCTAGCAAGGCAGGCGCCGCGTCGAGCGACGTGATGGCCCAGGTGTTGAGGAGGAGAGACTCCTTGAAGAGGTGGGTCTTGCGTATTGAGAGCTAGTGTACCCTGAATGTTGTGTTCAATTACTCAGGGGTAATGATGGCCTTAAAATAAACCCTGAGTTAAGGAAGTGAAGTTCAGAATTTTGAAAACGGACACTCTTTTTATGCCCCACCCTGGCAGGTGCCCCATCCAGGGTTTTATATCTGCTGATTCTCGCCAGGTCTCACTGCCGAGTGCAATGAAACCCTGCGCATGCGTCATGTCGTCTGCTTGAGAGTATTCCGAGTCTGACATTTGTTTCAAGGAAGGAATGTGGCTTGAGACCATAAAATCCCACTCGGATATTAATAAAACCTCCTCTCCGCCTGTGACTCACTTCAGGGTCCTCGCCAGTGCGCCTTTACAGCAAGTCTAAGACACGGAACTTGAGTCAGGAGCGGGAGGAGGGGGAGGAGGAAGAGGAATCCTGCGCTCTGGAGATGAGTAAGGGGCGCGAAGGAGAGTGGGTTCAGAAAAAGCGACGAGGGCCAGCAATTAAGAGGCAGAAGTTGGTCTGCAGAGAAAAGCTTGACAAAATATTGGCAAAATAAGTTTCAATGTTTTTAACAATGACGTATACATACATGTTTGACAATAAGAGAGTCGACGAACATGAATTAAAGTCTGAGGGCCATCAATCAGAACCCAGAAACAGCATGTTTGCCATTGACAGGTACAGCAGCCAATCAGATTGCTCCGAACATGACTTTATTCATTGATACAGCCCACTTTTCCGGTAAACTCTAAGCCACTTTGCTGCAACCTGGTAACATTTACTTCTAGCGTTTTCCTTGCACTCTTTTTGCTGTTTATTCGCCCTCTGTTGTAATGATGAGAGAAGAAAGATTGATAGCTGCAAGGGGAAATATATTTTTTAGGGCTACTGTCACCTGTTAATCACCTGGGCAGCAGACCATGCCAAAGGGCAAATGTGCCACAGCTCTTCCTAATGGGCCTCGCTTAACTGGCGCCATTACCTCGGGCTAACGAGACATTACCAGCTGGCATACCTCACCAGCACATTGATTATCACCACAGTAATGCTCTCGCTTTGCAGTGAGGCATAATTGGCTAAAGCTCCCACACAGTCCTCCCACTTCTACAAACCAAGAGCCAACACAATCATAAAGGTAAAACAGGCAGAGTTCAGAGCTATACAGTCTTTGGGCCTCATTCCGAGATTGGTGGTAGTCATGGCGCTATTTGCGCCATGACTGCCTCCAATTACGGGTCCGGCACCGGTCTTGTTCAATGGGGACTTACTGGTGTAGTCCGACCCTGGCGGGACCGTTAAGTCCCCATTGAACAAACCATTCCCCATTCCCACTTGAGCCCCTATAGGGCTCAATGGGAATGGGGAGGGCGCTAATAACAGGCTCGCGACTAGCAAGCCCGTTATTAGCACCCTGGTCCCTTAGCGGGTCCCATAACGGACATGTGGTTTGACCACACGTTTCTTACCGTTCCCTCCAAGGGACCTCGGAATTGGGCGGTAAGGGATTACTTGCACCGGTCTCCTTACCGGTGAACGGTATCCCTTACCGCCTGACTCGTAATTACCCTCTTTACCTTTTTTGGTAACGTGGGCTGAGGGAAGGCTATATACTCTCAAGAGGGGTGTGAATGCGGTTCAGTAGCAACCCAAACAGTGAAGTATAACAGTCCAAAATAAAGGAATGTCCATTCAAGGTTCTATAAAAATACATACTTTAATCAAACAAACCGTGTACAATTTATATACAGGAAAGGGCAATCAAAAAGGACTTATTCTTTGGGCGAATCCAAAACTGTGTACAATAATAACTAAATAGAAAACACTGTAAAAATAAGCCTGTAGAAAAATCACATAATATGCAAAGATATAAAAAATGCAGCACTCTGGGTTATGAGGCAAGGGGAGAAAAGGCAAATAAAAGACAGCAATGTTCAAAATGGATATTTGTTGAGGTTGCAAAAGAGATTCACATGACCTAAGCAGTCGCTAGTTCCAAAGATGGACCAAAGGGACAGTTAGCAGACAATAGTACATTTGTGCAATTCCTGGTGGTCCTGCAGTGCCAAACCAGACTTCTTGGCGCTAAGCGAAAATCAGCAGAGTAAAAGGCAGCAACGGAGGGTCCTAGTGGTTCAAATATTTTGCACGGTTCTTGAAACATGGCTCCAAGCAGTTCAATGGTGAAAAAACACTAGGATCCCAGCTGTATTGGGTCGCAGGGTCCTGTGAGACCCAATCCAGGGGCTCACGGACAAGATGAGTCCTTTTCTAGTGATCCCAAACATGGGGGAGGCTGGGACACAACTGCAGGGGTCCTTCAACACAGTGAGGTCCTGGGTACCCTCTGGCTGGCAGAGAGGCAGGTCTTGCTACAGCAGCAAGTCACTTCTCAGGCTGATGTCAATCCCACTCCAGGGACTCAGGGAAAAGATGGGTCCTTGTTCTCGGGCTCCCAAACACGGGGGAGGCTGACAGACAACAGCAGGGGTCCTCCAACATGGTGAGGTCCTGGGTATCACCGAGGTTGGCAGAGAGGCAGGTCTTGTTCCAGCAGCAGATCACCCCCAATGGTCCCTGTGGATGTTAAGGGGACAGAGCTTGCCTTTGCCTAGGAACACCTGCCGTCACCTCAGAACTAGAGGACTCTGGAAAGGGCTGCACTCCCAGTAGGATCTACCAAAATCTGTTTTCAGGGTTGGTATGAAGTAGTATGAAACCCCTCCTTTTAAATGTAGAAGTCTACAGGTGATTGGACTAAAGCTAGCCTCCTTTATGGGTCCAATCCTTGCTCTTGAAATGAGTGGACTTTGAACTTCTGACATCACACCCAAAGGGCATTGTGCTACATGAAGGAAGGGGACAGGAAAGAGAGGGAGAGGCAGAGCGAAACAGGATGGCAGAAGTTTTCCAAACTTGTACAGATCTCTCTCTGGCTACACTAACCCCACCCCTTCCCTTCTGAATAGAATCAAAGACCTGTAGCTACGCAGTACCTTGGAGTATGACTACTCCCTTTGAATCGGTGTGCTCCTTCCATGCCTTGGCCCAGGGTAGCTTCCTCCTGTGTGGCTGTCGCTGGTCGATGGTGTTGCCTGCCCTCACAAAGAGATCAAAGAGGAGGAATGGCCATTCAGTTTGCTGGACTGTCATTTGACAGACGCAACCTGTTTGGCCAGAATACACATCACCTTCTTCTGCTGAGGTTGGCTCACAGGCGCTGACACATGTGTGATATCAAATGGGATGTGGCTGCAATGACCACATGTAGTACCATGCACTCTGCCTTAACTCAGGCATAGCCTTATTATTAGAGTTTATCCTACCACCATCATAGACTATTTATGATGATCATAATTTTGGTTCAGGGGTGCATATCTTAAATGTAGCTCCTGCGCTGCAGACACTTGCTTGTCACTGCAGCTGTCGAATGGGAAACTGTGATCTCTGAACCTGCTCTGTGCCATTGGTGGTGCAGGTGCTGCAAATCAGGGTACTGATTCAGCAGAACGCAGATATACACTATGGTTTTGGCCTTTAAGGTGAATCTGATCAGCAGACTGCCCTTTCAAAGATGGAATTACCCACATCATTTTAATGTTTAATACAAATCAGAAAAGTCAAGGATTTCTCATTCTTGCCAGATGGCAATTCATCACAATAATGGGCAGGCCCCTCTTCCTCATCACAGTCCTTACTTAAAGTGTGTTTTCACCGCTGAGACAGCCGACCTGTAACTGGTGGCTCTAATTACATTTGTTATTGTTATTAGGATTAATTGAGCATGGGCCTAGCTTCAGGAGGCATCAGAGTCCTTTGCAAGTTATAGGGGAGAAGTACACGGTGAGGGAAGCAAAGCTACAAGGGAAGGGGGAGCGAACAACAGGGGAGGGCAGGCAGAGCAGATCCCCCAGTCACAGGTTAGTTGGGTAGTGGAGGGTGTGTTGATCTATTCTTGAGCTCCTTCCTGAAATGTAGACATGAGGGGGTGAGTCTTTGTGTTGACATGGAGGAGGTTCCAGAGTCTGGGATTATAGATGAAGGAGGCCTGTCTTCTAATACTTTCCTTCCTGCACGGCAGAGTACAAGTCTGCACATGTCCTCACGTCTGGTGGATCGTAGGCCTATGGTGACGCTGAGGTTTTCAGTGAGGTAGTTTGGAACTTGAGGGCAATAGCTTTGAAGATGATGCAGCAGAATTTGAAGGTGATATCTGCTTGCAGCGGGAGCTGATGCAGTTTGGCGGTGGTCGGAGTAATGTGGATGAATTTGTGTAGTCCTTTAAGTCATGCCGAAGCATAAGGGACACATCTCAGGGATGTTAGGATAGGTGCCGGAAGGCCATGCAGGAGGGCATTGCCACCATCCATATAGGAGAGGACCAAGGCTTGGGCAGCCGACACAAAGTTGTCTTCTGGGATGAAGGGCTTGATTTTCCACTGTATGGAAAGTTGGTACCAAACTGTTTGTGTCTTCCTTAATATGTGTTGCTTGAAAGAGAGGTGTCTGTAGATGTCGAACGCAATGGACTTGGCGAAAGTGGCCAGCTGGTGGATGAAGCCCTCAAGGTTCATAGCGGAGAACCAAGTCTGGGTGTCACAGTTTTTGGTGTTGTTGGTCATTAGTAGGAATTCGGTCTTGGAGGGGGTTGAGCATCAGGTAAGCACTGGATATCCAGGACTGGATCAGTGTGCGGCAGGCTTTGAGCCATGAGCCTGTAGGTGTCTTCAATTCACCATGTAGTTCTGCATATTGGTAGATGTCGATGTTGTGCAGAGCCAGAATGGTTCTGAGCAGTTCCATGTATAGATTCAAGTTCACAGGTGGGAAGATGGATCCTTGCAGGACCCCACAGGTGATGGGTAGAGTTGGTGATCTTGAGGAATCTGAACTTTTTGAAGTGGTACAGAAGCCAGGTTCTGGGTCATCAAACGCACACACAAGTCCTGCAGCCTTGTGGGAGCATGAAGGTTGCAGTGTATCTGGTTCTAGAAAGAGATCTCAGGATCGCAGGCATTTTAGGATCTAATAACTGTCTCAGGGGCTCGACAGGCCTAAAAACTACATGCATCTCCCAAGCCATCCATGCATACAGTCTTGTAGCCAAATCCCGTAGAGCATGGTTGTTGCAAATTTACAAAATGCATCGCCTCTGGATGTGAACCTGGGGATCCAGAGAGATAAATGACCAATGGCATGGACTGGTAGGGCTTAGCGTGGTGTATCGACTCAATCATCGATATATATGCAGTCTAGTGTGGGCAGTTAAGTCATGCCAAGGGTCACCAGAGAATTCCTTTATGACTATTCAGAAAAGTATTACAGGTCATTTCCATGAAGCAGAGGATTTATTACATTGTTGGCTAATATTGAATCACTTGAAGTTTTTCCTTCAATCATTAAGGCCTCCTGCTGTCTGTGCATAGAAAGTCAGCTGCAACTCAGTCAAACCTCACTTATAATGCCAAAGAGGCAGATTCATGTGTCCAGGATTACTAGAAATCAGTCAGGCATTTTGGACTGAATTTCCCTCATGTGTGGGATCAGACTGATATGCCAATGCATAGTCCTCTAAGTGATGGCACAAGAACTGGAGCATGTTTGAGGTCTTCCTGAGTGGCTTCTGTCCCATGGGAACTTGTTCATTCTCAAAAAGAGGAATATAGAGAATAAAGAAACCAATGATACAAATCTGGCAACAATATTGAGTGTTGTGCCAGATTCTAGAGGACACATTTTGAGCATTCTGTCAAGATATGGACTGTAATCTCCAATACTGGGACCACGTCAGTGGTGGGCCATGCAGAGATTTGGAGTGTAGGGTCCACGTTTTTTATTTAACATTCAGCAGCAGTGGGGGAGCCAGGGTGGGGGTAGAGGAGGCAACCACCCCCCCCATTGTTTCCCCCTGGTGTCCAGTGTGTTCCCAGTGCACCCACCAGCATCCCGCAGGTGCCCTATTATCCCCCCCCCCACCCGCTCCTGGCACCAAAAGCTGTCTCCGCTGCTGTCTGGCACAGTACATACAATACATCATATTGCAGCACAAGCACTACTACTCAGCAGTCTATCAGAAGACATCAGCCAACAAATACAGATAAACTATAGAAGCGAGGCCAACATAAGTTTAGTAATAATGCCCATTGGTCATCAGTAATGGCAAACAGGCTTAACAGTTCAAGAAGCATACCCAAGTTTCAAAAGAGATAGGAGAGAAATCCATTCCGTATATCTTTTGAACTTTGTGAGGTCTTTTAGCCAAGGTGTATGTGAAGGTGCTACATTAGATTTCCACTATCTCATTATAAACCTTTTAGCAAACAGAGAAATTGAAAAAATGTATGCATCAACATTGCCACCTTACATATGTCATTTAGGAGGTATTTAATCAGAAACAATCAGTAATAGCTGCAAGTGTGGTAGCTACCTCCGACCAGGAGGGCATGAAGATATCGTCTCTGTGATCTATAATATTTGGGATACTCATCAGTTATCTCTGGGAAGAATAAAGCAGGGTGTGCAGGCATGTAATGAAACCTACAGGTGATCCTAAACTGTATAAGCCGAAATCACGAGTTGAAGGGGACCTCTTTGGCCAATGATCCAGCGTTCACCCACAAGATGAAACCCTAAGTCAGCCTACCGTTGCGAGCAAACCTAAGAGAGAGGGTATGAAATGTATGATTTCACTGAAGTGTTGAGTGAAGATATCAGTTTGCAATGCCCAGTTTAATGTATCATATGTTCCAGACATGTTTGGGAAGCTGGTCTAAATTCTGCTTGCATTAGTAGTATTGCAAAGGAAATACACGATAATTTTCCGGAAAGTCATTTAATGACACAAATACTCCATTAGGAATCATGTCCCCCAGCATCAGAACTCCCTCCCTATCCCACCAATCATGGACATTCCTATCCAGCGAAGGCTATAGATGTGGAAGAACCCAAAGGCTGACATCAAGACAGTAAGGTGAATTTATGCCCAGCTGCGGAAATATTCTGAACAAGGTATTCACTGTCGCGCAAACTGAATCATATGTCCAAGAATCATCGTATTTATCATCAGAAGAACGGAACGCAAGTTGTAGGGTAGCGCGATGCCAGGATGTGACACAGAGGAATCCTTAGAATTCCAACATGATGCGAATTGAGCTTGTGCAATAAGGTAATGCAATTCGAACTCAGGAGTAGCAAGGCTCTTCCTGTGCATATGGCAGCATGAGCTTTGACTAACTCATTCCAGCATGTTCATGCTCTCAGACAAACCCATTTACGGCACAGTGAACGCAGTCAAAAAACATCCACACAGCCAAATTGGAAAATGTACAAAGAAATACAATAATTTAGGCAGAACTATCATCTTTATGATTTGATATGGCATTTATAATGCACCTATACATAAGTGTTTCAAGGCGTGACGAGGTAAGGGAGGGGGAACAGAGGGGAGACAGAGACAACGATCCTACTAGGCCAAGTGTCATTCAGATCGCGCAAGTGCAGGGGAAGGGGGAAGAGGAAAAGTGCGGAGTGGAAGGGGGGTGGGGACAGTGCAGTACATGGGAAGAATGTAATAAATAAAACAATATGAGAAGTAGAGCTAGCTGGTGGCAAGTGCAAGGATAAGTGCAGGCATCAGGTGTCAAGTGCGGGAGAGGGACTATACAGAAAACAGTCCCCAAGTGCGGGGGTTGCCAGGGAGACAGTGCAGGTGTGTAAATAGTGGGGCTGGGACCTGGGCCCGAGATCAGAGGGTGGCCAGGTAACCAGTACAGTAATTAAGGAATTCAGCAGGGGAGAGGAGGAGAGAAGCAGAAGCAAAGAGGAAGGATTTGAGGTGCTTCCAGAACCGGAGACGGTTCTCCTCAAGTGTCAGGGAGGCAGGGAGGAAGGGAGGCTGTTCAAGAGGGAGGCCCCAGCCGAGGAAAGAGATATACCACCAACTCATTGCTTGGAGAAGCGACTGACCCTGAGGGAGTTGGAGACAGATAGCGAAGAGTTTGAGAAGGAAGATATTTAGGAAGAGAGAGTTCAAGGTATTGAGGCCCCAGGCCCCAGAAGGCCTTGTGGACAATGCAGAGGGTTTTGAACTTAATCCTCCCAGCCACTGGGAGCCAGTGAAGAGATTTCAGTCCTGGAGAGATACAATCCCTGGGCTTGAGGCCAGGACAAGTCACCCAGTCCTGTTCTGGATGAGTTGTAGAGGGCGGAGAGTAGAAGCAGACAGATTTAGAAAGAGGCTGTTGCACTAGTCCAGCCTAGAGAGAACCAGAGCTCTGGAGACAGTGAGCTTCTGGGGGAAGGGGAAGAAAGGAAGAATGCCTCTGAGGAGGTGCAGCTGGTAGTGTGATTTCTTAGAGATGTCACAGGTATGGGGAGAGAAGGAGAGTGTGGAGTCGAAGATGACGCCGAGGTTTTTAGCTTCGCAAGTGGGAGCAGGAAGAGGGCCAAGAGCGGCCAGCCAGAGAGTGACAGGAAAGGAGGGAGCGGTGTGCTGATAAGGAGAATCTCAGTCTTACTGGCATTAAGGCAGAGATCATTGGCGGCACAACACTCCTCGATAGCAGACAGACAGAGATGAGAGAGGGAGAAGAGGTGGCTGAGGGTAGCCTGAAAATGAGTGTCATCCGCATAGCACTGAAAGTTGGGGCAGAGAGCGGCAATGCAGTGAGCAAGAAGTGCCAGGTATAGGTTGAACAGCCAGGGAGAGAGGTTAGAACCCTAGGGGACACCACAGGTAGAGATATAGATCGAGGAGAGGAAGGACCCAAGTTGGACCTGGGAGGGACGATCAGAGAGGGAAGAAGTCAGCCAAGCCAGAGCCTGACCGGTGATACCCAGGTTAGCAAAGACAGCCGGCCATACATGGATACAGAGAGCTTAGACCAAAGGAGGGAGGAGAGATAGGTGCCTAGATTCTCAGAATATAGTAAATCACATGAACGCGCAACCTGCACTCTCAAAAGAAATGTACCATCCGACCAATGGATCCTCTCACATTACATAGAGGGGCAGCTGTCCCGGGAAGTGGAAATAGATCAGACATAGCCCACTCCGCACAAAACCCAGATTAAAGTCCAAAGTTACAGATGTTGTTAAGAATGGAATCTAAATTAATTTGCAGATTACTGACAAATTGCATAATGTTGCAAGCAAAAAGGGCGATAATTACTGGGGAGTGTGACAGATGCAGCCTTCTATGTCCATGCCTTCGACTGTATGAGAGAAAGAAGGGTTCAATATTAAGAGCGAATAGTAGTGGAGAAAGGGGGCAGCCCTGCCATGTTCCTCTGCCCAATGAAAAAGTAGCAGAGAGAAAGCCATTGGTAGGTAGTTCAGCAGCTGGTCGAGCAGAGAGTAAATTAGGGTATTTATTGAGCGCAGACCTAGCTTCTGGAAGCAACTGAGTGCATTACAATCATAGAGAGAAGTACATATTTATGGAGCAGGGGAGGGAGGTCCATTGTCAGCAATGGATCGACAAGTAACCATGGACAAGGGCAGGAAACTGTGGGGATAATATCACTCAGTATCAGGTAGGGGGGGAAGTGGACGGTGTACGGAACAAAGTGTTGGGGAGGAGTCATTCCTTGAACAGGAGAGTGTTGATCTCCTTCCTGAACTGTAGAAGTGAGGGGGCAAATCATGTGTTGACGGGGAGAGGTTCCAGAGTCTTGTGGCATAGCCAGAGAAGGCCTGTCTTCTGGTTGTTTCCTTCATGCGCTGCAGAGTTCAAGTATTCACATGTCTCTACTTCTGATGTATCGTTGGCATCCGGAGATGCTGAATTTCTCTGTGTAATTTAGCTAATTTAAGAAAATAGGGATAACAAAAATAAATGACTCCAGGACTTAGAAAAAAAAGTTCCAACGTCAAAAGCCTTTTATAATTTGAGTGTAACAGTGATAGCATCAACATAAGGACCGACTTGGACAAGGACAGAAAAGAGTTTACCAAGATTTAGAGCTGTTGAGGGTGTGGGAATTAAACTGGCCTATCGAGATGTACCAACTGTGGCATATGAGGGAGTAGTCTATTGGACAGGTACCTAGCGAATATTTAAGTATGTGGGTTAATCAAAGACAAGGGTCGATATGGACCCATCTCAGAAGATGGTTTGTTCCATGTAAGCAGAGGAGTTATGATAGCTAAAAGCTAAAAGGTGGATGGAAGGACACCACATTCAAGAGACTGCTCCCACACCCTAAATAGATGTGGGAACCAATAGCTGCTTGAACTCCTTACAAAATTCGAACGCAGTCTGTACAACACAGAAGCCTTGCCAGAGGAGAAGATCCCAAATAACAACCTAAATCTTCTCAACATTAAAAGGAGTATCCAGTGCCTGAGAGGAATCCAATGAAAGGCATAGAGATTTCTCCCAAATATATGGCCATATTGTGTTGTGTAAAAGTATCTTTGCTACAGTAAAATGAGAAATAGAATTCTGAAAAGCACCAATTAATACCTATGGAGTCAGTCAGGAAGTCCCCCTCAGTGGAGCTCATCCCAAGGATAATAGTCCAACCCAGCTTGGAACGGACTGTTTGTGCTAAGGTGCAGCCAGGCCTCTCTGCCTCACCATACCTTCAAGGCGAGCCAGGAGCTATAAATTCCACCACCCCTTCAGCCTGGGGGTGGACATTCAGGAGATCAGACTTGATATCGCAGAGCAATTCTGTTGATGATGAGGACCCATTAAGATCATCTAGAGATAGAAGACTGCCCTATAAATCAGCTATATCAGTGCTTAGGTCCTTAAGAGTTCCACAGGTAGACGACAACGGAATACCTCAGATTAATGTGTACACTCTTCCCACAGGCTGGAATAGTCAGAGACTGAGACCTTATTCAGCTTAAACGAAAGAGGTATTTGATCAAATAGTGTAGCATCGTAGGCGGGATCCAGAACACAGCTGCACAGAATCACTAAAGGGGTGAGGAGGAAGCCCAGTGCTGAGCTGTAGAGATAGCAGAACTAGAGAATGGTCTGGAACTGTGTGCGGAAGGATAACAGACCTGTCCAATCAGAACCGAGGATATCAGCCATACATCAATCCACAATGACCTAGCATGGGCAGAAGAATACATTCATTCTTTTACACCAGGATGGGTTTATCTCCAAGCACCAGAGAGCCCAAATGATCACATCAGCCTAGTGTTTGTGATACCGGAAACAGAGAGAGCTCTTGGCCCCATTTCAGATCGATCTAAATCCAGATCAAGGACAATATTAAAATCACCAGCCCAAACAGCCATGGTGTCTTCTTCTACTGCAGACCGCCTAGAACGACAGTGTAAAAGAAAGGGGGCTCATCCACATTGGGTCTTTAGTACTAAGCAGCACAGTCTTAATTCCAGACAAATAACATCTGATCACAACATGCCAGCGAAGTGGATCTGATATCCCTTCGATGCACTGGAAAGGAAGAGAGTAATGCACTAGGGTACGGAGAGGAGGAAGACATTTTATCAAAACCCTCATGTGCTAAAGCAAGAGTGTGATTTATTTGCAGCATCCCAACCCTAGGAGCATAGCCATCAATAGCGGTGGACAACAGCTGAGCCTTAATTGTATTGTTTATCCTCTGAGCATTCCAGCCTTTGAGCAATATTGAAGACAACTCACCAGCTTTAATCATGAGACTTTTAAGTTAAAATACATGAGGAGAAACAATTTGGAAATTACTGTAATAACAACAAATTATCAATATCATTTGCGATTAAGGATAGCAAAGACCCTACTGAAAATCCACCCACTACTGCCCACCACAACTCGGCAGTACATTCCCAATCTAATATCATTGTATTAAAAAAAACACCTTGGTGGCAACTACAAACAGGGCAATAACCCCAAAGAGCTACAGCAATCCAGCAGCAAACAATTTAAATAACATTAGAGCCCTGAAATTAGCCCATAAAGAAATACACATACTGGTTCCTGAAGAAGGCCCATATGTCCCTGCACTCAGTCAGCTGTGTCTGAGGAAGGCAGAAAAGAAGGAGTTGCATCTGCAGGGGGATGGTCAGGGCGTGGGGAGCAGAGGGTGAAGGTTGGCATTAGTATACGAAGCAGCATCTGCAGGTGATGTGAGGAAGAAGGAGCGCTGCCTATGCTGAATGCATAGTTTATTTTATGTTATTGTGCATTTGTATAGCACCTTATACACCATTGGTATGATCTCAAAACTCTGTGGGTTGAAAGCCCTTGGGGACCATAGTCCAGGTCAGTGGAGAGAATAGGTGGGAAATACAATTGCGTATGGGACTTTGCTATCTCGAAGAAGCAGTTTCACCTCTGTGAAAGTTGCCTCGACCATTGGAAAAATAATCAAGATATCTGAAAATCCCTCTTGCCTACAAGCAGTGCTCACCACTTTCCCTGGCAGGTCTCAGAAAAAGATCTCTGTTCCTATAATTCAATGGTCACGCCACTAGAGACCAAGGTGGAGTGCCTGGTTTAGGCTAGGGCTGCAATGAACGCTTTAAAAAAAAGAATTGTGACGAGAAGCCAGGATACTGAGTTCACACTAAAAATGTGAATGTTATTTCCCCAGGAACAGGATTCCAAGTCATCACATTTCTCTTTAATGCAATGGAGTTCTTTCCTCACAGCAGCTACAGTGGTGTTAAGTTTGGCAACACTATCCTCAGCAACACCAAGTCCATCGTCCGTCCCAGTGATGCAAGACTTCTGCTTTTCCAACTTGTTTTGGAGCATGCTGCCATTTATGGCCATTATATCCTACTTTGTATTTAAAATCTCTCCCCCATAACCCTCACGACAAAGCCGAGCTACGACTCAGGAGCCAGCACGGAGAAAGACGCAGCCAAGTCTCTTTCAGCAGCTGTAGCAGACACCTTAGGGGGCTTTAGATAATTAATCCAAGGTATGTTTTCTCTTGCCAGACCTCCTGGTCATGATGCCTAGATGAAAGCAATATGGATAAATGTGCACCAGTCAGGAGCAAAGCATGCATTTCATACAGTTTAGGCATGGATGCACAATAACAAGCCACAACTAATGCAAAATGAGGATTAGTGAACACCAACTTCACTTGCTGCAGTCCTCCATAGAGCAACCAACAGGCCTGCCAAAAGAACAGCGCCACCAGGGCCGCATAGTGGAAAGGGGAAACATGGTATGACGAAATGCCATATGGTGAAGGCAGGATAGCCTGAACCTTTTTGACTTGCAGTAATACATTGATGCAGGTCATTCTGTTTCTGAAAGGGAGGCGGCTAATCAGACCCTCATGAACATCACATTTGAATGAATTCCTGACAGCTGCTGGAACACAAAGTTCCAATAAAGTTCCAACAGGAAAAGGTGACTTTTTAAATGTATGCACCTATGGTTACAAATATAATTATGATGTTTCATAGTCAGCTTGGTGGCTCATTAAACTGTAAATATTAGGCATATCTGGCTATGACATGGTGGCTACTTGGATGACACAATTATGCAGCCTCAGCATTTGGTTGTCATATTGGGGTCAGATTGGTGAGATGACTCAGCCATAACAGGGCTGGTGTCTGTTAGCTGTCTGGGTACGGTTTATTCACAACAACCATATGGGACCCTGCCCAAAATTATCCCCCTGAGGAAGACCAACGCCTTGCTCCAGGGCACAGGAACCATCCCTGGTGGCCGCTGGAAAATGATTCAAAGACAGTCCTGAGATAATAAAGACAATCTCACACTAGGGTGCTGATTACTGGAGTCCTTTTGAAGTAGGAAGACATGGGAAGGGGTGGAGTTAGAGTAGCCCAGATGAGAGGTTTAGGCCAAGAGAAGTGTTCCACCATCTTGGATTCTAATATGGCTCCCAAAACGTCCTGCCCTTCTCCAATTCCTGCAGACAAAGCACTCTGGGTAGGACATCAGAAGGCAAAGGGCCTTTGTTAATGCACCCCGGAGTGGACCCCTGACAACAAGCTTGTTTTGGACCATTCCGCTGTAGCATTTTGCTTTCATAAGGGTTGGAAAACCTGCCCTTAGTTGATTCATCTTTGGATTTCTAGATACGAAGGATTTGGCTGTAACTCTGCTGGAATACAGTCTATTCCAATGTCCTCTGCCATAGAAATAAAGACAGAATTTTCAGAGTAAGCGGAAATCGTTTCTCCCTACCCACCTCTGGCACATATAGGCTGATACTGCCGCAGACCAAGTCCTTCCTTTACTTTTATTTATTTATAGTGTGTTATAGTTATATAAACTTTTCACATATCATAAAAGTTAAAAAAAATTATACAATTCTAACATTTTTACACATTCATATATAAAAAAAATATAACATCACCCTCCCGATCATCCCCACAATTGTATCTCACCAAATAAAAAAATACAATAAATTGATAATCGCTAATCACCATATCGATGGTCTCGGGCAATTTAGATTGGAATTTTACTGATTTACTTATTTACTTACAGTCCTATTAGCTTAGTTTCTATTAGTTTCCATAATCTGCTAAACGAAATAGCCAGGGATATTTGGGTAGCCGGCCAGCATTGATGCCAACATTTTTCATTTTTTATATAGTCAGGGTTATATAAAAACTTTCTGAGGTACAGCATATGTTAATTCCCCAGTATTAAGTAACAGGTCAAGATTGTCTGTATGCTTCAAGCAGGTAAATTACCTTGCATAATCTATCGACATTCTTGCAAAATGCCTAACCTGGGCCCCTGCACCTCTGGGGGCGGGTAATAAATGAATTCTTAACAGCAATGGAAATCGTCTTCTAAACTAAAACTGTCACTTAGCTGCACTTTGCTGCTTCACACACCCACACTACGTGCAGCGCTCCGTATTTAGTATAGCAGCAGGTCAGGTCATCAATTGGAAAGGTAATCAGGCAAAAACAATTCACCACCAGTGCCCCAGGTGTCTTTTATAATCCACTGCAAGACTGTAGCTGGTAATAAGCAACACTTTGCCGCCACACGTGCCCTTGTTCCATGCCGCGCTCAGGATGTAGCACGCCGGCAGGTCACAGCATCAATTATCAAGTTAAAAAAAGCAATTCACCACCAGCATCCCCGGTCCTTTCTGCACCCATCCAGACCATAATTCTTCGCCTGCCAAGCCATTACAAAAGGGGAAAGACCATCTACAAATCAGGCTTTGTACCATCCAAAAGGGGCAGTCCTGCCCGAACTACTTGGTCACATCTCATCCGCACGAGACCACAAGCATCCCCAGACATATTTCGGCCTCATTGGGCTCATTGGGCATGTGCTAGTCAGTAACCTGGTGACTTATAAGACCAACCCTTTGCCTTTTTTAAATACGTTCAAATACTTTTGACATTTGATACTCAAATCAATTGCCTGCACCCCTGTCTTCACCCAGACTGCCCCGTTGGCTCTCAAAGTCTGAATTCTCTGTGTTTTGTTTAATTTGTTGTGTGCATTGTTAGTTTTTATTAAATTTCCTATTTTATAGAATCTTTGTTGGACATTATTTCATTTTGGTACCCCTGTACGGTTGTTGTTTGTGTTGCAGCTGTATCAGCTCACAACCTCCCGAAGAGTGTAGCCTGCCCTCGGCCCACCTAATGAAAAGAGGTGAAGGAGGTATAACTACTAGGCTGTCTCTTTTACCTTTATAATTGGGATCATTGCTGGTTTAGTAGTAGTGTGGGACTGGGTAGGCATTTTATACACTACTCAGCCCTGTACTACTGCAGATCAGTCAGCTATTTTGTAACACAGGACCGGTTCCACCACCATTGATACCAACCAACCTGGAGCTGCTGAGCTTGGAGTGTTCCAGATATCCCCAGACAGGCCCAATCCGAAGCAGTCCTCCATAAGGGGGAGACGAGCACCTCATGGCATGGATCCAGCTATAGCCCACATGAAGAGGTAGAGGCCAGGGTGCAGCCGGCAGAGTGTTGATAATCATAGAGGGGTAGGAGGGACACTGCCTCAAGGAGCATCCACCAGGGTCTCAGTACCAAGCCGCCGGGGTTGGCAAGAACAGTGGGACACTGTTTTTACTTAGATGCCCTGACCTACTTAGTGGGTTTTTACTTAGACTCCTCCCTAAACATGAGAAAATAGGTCAGCGGTACAGCCTCGGCAAGTGATTAAACCCGCAAGCTCATTCGAGCTTGTAACCCCTACCTCTCCACTAAAAGATGCATCACTCTGGCTAGAGCCCTAGTCTTATCTAAAATCGACTATTGCAACAGACTACATCTTGGAGCTAACAAATACATCACTAAGAAACAGCAGATCCTGCAGAATAATGCTCTTAGGACAGCTCTGAGCATTCCTCGCAGACAACACATCTCCTCCATAAGAAGGGACCACAACTGGCTTTCGCTTAAAGAAAGAATTCAACTCAAAACTGTATCCTTAACATACAAATGTCTCAACAAGTTAGCCCCTCAATATCTCTCTGACAAATTTGCCTTTAAACAATACGCCCGACTTACCAGATCAGCCAGTTGTGGCTGTTTACAAGTTTCCAGATATAAACTTAAAAAAGCAGGAGCTAACAACTTCCCTGTCCTGGCCGCCCAACTCTGGAACTCTCTCACCTCCAATTTCAGAACTAATCAATCCCTCCGTAGTTTCAGAAATAACATGAAGAACTGGATTATTACCAACGCAGACCCTTACTAGCGCACCTGCCTTTCCTGTACATATATAATATTCTCTGCCCTCTTTGTATTTATGTTACATTCTCTACACTGCTTTGTTTTCGTAACTGTGAATAATTATGAAACTGTACATGTAAATAGGTTAGATTTTCTGATGTGCCTTTATTTCACTATTTGTAACTAAGAAACTGCATTATCTTGTACTGGTGAGGTGCGCATTATAAATAAATAAACAAACAAACAAACAAACAAACGCAAGACCAGCTAAATCAATTCCAGCAACCGGCCTCCAATGTTATAGGCTGAGCAGAAGTCACACCGGAGAACAGCAGGTGTAGCCAAAGCTTGATGAAGGAACACCGTAGGTGAACCCAGCACTGTGAAATTATAAAATAAACAAGTACTTCAGCTGAAGAGTGGAACCCACTATTCAGACGACTATCCTGACGGCTGCATAGCAGAGCCCCTGTGCTGGGTTCAGTTCTAATGGGATTCAGCTGGTTTATTGTCTTGATCTCTTGTAGTCACATCCAGAATATTGTGGCCATGTTGTAGAGGACTATTGTGCCTTGTTCTGGGAACACAATTGTCTATTATGGTAATTTCTGTGGGATTTATCTGATGTTTGGGCCAGCTTTGTTGTGTGAATGCATATGTCTACCTTTGTGTATATGAGTGGCACCTTGTGTGCCTCAGTAAGAACCAAAGACATGATTTTCTTGTCGCCAAGAAAACCTGCTGCCCCAAAAAGATCCACACTATGAAGGGAGATTGATGCAGTCCAGAAACAGGGAATCCTGTGCCCAGCATTAAGAGCAACAGAGACCCCTTCTTGGATGAGTTTAGAGCGTACTTGCGAGACTTGGCAGTGCTGGGTTCTCTCGAGATGTGCTTCACTGAAGTGCGCGAAGAAGAGAGGGTCTTTGGCGCAGTCAGAGGAGGAAGCAGCTCCCAGCACTCCTCATCAGAGTGGAGAGTAGAACCTCTACAGACTACAGAGACTCTGGCTACTGCCTAAGGACACCAAGACATTTATGGCAGTGAAGCAACTGCCTAATGTAAATAGTCAATGTTCACGCAGCTAATAAAGGAAGCAGCAAACTCATGAAGAATGTCTAATTATTATACATCATAAATGGTGACGAGGAGGTAGCTGATATGCCACGACTGACACGATGCAAGGTGCAGCGCCACCCCTGTCGTTCCAACAAACCCCAGAGAGGCCCACAATACCATGGCCTCAGAAGGAGCCCTTGTTTTTAATGTTTGTGGACGCACTGGGGGGTGTAGACTTTACAGCTATGAGGAAGAAAGCGATGCTCCTCAACGCATTGGGAGTAGAAGGCCAACGGATGTTCGCTAGTTTGACGCCAGAAGTGATCTTAGACGACAACGATAATGTGTACAATGAGGCTGTAAGGAGGATTGTCAAGAGATTTTCTAGCAAAGAGAACACTGTGTTGCATAGAATCAGGTTCTATGGCTGGCAAAACAGGAGCCTACTGAACCAGTGGATGACTATGTCACAAAATTGCACAAATTGGCAGGGCTTTGCAATTGTGTAAATAGTGCAGAAAACATGATCTGCGACATGCTCTCAGTTCACACGAACAGAAGGAAAGTTGGGGACAAGTTTATCCTAGAAAAAGAACAACTGGACAAGACCATCGAAAATAGCGAGAGCAGTAGAAAGGACCATGGGCAGACACAAGGAGTTCACAGAGAACCCGGTGGCCAGGGATGTGGAGGCCGTAATGTTCAGAAGGAGGAAAGATAAATAGCTTTCAGAATTCAGAGAGGAGAAACAGAGTAAAGCAAACCGCTCAAATGCCATAGATGCGCCAGTACACTGCACTTGGCAAATGACAAAGAATGCCCTGAGAGAAACAAAGAGTGTTCTGACTGCAAGAGGTTTGGACATATTGCAGTCACATGCAAATGGCCTAGAAGGAAGGTGACAGCCATCCAAGTCGAAGGAAGAGAGGTTAGAAACAGTTTGTCCGAAGAGGAAGGAAGACCCACCATAATAATGGTTAATAGCTCGAGAGGCAGGAGAGAAATACCACATTGCGTCATCAGGGTGGACGGTAAATAGACAAGAGTGCTGGCCGACTCATGGTCGGATCTGACAATATTACCCATCAACACGTACAAGGAGATGGTTGAAAGAGAGAATGTATAAGTGTTAAGCACCAAACATAAGCCCACTGTGTTCGGAGATGCCTTAGTACGTTTGTTGGGGTACGTCAACTGTGTCATTGAATTCAAAGGAAGAGAAACCAATAGCAGAGTATACTTTGCTGAAGAAGGCCCTGCGGTACTAGGGTGGGACGACCAAGCGAAACTCAAAATCAAGTTATACCCCAGTACGGATGACCAAGTGGTGGAAATGCAGGAAGAGCGCCAGTGTCAAAATAAGACTTCTCCAAGTTGTTCTCTGAAGTACCTGGCAGGATAAAGAATTACGTACACAAGATAATGGTCAGAGACAATGGAGTCACCATAAAGCACAAAGTACGTCCAGTGCCAGTGATGGCAAGAAATCTGCTGAAGCGGCAACTAGAAAAAATGGTGAGGTAGGACACCATTGAAGAAGTGTAGTCATTCGAGTGGTTGAGTCCAGTGGTGTTGATCAAAAAACAGAATTTAAATGACCTGAGGGTAATTTAAATGACCTGAGGGTATGCATAGATCTTCGCAGTCTACATTTGGAGGTCATTACAGACAGCTACCCTCTCCCCAGCATAAATGAACTGATACTAATAATGAAGGAAGCCAAGTAATTTTCCAAGCTGGACATTGGGGAGGCCTTCCACCAAATGTACTTGCTGAATGTGTCGCAGATTTAAAGACACAGCACACTCCAAACCAGGACTCTTTCCACTGGCCAGGGGCGTGGCGCACAATAAAAATGCTTTCAAGTTTATTAATTCAGATTCAGCTTTGAGGAGGCAGACAACCCGTCTCACAGCCCCCTTGACGTACACCCGTGTCACAATGGACCATGAACCAGGCCGGTATGTAATAGTACAATATTTATTTATTTTAAATTCAAATAAAACCAAACAGAATCAATATAGGACAGCAATCACCAATGTGGTGATAATTACACAGCAAAACGATAGGATACACTTAATTTAACTTTCCAACACCAGACACATCAATGCTAAAATGAATGAAAGCAAGATTACTTTTGGGTAATACTTTTAAATGGCATGACTGGAATGCATTCCACCTTGCAACACTCCCCAACCACTGTTAACCAAGCCTTGTGTGGTTGGTGAGGAGTAGCAAGGAGTCAGGTACAATAGGCAAAAATTAGATTGGAAATCCGACCTACCACTTCTGAATGGGAGGCCAAAATAAAATGAGCAAAATGGCACTCAGAATTCACTGAACAGTTATTTTACATGTGTGGTTGAATGGATAAGACAGGAATTTGTGTGGCTGGACTAAAGAAGCAAGAAAGCTTACAAACTACAAGCCAAGGTACTAAACAACATGCATACAAGTGGAAAATTCGATATTCGAAAGGAAACAGTGCAGCAAAAATCACGCGAGGCAGAATTGCAATTTCTTAGTTTTCACGGGTATAAAACAAGAAAACAGCTTAAAAAATTAGCTAAACAGTCAGAATCGGAAATTGGTTTTGCTGATGAGCTACAAAGGCACATGACAGGTATGATCGGAAGTGAAAGGGTGACTCTTGTTGGGTGACAGTACGGGATTCTTTGTAGGAAAGGAAAATAGGATTTTAAAAAGGAAACAATTTCACAGGCACACTCGGTTTTGTGAGAACATTATTTGTTTTACTGTAACTATATTTTAGTGGCAAGATTATTAAAGAAAGACCCGGTACGCAAGGAGGTTAATTTGCAAGATTAACCAATTCACGCTGCGTTCATCTCTATGGGAAATTAATGAATTTACTCCAAATAGTACTAAGGACTTACACAAAGGACTGAAATGATTTGGAAAGAATTACGCTAACACATGGAGACTAAAACAGATTCTTTTAAGGACAGGATACACAGAGGATTCTGACAATTTAAGAAGTTACTAGGGTACTTATAGGATTTCTCATAGGATTGGACAGAATGCAAGGTAACAGGATGGGGTATGCAGCTTTTTGGTTACTGGGGAGGGGTGATACTTATAAAATGCACTTGAAGTGGGTAGTTTGGATGGCTAACATGGTCTCTGGACAGCGGGACAAGGATCTGGTCACTGCGCAGCGGCTGGGCTCTCCTTTAAGGGAACAGCGGGGCAACCGGGGTCTGGTCACAGTGGACAGCGGGGTGCATCAGCTGGGCAAGGGCAGGTCTGGTCCCTGGATTCTCCCGAAGGGTTCAGCAGCCTTTCCTCCTTTCTCCCTGAATTATTGGGATGTTTGTAGGGTTTAGTTCTTGATAGTGGTTCTGCCTGGGTAGGAGGTTCTGCTTGGCTCTGGAGTCTGGAGTCTTGCAGGGTGAATGATGAATGTCTGGATCTTGAATATCCTGACTCTCCCTATGCTTGCTCCTTTTATAAGCAGTATGACATCAGAGGATTTTGTACTATATGGGCAGAAGTCACCTGAACATACCACTAACACAGGATAGGTCAGGCTGTGGATATTGCCACCCCCCTGTAAGCGGATTGGATCTAGGGAAGTGACATCAGTTTTAGTGTGGGTGTTTTATGATGTGCTTTGTTTCACCACAGTTACTTTTACCAAAATCAGTTATGAAACAAAACGCTTATATTTACATTTCTTATCCTCCTGAAAATCAGAGAGTCAAAACCCATATTTTACAAGGAATATGCCATTTCAAACCCTGAGTCTGTGCAATGCTGTTTTGCCTTTGTGGCACTCTTTCGCAATTTCTATGGAAAACATTTATAAATGGCTACACATAAACCTAATAGTGTCGGGCATATTTTCATCCAATTGAACACCTGTGTCATGTATACTTCCTCAGAAATGCCTCTTTAATGCAGTTCACGTACCTCACATGCTAGGAAGACTCACATCATCTCATCTTGCTGATGCAAAAATTACATTAAAAACCATCATAATTTCACATCACTCCTTATTCAGATTACTGAAATAAATGTCTTAATGTAAAAAGTATTTTAATTCAAATGGGCTGGCTTTGTTCCCAGAAGTGGGCAGTCTTTCCAACCCCCCCAGCCAAATGTCTTTCCCTGGTCAGCTTGCTCAGGTGTTGTTGTGGCGCCTTCTTTGAAGTCCTTCAGTTTGAATACAGAGGATTTCACACTTCTGAGGCAAACACATGGGCTTGTATCCCCATTTGTTCTCGGGAGCATCTCTGCCATGCAGTCTGAGGCACCCTGTAATTATTACACTGGTCAGGGGGGCGTGGCCAGTGCACATGGAGTGAGGACGTGTTCTCCTCGCGCTCCTGCCTGAGATCCTACAACAGACCGAATCGTTCGGCCTGCTTAAGCTGAACAAGCATGCCTGAAGTAGCTACGGGAAGAAGAAACATTTCAGTACCCTCGAAGGGAAAAGGCCGCAGAACATGCCCAAAGACAGGCGATGTTGGCCCCCAAAAGCAAATTAAAAACCGCGACCATGGACTCCTTCACCACGGTCAGGGCAAAACAACAACAGGGGACAGAGGCAGCAAATGACCCAACGGCGAAGGAGGACGATCCGACAAATACGCAAGTGCTACAAGCCATAGCAGCGCTACGAACGTCCATCGAAACCAGGATCGATGAAATCAAGTCGGACATGCAACTGATGAGACAGGACACCCGTAACCTTACAGAAAGGGTGACCACAACGGAGGCAACGCTCCAAGACAATGTTAACGACACCACAGAACTTAAATCTAAGGTCCAAGACCTTTAGTTGCAAGTAGCGCGGCTAGAGGCGTGATCAGAGGACGCTGAATGACGTGCCTACCGCGGCAACATCCCAATCCTGGGGGTACCAGAGGACACGGAGGGCCCAGACCCAACCGAATTTGTAGAAACGATGCTATTGCAAGAAATCGGGGCCGGCAAACTGACCCAGGGCTTCTCAATAGAACTGGCCCACAGATCACTTCAGAAGAGGACCCCTCCGGGCTCCCGACCGCGCCCTATTATTGCAAAAGTCTTGAACATTCGCGACAGAGAGACTATACTGAGATTCTCAAGAGAAGGAGAGGAGATCGAGAAACATGGGGCCAAAATAGTCATTTACCCAGACTATACCCCCGCGGTGCAGCGTGCACGGAGCTCATTTGTACCGGTGAAAGCTCGGTTGCGCAAGCTAAACCTCAAGTACATGCTACTGTACCCATCCCGCCTTAAGGTACTATACAAGGGAAAAGCTATCTTTCTTGAGACTCTGGCAGCAGCAAATATGTGGCTTGAGGACAACAACCTTGCTGATGATAAGGAAAGCACTGCGCATGAAGTCACACGCCATTGAAAGCACCAAACGAAGGGAAAATGAAGGTTCGCACAACTGCCGAATGAATACCGGACCGCTTGAGATCTACAACTCTACGTACGCCATGACGGGCAGGAGCGCACCGACACATGCAAATAACAACGAAGCCGAAGCACCCCCTGCAACACGTGGAGGCCGACTGCTGACATACCACCTGCACCGGGAGGCCCGAAAAGGCGTGGAAGGATCGGGTGCCCCGAGCGCTGCAAGTTTGAGGCAACTGCTGGGGGCAGTTTTGAGTTGAAAGGTTTGTTGCCCTTATTCACTAGAGTGAGGATTGTTAATGTTAATAAGTCTCCAATTGACACTGAGAGGGAGGGGGGAAGGGAGGGAGGAAACGATGAGGCTCGCGCCCCAACCCCAACACAGACCGACCCCTGGTTAACAGGTCCAGGCCCGGGGGCGGCAGAGGCAGGGAAAGGGGGGACAACAGATCCGTTACTAAACCCCTATGGCTGCGACCACCATAAAAATAATGACATGGAATGTAAGGGGCCTAAGGACTTATCTCCGAAGGAACAGGATTATAACCTACCTGCACAGAAAAGGGGTAATGATAGCATTACTACAGGAGACCCACTGCACGGCGGACTCGGTGGCCAAGCTACAAACACATTGGGGTGGACAGGGGTTTGGTACCACTTATTCTAAATACGCAAGAGGGGTCTACACCTGGATTCACCCACAGCTCCTATTCCGGGTGGACAAAACTGAGATAGACCTGGAAGGTAGGTTCGTTGTAATTTGGGGATTCATTGAACAAGAAGCAGTATGCATCATGAACTCCTATCTCCCTAACAATAACATACCGTCCTACCTGAACTCACTGTACCCTAGAGTTGCACAGTACAGGAACAATCTCTTTATTTGGGGGGGAGGGGGATTTTAACTGTGTACATGACCCACGGCTGGACAGATCCACACCACAGCTGGGAGGCCCATCAACCGCTACGACAGTACTATCGCCATGGAAATGACGGATGTGTGGCAGGAAAATCATCCTGAAGCACGCAAATACTCATTCTACTCATCCCCACATAAGTTACACACAGGACTAGATTATATATTCATAGACAGGGAACACTTACCCCGGGTGGAGGGAACACAATACCTGGGGAGGACTATCTCTGATCACTGCCCGCTTCTGATAACATGGAACCACAGAGGGCCCAGACCCCCTATTCCCATGTGGAAAATGCCCACAGACGCCCTGAGGGACCCAGCCTTCTGAGAATATCTATTGATGCATACCTAGAGGTTAACACCGGTAGTGTAGCTTACAATAGCACAGTGTGGGAGGCTCTAAAGGTGGTAACCAGGGGAGAAGTAATTGCAAAGGCGGGAGGTATCAAGAAGCTGCTCAGGAAAGAACTAGACCTAGTTGAACGACAGATTGAGCGACTTGAGGCTACCCCGTAGACACCCAACAGAGGGAAGAGGAGCTTGTGAAACTTAGAGAGCGGAACATAACTGCGCGGAACAGGCTGGAAAAGTTTGACTATACTGCCAGAACAAATAGAGCACATGTTGAGGCAGACAGACCGGGCAGACTACTCGCCTGGCTCTGCCGTAAAGAGCACCACAAACACCCCACCACCTCACTACAAGATGAGGATGGAAACACACACTGTATGCAGCAGGGCATAAATGACACTTTCACTCGCTTTTACACCCACCTGTATTCACATGAGGAGCAGGTCCCCCATGAACGGTTGATAGAAACACTAGAAGAGATAGGGCTCCCCAGGCGGTCCCCTGAGCAAGCCGACTCCCTAGAAGCAGAAATCACGCCCGAAGACATTTCCGATGAAATCAGATCCCTGGCCACAGGCAAAGCACCGGGAACAGACGGGTTGCCCACAGAGTTTTTTAAAACGTATGAGTCCTCTCTGACCCCCCTATTACACGCAGTATACCAGGAGGCATACGAAGAAGGGATACTACCCGAAAGTATGAGGGAGACGCTTGTGATCCCGATCCTCAAGCCCAATAAACCGGCAAACCAATGTGACTCATATCGCCCGATTGCAATGTTAAATTATGACGTTAAAATCCTGACTACGATCTTAGCGAAGCGGCTGTCTAGAATAATAGGAGACATAGTTCACCCAGTCAGTGCGGCTTTGTGCCGGGCCGAAATAGGTCCATGAACCTACGCAGATGCAGCACATTATAGCGCAAACCGATAAAGACAAGGACTCATACGCGCTGCTGTCCCTAGATGCAGTCAAAGCGTTTGACTCCATTTACTGGGAATGGCTTGTGGCAGTGATTAGGGAGTTTGGCTTTGGTCCCGGGTTTATCAGGTGGATTAACATCTTGTATGCTAAACCTAAGGCAAGGGTGAAATCTGGGAAGTATGTGTCAGAGGCCTGGGATATATGCAGGGGGACTAGACAGGGTTGTCCACTATCCCCAATGCTTTACATAGTGGGACTAGAACCCATAGCTGTCTACTTTAGAAAGTAATTCTTCGATGCAGGCATTAGACTGGGAGACGTGGATCACATCATCTCGCTCTACGCGGATGACGTTCTCATATACGTCAGGGACCCACACCTCAACGTGCCAACCATGTTAGAAGTGCTGGACAATTATTCCAAGGTCTCTGGGATAAGTTTTAGCAGGTCAAAGTCTTCTATGTTCCCCCTAGCAGCCCTGAAAACAGAGAGTTCGGAAGCACTCCCTGAAGCTGGGATCCAGTGGCAGAATACGTCATTCCGCTACCTTGGAGTGCACATTATGCATACCCCCGAGCTAATGCACGAACGAAACACAAAGGCAGCACTCCCCGCCCTGCGCAAATCAATGGCGTTCTGGGCGAAACTCCCCCTCTCGATGATGGGCAGGGCTTCGATAACTAAAATGATCGTTTTCCCACGTTTCCTTTATGGGTTTCAAAATGTACACTACTATATACACAAGCCCTTCTTCCGACTGCTTGAGACCATACTGCGAGAGTTCCTATGGGGGAAAGGCAGGCATAGAATAGCATTGAAATTGCTAACCCTACCATATAGCCAAGGCGGTATTCAACTTTCAAACCTAGAAAAATATTACATCGCAGCACAGCTTAGTTTTGTGACCAAATGGCTAGATGATGAACCCACATCTGAAACACCATTGCTACAGGCCATGCTGCCCCAATTCCATCTGAAAGAACTGGTCTGGGCACCGTCCAAACTGCTGGGGACTCTACCCTTTTTGGCTGACCTGGGAAGGAAAATTTGGCACAGGGCGAAAATGCTCACTAACTCACGGAACTCCTATACCCCAGAAGTCCCCCTGATCGCAGACCTATGCACAACACTTTCGGATTTGAAACATGTCAGGCTCTGGGAGAGGGAAGGGGTCTACACCTGGGGAGATCTGTATGATGAAGGCACTTTCAGGGAGTTCACCTCGCTGCAGGAGACGGAAGGCATACATACCGGCCAGTTTCTGTGGTACCAAATAACTTGTGCTGTGGCCCGACGCAAATGGGACTCGTGGCCGATGGAACCAGATACAGACCCACTCCTCACCTTGATGTACAACTTGGGAGAGGGCGGTAAACCCGTTTCGCAAATATATGGCCACCTGATCGACATGCCAAATCCTCGGCGCATGGAAATGAAAAGCAAATGGGAGCAGGATATAGGCCGGGAAATGACTGAAGAGGAGTGGAACAGAGCTCTCACATTCCCCAAAACGGTTTCCAGAAACCATAGATTTAGGCAGATTCAGTTGAACATACTACACAGAACTTACCTGACCCCGTGCCGCATAGCCACCTTCAATCCCCAGGCACAACCGACCTGCAACTGGTGCAAGGGGGAAAAAGCGGATCTGATCCACATGCTATGGGAATGCCCCAGGACAAGGGCTCTGTGGGACAGAGTCCAACAAACTTGCGAAAAAGCAGGCCTGAGTAAATATAATTGGACACCCGGCGAGTGCCTCTTAGGAAACTACCCCAGACCAGCCAAACTCAAGCATGAAACAAGGCTCATGGACATATCGTGCATACTGGCCAAAAGAACTATAGCAATGGCCTGGAAGAAACCCATGGCTCTCAGTTCAAACTATGGCACAAAGAGACTGAATGGTGGGTGCTGGCCGAGACCGTGGCATGGGAGGACTGTGTGGCCAGATCCACGGATGACTCTAGTATGTCACTCGAGGCATGGAAGGAACTCACCAGACAAATGTTCCATGCCTAAAATGATAAATTCCCCTGAATCGGAACTTAATCCAGGCCCATGTGGGACCTGTCATAAAGCCAGCAACAGCGGAAGTACTGCAGAGTATAGAGATCTTTTGGAAGCCTTTCCCCTATTGTAGTTGCCGGATGGTTCCCCTTCGCTCCCACCCTCCCCCCGAAACAGTTAACGATATATGAAACGAACAGAATATGGAGATAGTTATGGTTGTTTTGTTTTGTATTTGTAATTTTTTTGACGTTAAGTTAAACATATGTTTATAACTATTTGAGATTGCTCCAAACTTGTTTGATATTATTGAAAAATGCCAATAAACAAATTTGAAAATAAAAATCACACTGGTCAGTCCATGAAACAGGGTCCCTGCCCTGGCAGTGTGAAATCACGGGAGGTGTGACATTTGGCCTTTAAGCCACCTGGTTTAACAGGAATGCGTGCCTTAGCCAGGCTGTTGAAGTTCTTTTTGTGAGGAACATAAAATACACAGAGTTAAATATACCTATATATTTGCAGCTTTTCTTCCCAAAAGGTACAGTCGTGTCTTTGGGCATTTTACAACATTTCTTAGTGAGCTTTCATAATGTCATTTCACTGCCTTTCAAAGCAGTGTAACACGGGTTAATTTTTTTTCTTCATGTTTATTTAACAAATGCGGTTTTCCTTGCATTTTCATTCTGTAGGCTTTGTGAGTTTTGGTCAATTTCTATATACAGGGATATGTTCAGGAATGGGGATATGTTCTTTGATACTGACATCAGGCAAAGGAGAGGGAGAGCTTCTTTGGAAGTGCTTTGCGTGTATTACTTTGTTTCCCAAGTGAATGTTAGCCTGCAGCCTGAAAGTTTCTTCTGAATATAGATGAACATGGCTGTGTTATACTTAAAACCAAACTGTGTGATGATTAAGGATGAAAATAGCACCATTGTAAGGTTATTTAAACGCAGAACATTTTCTTGGGCAGTTTTACATTTTGGAGATCACAGCACAGCAGCGCTGAGCCATCCTGCCTTAGAACCCTTCTCTTTGGTTCACAGGAAGAAAAGAAATGCAGCTATTCTCGGAGTCTCTATGTTTATTTATTTTATTTATTTATTTACTTGCATTTGTAGAGTGCACAGCTGTCCTCGGACATCGTGGCGCTGTTAAGAAAACTTGCTTGGTTACATAAGTGCATGTGGTCAGATTAGTAGCAAAACATGGTGTCAGCAGCAGGTAATGCATGTGGTCAAAATAGGTGGCAAGAAACATGAGCACCAGCCCCATCTTGAGAGGTGGCAACACAGGTAGTGCATGTGGTCAACATTGGTGGCAAAGGCATGAGTGTGGCATGGTTACCAGTCAAATGGTCGAAAACATTTGGTCGACAGACAATTTGGTCGACACCATTTGGTCGAATGCCAAATGGTCGAATTTTTTTTTTCTTTTTTTGTTTACCCATTTTTTGGTTTTTTTTGGGGGGGTCCCCCCCAACCCCCTTTTTTTTCTTTTTTATTTTTTTTCCCCACACGAAAACCCACAAAACACATATATATATAAAAAAAAAAAAAAATCGACCATTTGGCATTCGACCAAATGGTGTCGACCAAATTGCAGTCGACCAGTTTGTTGTCGACCAGTTGACTGGACACCGTGTGGCATAGACATGAGTGCCAGCCCCATCTTAAAAGGCGGCAGCAACAAGGTAATAGATGAGGACAACAATGGTGGCATAAAACATGAGTGCCAGCCCCATCTTAAAAGGCGGCAGCAACAAGGTAAATGCATGAGGACAACAATGGTGGTATAAAACAGGAGCACCAGCCCATCTTAAAAGGCGGCAGCAACAAGGGAATGCATGAGGTCAACATTGGTGGCATAGAATGTGAGTGCCAGCCTCATCTTAAAGGCGGCAGCAACAAGGTAAATGCATGAGGACAACAATGGTGGCATAAAACATGAGTGCCAGCCCCATCTTAAAAGGCAGCAACAACAAGGTAAATGCATGAGGACAACAATGGTGGTATAAAACATGAGTGCCAGCCCTATCTCAAAAGGCGGCAGCAACAAGGTGAATGCATGAGGACAACACTGGTGGCATAAAACATGAGTGCCAGCCCCATCTCAAAAGGCTGCAGCAACAAGGTAAATGCATGAGGACAACATGGTGGCATAAAACATGAGTGCCAGCCCATCTTAAAAGGCGGCAGCAACAAGGGAATGCATGAGGTCAACATTGGTGGCATAAAACATGAGTGCCAGCCCCATCTTAAAAGGCGGCAGCAACAGGGTAAATGCATGAGGACAACATTGGTGGCATAGAACATGAGTGCCAGCCCCATCTTAAAAGGCGGCAGCAGCAAGGTAATGCATGATGTCAACATTGGTGGTAGACACAGGCGACCAGCGGGGAGGGGGTCAGATGCAGACATAGGCGACCAGCGGGGAGGGGGGTGACACAGGCAGACACAGGCGACCAGTGGGGAGGGGGGGTTACAGGCAGACACATGCGATCAGCGGGGAGGGGGGTCACAGGCAGACCCAGGCGACGAGTGGGGAGGGGGAGTCACAGGTAGACACAGGTGACCAGCAAGGGGGGGGGTGTCACAGGCAGACACAAGCGACCAGCGGGGAGGGGGGGGTCACAGGCAGACCCAGGCGACGAGTGGGGAGGGGGAGTCACAGGTAGACACAGGTGACCAGCAAGGGGGGGGGTGTCACAGGCAGACACAAGCGACCAGCGGAGAGGGGGGGTCGAAGACAGACACAGGCGACCAGCGGGGACAGGGGGTCACAGGCAGACACAGACGACCAGCGGGGGGGGTCACAGGCAGACACAAGCGACCAGCGGGGAGGGGGGTCACAGGCAGACACAGGCGACCAGCGGGGAGGGGGGGTCACAGGCAGACACAGGCGACCAGTGGGGAGGGGGGTACTTACTGGCGACTGGCATACTGTGGTGGACAGGGGTAGACAGGGCCTTAGGAGTGGGCCTTGTGGGGAGGGCCGGCCAAGCCTGCCGGCCTTCCCATTGGCAGAGATGAAGAGCGCCACGTCCAATCCCAGGGCACCAGAAGAACCATGACAATGATCCAGCACACAACAACAGACACGGCCATCTTAGAATGGCAATGCAGCAATGCTTACTAACGTGGCAAACACTGAAAGTCGCATCATACCAAACATAGTATTGCAATACAATAAAGTAAACACTTTGGGCAGATGTAAGTGCCTATGTAGGCAAATAGGCACATGAGAGTCAATAAAAGTTCTGTTGAGCGCCATCGTGCACCATACGCCGTAGCCCAGTGTGAGGGGCTTACCTTCGAGGTGGCACTGTCGAGCGTGCATGAATGGAAGTCAGCTGGTAAGAAGAAAGCAGAGCTGGAACCGCTCCGGCAGACACGGTAAGAGGAGGAAAGTGAACAGAGGAGGCCCAGGAGTGGGCCTTGTGAGGAGGGCCGGCCAAGCCTGCCGGCCTTCCGATTGGCAGAGATGAAGAGCGCCACGTCCAATCCCAGGGCACCAGAAGCACCATGACAATGATCCAGCACACAACAACAGACACAGCCATCTTAGAATGGCAATGCAGCAATGCTTACTAACGTGGTGAACACTGAAAGTCGCATCATACCAAACATGTTCCATCTCGCCACATATGTGCTCAGCAGACACAGCACAGCCCTTCTTTCTGTAACTGCCAAAATGCAGTTTGGTGATGCAAGCAAATGTGCTCAGCAGACACAGTGTAGCCATTCTTTTTGTAACTGCTAAAATGCAGTTTGGTGATGCAGGGATTTCTGTTGGGCTGGTAAATGTACCCCACAAAGGAACCAAGGTCCCTGACCACGTTCATCACCCCGTTCGGCGCATATTAGGTTACGAGGATGCCGTTTGGGTTATCATCTGCAGACTCTGCATTCCAGCAGATGATGGATTTGTAGCTACGCAATGTGGGCAATGTCTCGCACTTCCAGCACGACATCCTAATATATGCTGAAGATGACCGGACTCACGATGCAGTGCTGCGAAGAGTTCTCACAAGATTACAAGATGCAGGCGTGAAACTGAGGTATGACAAATGTTTACCTTAGCCTAGGAAGTGAAATACCTAGGGTACAAGATATCCAGTCGAGGGAATCGGTCCCAAAAATAACCTGTTGCAAGCTATTGTAAATGCTCCCGCACCTGAGGGCAAGGATGAATTACGATGATTCCTGGAGCTTGCCAAATATTACGCAAAGTTAATTCCCAACTTTTCAGAGGTCATTGCGGTGTTGAGAGAATTTCTCAAGAAAGGAACAAGGTTTGCATGGGGGCAAGATCAGAAACTGGCATTTGTATCCATAAAAGGAAGAATAGTGAGAGCTCAATGCCCGCAACCATTCAATCCCCTGTGGGACACAGTCATCACCACCGATGCAAGTGCGTATGGCTAAGGCGCCGTGCTGACCAAAGGAAGGCAGATACTGAACACATAGCAGCATTTGGTTAAAGGCATTGTCCACGGTGAAAAAAAACTAATCAACAGTGGAAAAGGAGATGGAAGCCTATGCATCGGCGGTAGAATATTTCAGAACATACATATGGGGTACCAAATTCAGGTTGGCAACGGATCATTAACCATTGATCCATTTGATGAAACATCCACGCCCGACTAGCAAGCATCGCATCGAAGTTACAAGAGTATACATTTTAAATTGTGCTTATCGCTGGGTAGAAAAATGTACACGCAGACTGTATGTCAAGACAATTGGAGAACAGGGAGAGGGCTACCACGTTCCTCAAGGACGTGTGTGGTAGCGTGTGTGGTAGCGTCAATCCAGGATCTGAAAAACAAGGACTTTTTAGAAATGAGTGAAGGCCATTGGAATGAAGAAGCCAGCAAAGACCCCACAATGGTGAGGCTCACCGAATGGGTTAGGAGTGACTGGCTGGAGGAAAGGGCTATTCCGGAGGGCATGAGGCCATATTGGAAAGTGGCAGGAGAAGTGTTTGAGGCAGAAGGATTGTTAATCAAAGGCGATCCAGTTATTCCACCATTGGGCATGAGAAAGATTATCCTATGTAGGGCCCATTCCGGACATCTAGGGAGCACCATGAGACGGCTCCAGGTGCGAGAAGCATACTGGTGGCCCGCCATTCATCAGGATACACGCACAATTATTGATAAATGCCACGAATGCCTAAACAGTAACAAATGATTGAAAACAAGACGGGTGCAACTAGTACCTACAGAAGTCCCGTAAGAGGTGTGGCACAAATTAGGTTCAGATTTTATTGCCCCCCTGGAGGCAACGCCCCCAGAACCTCAATATGGAGTGGTCATGATTGACTATCTATCAAAGTAGGTGGAAGCCGAATTTGTGCCAAACATCACCACTGCGACTGTGATTGAAGTGTTAACAGCCATGTTTCAGAGGGAAGGACTACCCAAAGACATAGTTACTGACAATGGAGTCCAACTGGTCTCCCAAGAAATTGAGAATTTCTTGAAAACCAACAACATAAAACAGATTAAAGCAGTGCTGTATCACCCCCTAGCCAATGGATACACTGGCCATGACCTCAGGCACTTACCCATTAAAGATGGTTAAGGAAGCCATAGCTGCTCATCGCTTGACCCCCAACGGCATCATCCATGTATCGCCGTTCCACATGCTAAGGGGAAGAAGAGCGGCGTCCGCGCTAGTACCTCCATGGTTTTCATGTGTAAGGGAGGATAAAGAGGTAGAATCAGATGAAGAAATGGTGTGACCGACAGAGAGCGACACAAAGTCAAGGATTCAGCAAAGGTGATTGGGTAAAAATCTGCTTGCCACACAAGGACCAAGTGACCGGTTCTAAGTTCAGTCAACCGGTCAAGGTAGTGAAAAGAGGAACAAACCATGTCTACACCCAATATGGTCGCAAATGAAACATGGAACAAGTAACCATGTTTGAGATACAGGGACTAAAAGAAAGATCAGGACTAGAGACCCATGCACAAGAAGACCATGGCCATGTTGCCACAGGAGAACCTGCTCCAGACCCACATTGAGTTACCAGGGTGAGAAAGAGAGGGATCCAGAGCAGCTTGACCTAAGCCACGAAGAACCCAGCATGTCAGCATACGATGGAGACAAGAAGACCCAGCCCCGGAGAGATCAGAGAATACAGGTAAAGTATAATGACTATGCAATCGAGTAAATTGTGTCTGTTCAACAAAGGGAGGTATGTAGAGCATAATCACGAGACTCGGAAGCACCGAGTTCTCTCGAGATGTGCTTCACGGAAGCATGTGAAGCAGAGAGAGTCTCTGGTGCAGCCAGAGAAGGAAGCAGCTCCCGGCCTTCCTCATCGGAGTGGAGAGTAGGATCTCTCCAGACTACAGAGACTCTGGCTACTGCCTTAGGAGACCAAGGGCCTCATTACGCGGTAAGAGGTAGCCATGGTGCGATGAGCACCATGGCTACACCCTTACCGCATACCGGGTCCGGGTTCTCGGAATGGGTACTTACAGGGTCATTCCAACCTTGGAGGACCCGGTAAATCCCCATTCTGAGAACTATTCTATACTCCATTTGAGCCCCCCTAGGGCTCAATGGGAATGAGCTAATAACGGTACCGCAATTTGCGGTACCGTTATTAGCTCTGAAGTCACTTAGCGGGTCCCATCCTTAACACCTGGTCAGACCAGGCGTTAAGGAAGGGACCCGCTAAGGGACCTCGGAATATGGAGGTAAAGGATTACCAGGACCGGCACCCTTACCGGTGCCGGTAATCCCTTACCTCCTACCTCGTAATGAGGCCCCAAGACATTTATGGCAGTGAAGCAACTGCCTAATGTAAATAGTTAATGTTCATGCAGCTAATAAAGGAAGCAGCAAACTCATGAAGAATGTCTAATTATTATACAACAATGAGCCATGCTATATGAATGCTATATGTGTGATATGTATTGTAATGTATGTGCGTGTATGTCTGAAGTTATGTGATGTGTGTGACACTTCACAAACCTAACCACCACAGCTCTTTAGCCCATGCCGCAATCTCTTGTCTACTCTGGCTCCAACCACCATCCCCACATGGCACTTGTTACTCTGCCTTCACACATATTAGACAAAACAAATGTTTATGCTTAACACACAAAAACATAATCTATAAAATCTATCCAAAGAAATGCAAACACCACCATAAAAGCACACCCACACAGCCATGCATTCATCCACCAATCTGTTTACCCATGCGCCCATCCACACATAACTAATGAAATACTGAATGTTGTGAAATTGTATAAGTTTGCTGAAAGGTTTAAATAAATCAACAGTAAACATCTCACAGCAACTTCACCAACCAAATACCAAACCTAGATCAAGTGCATTGCTCCTCTTTCAACGATGCCATTTAAGGATCACCAGGAGAACCAGTCTGGACCTCTGGCTTGCCTTTCCATATCTCTGATTCTGCCCTTGTGACCCCTGGGTCAGAAGTGCAGTGATATAAAGCAGATAGGGCTTTTACAAACCCTACTTTCTCTGCACCCTTGTCCCTCCCCTTCCAGGCAATAGGAGACTGGTCAATGGTGAAGGCTGCACATGGTATATAATGCCAGCCCCAGCACATGTGAGACTGCATCGTACAAAGAGTGACTCTACAGGCAAATGCTATGTCATGTGGTATTTCAGATTGCATGCAAATGACAATTTGTGGAAGAGATGACTAGTGTCCTGATGTTATATTTGCACGGTGTGGGTGTTGTTTAATTTGCTATGTTAGTAAATATGCGGTTGCAATTGATTTCAGTTGAGGGCTCTGCAATATTTTACATGCACTTTACAAGCACATTACAAGCGCATTTGGTAAGCATGATGCATTAAATGGTACAATCTATTATGCATGCTCGGCAGACCCAAGTGTACTCAACCAGTTGCAGGAAAATTATTTGTTAAATGTAGAAGTCAATAATATGGTGTTATGTACCTGTTCCACGGGCAACACCGGTGGGTAACGGCCCACGGCCCCAGTTAATGTCCCGAAAGAAGCAAGGGCCATTAACGTGGGCACAGGGCCTTTACCCCATGGTGTTGCCTGTGGAATCGGTAGATAAGGCCATTAGCACTCTGGGTTAACAAAGCAGTAACCCGGGGTGCTAAAAAGAAAAAAGAAAGATTTTTCTTCCTACAACGGGACACCGTGCGCATGCCGCTGTAGGAAGGAAAATCCTTTACCAACATAGCTGCCATGGAAAGGGAAGGCGGGGCTCTCTGTGGAGCCCCGCCTTCCCTTTCCATGGCAGCCGTGGGAAGCTGAGAGGAAGGTGCAGCTGCGGCAGTAAGGGCCGCTGCAGCCGTAATAAGGTAAGTGGGGTTTTAAAAAAGAAAAGAAAATGGGGGTGGGAAGATGGCAGTGGGGAGAGCCAGCCATCAGGTATCTTGAAACGCAGGCTTGTACCTGCGGTTCAAGGCCAAGCTCCTAGCCGCCTGATTGGCTGGTTCGCCCACCCGGGGTGCTAATTGTATTTATTGTATTTATTGAGGGCACACATGGTGTCCACCAGAAAGTATGCAATTAGATGGTGATCCTATATGAACATTTATATTTCTCAGCATGTATATCTGTGCCGTGTTTGACAGTTGTGTGTTGAACCCAGGGGTCCTTAAATCCGTAACACGTCATGCATGGATGTGATGGAGAAAAACTCTTACACCAAATAATAAGACCGACTCAGGAAGTTGGCAAAAGTTCTCATACGACTGTTTTAATATGAATTGCCTAAAACAGGGAGTTACAACGGACATCAACAGACGTTTGCTCGAGTTCTCAAACATTTTGCATGAAAAACACATTTCTATACTCAAAATGTGTCATACATGACGTCATATTACGTGGCAAATAAGAAAAACCTACAGGGTGTTCTGATATGCTCAAGGGGAGCTTCTAAGTATACTTTCTACATAGGGACGGGTTGTGATTGGGCCTCTACGGTCAGGGGGACAACTTATGCCCACCTCTAGTGCAAGTCATCTTCATCAGTTATTAGATACACAGTATATCATTGGCTCTCAAAATATAAGGCCCTTTGTTATATGGTCCTCTATAATTGGTTGGCATGCTTATACCCTTCTGGAACATTCTGGAACATTTCTAAATGCATCAAAGGAGTAATATCGCCCATTGTGACGAGTCCCAATTGACTGTCAATACTTACCAGAGTTTATAAAATACTTTTACCGCTTTTTAATTCTTAAAAACTATAAATATGAGAGCACTCAAACAATTGCCGCTCAAAACCTCTATTTCTCCAATTTTCTCAGTCTACCTCTGGATTGGTACCAACCATTTCCCTAGATAGATAGTATAACTTCTTGACTTTATCTCAATTTCTTCACAACTATTTGTGTCGCTCTTCGACACCTTATTTAAACACAAACACATAAACAGACAAACTTGTTGACTCTTCACATAAAAACCACAGTGTTCACCCTTATTCCGCTTGTCCCTAGTTAATTCTCTGATCACAGAGTTTAGCTCGTCTTCTTATGCAAACCTGTTTACACGCAGCCTAGGGACACCTGCTGGGGTGTAAGACAACCTCTTTTGCACCCCTTGGGAGAGGACTCTCTGGCGCTATATCTCTCTCTCTTTATACAATATTTCCTGTTACTCCCTTACTTTTGTTACTCTTTAAATTATCACAGCCCCGTCCCCTTAGTTTGCCATTCCCCTCAGTCTATTCACCATTTGCTTATTTGTCTCGAGGTCTTCGCTATCGTCTCCTCCTCCAATCAACTACTTTCGCCTTCTTTCCGCAGAGCACCTGTTAAACCAGGTAGGGATTTCATTAAAGAGGGACCCTGCCCACCGTCAAGATTTTCTTGCAAGATTTCTCTTCGGCTGCTCTCCACAGGAAACCTGCGATTTTCCGGCTAGATGGCGGAGGATGTCCGATCGTTGGAAATACAGTTTTAATAGGTCGATGGGTCTTTATCAACCATCCTCCACTACCACGTGAACCCCAGGGTTCCTTAAATCAGTGACACGTCATGCATGGATGAGATGCAGAATAACTCTTACACCAAATAATAAGACCGACTCAGGAAGTTAGCAAAAAGTCTTATCCAACTGTTTTAATATCAATTGTCTAAAACAGGGAATTACAACGGACATCAATGGACGTTCACTCGAGTTCTCAAACATTTTGCATAAAAAACACATTTATATACTGAACACCCATCATACATGATATCATACTATATGGCAAATAAGAGAAACCTACGGGGTGTTGTGATACGCTCAAGGGGAACATTTAAGCATACTTTCTATATAGGGAAAGGTTGTGATTGGGTCTCTACGTTCAGGTGGACAACTTATGCCCATCCCTAGTGTAAGTCATCTTCATCAGTTATTAGATACACAGTATATCATTGGCTCTCAAAATAGAAGGCCTTTTGTTATATGGTCCTCTATAATTGGTTGACACACTTGTACCCTTCTGCAAAATTTGGCTCATTAGCAGCACGTAAGCTAGTATCCCAGGTGTCAGTGGGTGGACTTTGAACGTATCTCCCCACCCAATTAACCCAACATCTCTCATCGCTCATGCCTTCTGCCATTCAGATTGTCTTTGAACTTGGCCTTGCAAAGTATCCTTGCTTCTGGGAATAAGAGGGAGTGCAAGCACACGCTATCTCAAGTCTAGAGCAGCATGCCCACCTTATATTTATATCCATAGCCCACATGACAGGAGACCGTATTTCGGCCTGTTTTGCAGCATTTAATTGTCCTTAATGAACAAACTTGGCACTCATGGTGTTCTTTCTTCGTACCTTAACACGAGATGATTCAGCGTCTCACGGTTACTGTTCTTCAAGGACAGATAATCAATTCTTTGTGGCTCCACCCTTTGACACCAGGCCAGACAGCTCTTCCAGGTCTTTCCATGCTCTTAGCTTCATGTTCTGCGACACAGCTTTCCGATCCCTCTTTCTCCGTGGGTCTGAGCATACTAAATATGTGACACCGATGTCCTGCAGTCTATTCACTATGTACAGCTAGCCTTTAAGATGACTTAGTCAACGTGCGTTGCTAGGTCTGTACAGTTATTAAATGGCTTGCATTTTCTGCAGTGCTCTTCACACGTGCAATTTTCCTTCTGCATATGAAAGTTTACTCGATTTATTATTTCGTCATCAGATTCCATAAAGTCTATACATCCTCTTCTTTAGCCCCTCTTCTCAGTGTGTCACACTTGCTTCTTGTGATGTCACCAACTTCTCTTTCTCTCATCTTCATATTCCATCGGGGATCTCCTCCAAGAGATTGTCATCTCTTCGGGGATACTTCATATAGGGTTTTCCCAATAGATACCTTTTCTTGAAAACACATTGTGGAATTGACAAAATCACTGGTGTCGTGCATGGTGCGATTTCTGTTTCCAGCATATAGGAGGTATGGGGGTGGTACTTCCTGAAGAGGCATTCAGCTGCTCCTCTACACTGTTAATGCAGCAATATCTCAACACGGCATGGATATACATGCTGAGGAATAGAAATTGTTCTGGAAAAGTGATGACGCACGGTTCAGATGTAGAATTCAGCGATTAGGCAATGAGTTCCACTACACTATAATTATTGGAGGAAACAACTGATACAGGACTCGATATTGCCTTGAGGAAGACCGTTCTGGACGACACGTGTGTTGGCTTTTTTCTTCCAGCTAGTCAAAGTACTAGTTAAAATTATCATAACTAAATTTAGGACCGTGTCTTGTAACAATCTTTATTTATAGGTCAATCTAGAAGATATGGGATATGCACACATAGATACACTGATACACAGTTAAAGGTGTTTTGAAATGTAGCAGACCGTGGAAGATTGTGGAAGCTACAGGTAGAGAAGTTGAGAACATCATCAGGGGGAGGGAAGGAGCAGAGAGAGAGACCAAGGAGGAGGCTCGCACAGTAGTCGATGCAACTGAGTACCAAGGTCAGTATGAGGGTTTTGGTAGCATTGTAAGTGAGGAGGTACTGATTTTCATGATGTTAAGTGGGTTAACGAGGCTACAGTGGAGGTGGAAGTAATTAAGTGGTGATGATTTACATCGCCAACGGAAAAAGTAAAGTTATATTGTTTAGTGGAGAGTAAGTCAGGTGGCAAACAGATGGGAGAAGAATGAGAGGGCATCTTAGATGCAGCAAAGTTAATCACTTCAGGCTTGGAGGAGTTGAGCGTAGGAAAAGGAAGTGCCATCCAATGATGGATATCAGAATTGGGGGCATGGAGTTCAGGAGTGAAAATAGGGAAGGAAAAGGAGATTTCCATGTCATCAGCTAAGAGGTGGTGGGCAAATATAAAGGAGATATGTTGATCCAGGGTGAAATTGTAGCGTGTGACTAGTAGGGGACCAAGAGTCATGGTCAGTGTCAAACTGGAGGGGCTTTCAATCAGACTTGTCATTCTTCCAGGAAATGGAGGACCTTTAAAAAAGTAAGATGCCACCTAGTCCAGATCAGTTCCCTGGATGTTCAGGGCAGCAAGGGCCTGAAGAATAGTGGTGTGCTCAAGGACAGCCGAAGGCACAGGAGGATAGTTGCGAGTTTGCAGTAGTGAGCATAGCTCACAAGGTTAGAGACATAGGTAATGGCTGATTCTCTAGAATGGAAGCAACAAAATCCAGATTGGACGGGGTTCAGGAGGTCATTAGTATCCATATAGGAAGAGATCATATTAAATACAAATTTGTCGAGGGGTTTAGAACAGTTGAGGAGGAGAGTTACAGGCAGGTAGTTGTCAGGGTTGTTGGGGTCATCCGAGCAAATCTTCAGGATTAGGATAGTTGCAACATTCAAGAAGGTGGGGCAGATTCCATGGGAAAGGGAGAGGTTTAAAAGGGCAAAGAAGTGCGGGAAAGAGAGTAGTGAAAGCTCATTGACCATCCGCAGAACAAAAGTGCCAGCAGGGGCAGAGGGGTTGAAAGTCTAAATTATGGGTGCTAATTCATTGGACCAGTTAGGGAAACGTAGTGTAAGGAGGAGGAGGTATCGATAGGTAGTTTGTGGTGAGACAAGCGGGGTGAGGGATAGGACAGTGGTGTAGGTGACCTAGCTTTTTACAATTTTGGATGAGAAGTTGTGGCTATGGTCATTAGCAGAAATGGAAGAAGCTATAGCTTGCAGTGTGGAGGAGAGTTTGTGTGGGTGAGAGCAAAGAGTAGTAATTAAATTAGTGAAGGATGTCTTGTTGGAAACTAGGGCTGTGGTGAAGGAGAGTTGGCCCCCCTTATGTGGGGAGAAATTAACGGGTTCTAGTCCTTGCCACATGTACGGAAGTGGCTTTGTATTTCAGTTTAAAGGAGGTGGATCTGATGGCTGAAGGTACCAGTGGGAAATATCTCTTAGCTTTGTCAGGGCATTGTAACCACAAGTCTGCATCCAATACCCCCTGCCATATGCTCATTCATCCTTGATCAACACTCTTTTTGTTAATGCAAATAGGCAAAACATCCAAAGCTCCCCTATGCCTTTCTGATCACATCTGTATACTTTAACAAGGCCACACTGCGGCCAGGGACCTACTCACAGAAATGGTAGTGCATGTATGGGATGTAGATGTCCAATTATATCATGGTAGGCACCTTTCTTCTCCTGACAATTCTCTCTCGCTTCGTTTGATCCCCATTACACCTTATTTCCCAATGTAAAAGCTAAAAGACGTCGACAAATTCACCTGCCCATGCCTACTCTTTTGTAAACGTTTCAATACTTTACGACTCCTCAGCCTGGCCTGTTCCTCTTACCTTCTCTACCTGCATTCCTCCTGTCTGCATTTCTATACATATCTGCACTATACCCAGCTTCCCCCTTTCTTCTCATGTACCCATCCCTTATTCCCCGTATTAACATGGGCCCTCCAACGACTTTACTATATTCCATGCACATTTTCTCCATTCATTATCAACCTATTTTCTTTCCCGTCCCACGATCTCCACCAATTAATCTGTTTTCTTCATTCAAAGTTTCTCTCTTCCCTCACCCCTCTACTCACCACTGGTTAGAATCCCCATCCATCAGTATCGGTAAAGTCATTGTTATGTCGCACCACCCCATCTCCTCTCCTCATCCTTTCCAAACCTGCACAGACTCGTAGCCCAGCGTGTTTCCCTGTTGTTGAGGATATTCCTCCTTTACCCAGGCCCTTTAATATCCACAACCCTCCAAGACTTCCCACATGTCCCTTTCCTTTCCACCCGGCCTTTCTCCCACATTGCGGGCCGCTCTGTAACTTGTCCTGCCCTACTCCAACTGGCCTTTCTCACTGCCATCAAAGCTGCTCCCTCATGTCTTGATCAATCCACCCTTTTATCTACTTTCCTTTCCTGTGTTGGGTCGCCCAAAGTTCTTTCCATTGCATCAGCTCCCCCACTTCACACTTCCACAAATGGCCAGAGTAGCCATGTCTTGCCCATGGCGGGAAGATCTTTGGTCTTGCCTTTCATTTATCAAGGGAGGCCACCGTCTGCCAATCCTGTGTATCCTAGATACCTTTGTTGCCATCACCCTCTAAAGGAGAATAGATTAAACCCTGGTCCATTTCATTTGTAAGTACTGAGGGGTGGGGGTATATACATTGGCTGTACATCCTTAGAAGTTAGGGAATATTTCAGAAGTGTATGCACTTCTGGAATTATATATTTGATAGAATAGGTCCCATGGTGTGTATACTGGGAGATCCCCCGATTCCTTCTCTGTGTAATTCACACATACAGAAGAAGCCTTTTAGGAGCCAAAGGGATATCTCACTGTTTACATACCTAGAAGGGTGATATAAGTGACGTCATTTCCTGGGTACAACACCAATCAGAGTTCTGTTGATCCACTCAACAATAAGGGGAAAGGGTTATTCTCGAATGCTGTTTGTCCATTGAGTAAAGGGGGAGTTATCTATTTCAAATAAAGGGGCAGTAGACAGCTTTAGATAGGCTGGGATGTTCTGATTTACTTTGGTTTTTAACCAAGTAAATCCTGTGAAATGTAAAATCTTGGCTTTTAAGAGGTCTCGTAAAGGCGGGCCGAGGTTTAAATGGCTGCTCAAAAATTAAATAATCCCTTTGGGTAATTAATTGATTTGCCTGGGTATTAAGTTTCAAACTAATTAAACACATAGCGGCCTGCAATCAGATTTCGGGCTCAAAATAACTCCACTCGTAGCACAAGTGAAAACATTCTATAGCTCCTTTTGCAAATGTTCAATATGCCCATTGATAAACTATTACAAAGTGAAGGTAATTCCATCTCTGTTGTACAGTTTGTAAGTAACCGCTTATTCCCAGACATTAAATTGGGCATGCGTTGTAGGGAAAATCTTGAAAGAGGTTTTGCAGTTTCCCCTGAGTTGCTCAGTGGCAAGTTTGAGATACGAATTGGAGTGCCAGTCATTGAAGATGTGCATGGATTGGAAGATCATGACCTTCTGTAGAGCAATAATGTCTCCTGGTGTGGGTTCGATTTAGGAAGATATACTAGTTGAGCTGAATAGAGGCTCTAACTGGGTCTTGACTCAATTGAGTGGTTACGTCAGATAACTTTTGGACCAGTGTGACTGTCCGATGTTGGAAATGGTTGAGAACCCGGTTGGAGTCAAGCAGGCTCTGTCACGGACGGACTGGATTGTAACCATTGCACAAATGCAGGGTTTCAAGGTTGTTGGCTCCTTATCAATTGTTCATAAACCAAGGGGCTTTTTGGCAAATTACTTGACTTGCTTTCACAATCAGAGGTTAAGAACCACATTTTTGAATTTACGGCTTAATTTGGTAAAACAGGGGAGATCCAGTCCATCCGAGATAGGCTTGCATTGGGACCAGTTGGGTGCAGTTGTTGTGGGGACGATACTGCACAATCTTTATATCATCTGTTGTAGTATGCAGGGGTACAAGAGAGCTTCAGGAAAATTGTTTGGGTCCCTTAGTAGACAATTTGGACTGGCTCTCAACGTTTTCGTTCTGGGAAAGAATGATTGTGGGTTTCATCACATTCAGGTAATCTCTGTTTATTTCTGTTTCACATGTGTTGTAATGCTATGTAATGTATATATTTTACTAGTTTGTATTTTTATGAAACTAAAATGTATTTTTTATGTGAAAAGCCATAAATCGGCAAAAACGCAATAAAATAAATAAATAAATCCACTCATTCCCAATGGAACTTTATACTCCTCATTGACCTTATCTTATCTCACTATCGACCCGTCAGTCCACTCAATCTATTTCTGTATCACAATGCCAGCTCTCGCCCATTTACAATCTTGCCATTCCAAAATGAAAATTCAAACTGGACTCAATGGACAACTACTGAGCCGAAGTCTGTTCTTCCTTTCTCTTACTCCTGTTCAGGCCACCTCTGTCGAAGAGGTCTTCTCCACCTTTCACTAGCTCTCCACTCCTAATTTGACCACCTATTGGTGGGGGTGCCCATGGCAACTGGGCTGTCAGTGCCTCGTGCCGTTTCTATCATGGCCCACTGTGCGATAGGTAGGAGGGCAAGGCGTGCAGCTTTACATGGCAGGGCAGGTGAACCTGCTGGGCCTTCAAAAAAGGTCAGTATACCAGCCCAATCTGTAGATATAAGGATGAGAGTTTGAAATGGGAAAGTCGAAACCCATTGGTACAACGTTAAGGCCAAGATACAGGGATGGGAGGAATGGGGAATGGAGATACTCTTAGGAGTCCTACAGAGAGACTCATACTCCAGTTATTCTGGAAAAGACACCAGCGTGGCTGGACCATTACCCAGATCGAGAACAACCTAGATTGTTGGAAGAGGAATTTAAGGATGGGTGTAGAAAAGGGCCCACAGGTGGGAGATGGGCTGAACATTTGAAGATATTAAAAGGTCATAAGGAAGTCTCATTTGAAAAGTTGGAGAAGGACGTAGAGAAGCAGAGGATCAAATATTTGATGAGTTCCCCCATTTGCATTGTGGCCAAGAACGAAGAGAATGAATATCAATTGATTCATCCACTCGGAGGAGTAATGAGTGAACGACTTCACTGACAAAGAAGATGTTTTGGTTTTTTATTCCAGCATCTATCAGACCATGAGCTGGTGAAATGTGACATTAGGCAGTTTTATTCGGTGTGCAGTGAAAAAGTCGAAAACATTAGGTTGAATGCCAAAAATGTCGAAAAAAAAGTCACATTTTTTTTCCCAAATGTTTTATTTTTTTATTTACATGTTTTATTTGGGTTCCGCAAGTAAAGAAAGGGGTAAAGCAAAAAAGAAATTACAAAAAAGGGACCTTGGGGGGAACCCCCCCATTTCAAACAAAAAACAAACAAAAATAGACATTCGGAAAAAAAAAATCGACTTTCGACATAATGTAATTCGAAAATATCACTATAACCGTTTTATTCTTAACATTCCATCCGTAGGAATCTTTCCAGCACGATTCAGCCTGGCGGCTCGTTTTTTTGTGACTACGTCACTGCTGATGATGTGGTTAATGGAATGCATGGTTTTTGAATGCTTTAATATATTAATGGAATAGCAGTTACCATACAAATCATGGTCCGGTCAGGCGCTGCAGTAGCTGGTTGATTTCTTCTTTGGGGGCAGCAAAGGAGTATTGGGTGAATGTGCATGTCTTTTATTGGAATTTCAGGAGTTGGTGGGAGAGACAGGGGTGCCTCTGGAACTGGGAAAAAAAGGGGGCCTTTGGTATGATTGATGCTCTTCACTATTGACTTGGATTCTGTTTTGATGGTGTGACTTCCTGGGGATGCGTTGCAACCCCTGAGGTCTCTGTTGCAGAATGTGCTGAGGGCGAAGAAATGCAAGATACAGACACTACAGTAGCTGTTAGGGCACTTGAATGTTCCATTTATGGTGGTGGCACCAGGCAGAGCTTTTTGCAGGTGCATCGTAGTGATAAGAAACCTCACCACATAGTTAGGGTGCCACAGGACTGAAAAATGATTTGGAGATGTGAATGACATTTTTGGGAACACATAATGTGGTGCCCATGTGGCTACTCGTGGTGGAGTTGGTGTTGTCAGTGGAGATATGTTCCAATGCAGCGGGTGTCATCTGGATGTGCATTTGTTGGGAGGGGAAGTGAAGTGCCAAACAATAGCAGGAGAACTGGAAGAGGCCCCTCCAAAGCACTGCACTTCTAGAGTTCCTTCAATTGTGTCCATTACCTAATTATGGGTTGCGAGATTGATGGAACAGCCAACGGGGTACATTTATCCTGGATCATGTCAGACTGATAGCAGTGTTTAACAGACAATATACCAAAGAGGCATGGTTGATGCAATTGTTGAGGATGAAATTGGGGTTCTTGGCAAGGAGCATTGTGTTTGGGTAAGAGATTTATCCAGTTTGCAGAATTGTGTCTGGGGCTTTGTCTCATTCACAGTGGGGGTGAGTCAGTGGGTCGGCCTCAGAGGCAGAAGAATGTTTGCCTCCGATACCAAGGGCACTGTGGAAACTGGGAGTGTGAAGGCCCTCACGCTGGTGGAACAGCCTGTGGCGGTATACACAAAAAAGATGTACCGACTTGCATGGAAGGAATTTCAGGAAAGTGGGGTGCATTGCAAGAAAAGAGAGAATAGTTGTATTTAATTTGTGTGTATTTATTTGAAGAACAGGGATGTCAATTTCAATCAGAAATAACAAACGAAAACATTTACAGATGGCAGAGGAATTCTCAAAAGGGTGCTTTTACAAAAGCAAAAAAAGAGGAGTGATGAGCCAGTTTATGAGGGTGTGAGCAATGTGGGACATAGACCAGGGGCAAAGCAAGACAAACACAATAATATATAATAAGTGACCTACAGAGGTAACATTAACTTAGGGGGCAAGTGCCTCAAACTAAAGAGGAGAACTGAACATATATGCAAAATTACATTATAACGTGGCACTGGGTAGTGGTGGGGTCAGCTAGGGAGAATGGGGAAGGGGGTGATTGGAGCTTCCTCTTTGGCAAGTAAGTAAAGTTCAAGCCAAGCTTTGAAGAGATCCACAGCCAGGCTGGCTTTAATTGTGGTGGTCAGCGGGTTCCAATGGAGCGGTGAAAGTAGGAAGAAAGAGTGGAAGTGAGAGAAGGAACAAGGGTGGTATGGCATGGTGAAATTGAGTGCAGAGGATGAATGGGGGGAACAAGATGGTTAGTAGACTGGAATACAGCAAGCAAGGCACTAAGGAGCAAGACCGCCTTGTAGAGAAGCAAACATGAAAAGGGATCAGGTGTGCATGCAGGTTTATAGACATAATTTTGAAATCAAAAATTTCGAAAGTCAAAAAGTCGAAAAAAACATGTCGAAAAAAATAATGTTGAATGTATTTTTTATGATGTTTATTTTCGAAATGGGGGGGTGCCTCCCCTAACCCCCCCTTTTTTTTACCTATTTTTTTTATATAAACTAGAGCCAAAAAAAAAATATCGAAAAAAAAAATAATTCGACATTTTTATTTTCGACATTTTTGATTCGACTTTTTTGACATTCAAAATGTTTTATTCGATATTATGACTGGACACCGTGCATGCAATGTCAACCAGCAAGGAGTTGATCATTAGGAGTGGGGCAATGACTTGGATAGTTTGTTGAGAGTGTGGTTAGAGAAGTTGAAGAATAGAGACAGGCCAAGAATAAGGCATGAGCAGCAGTAGAGTTTGCTGAGCACCTGAATGGAGATTAGAGTTTTCGTAGACTGGTGAGTAAGGAATTGACACGTTTTCTGAATGTTTAGAAGGTTAATATGAGTAGCAGTTGTAATGGTGAATTGTTGCAGTTGGAGGTCTCTATCAAAAAAAGGACCCCATGGTTGCGAACCTTGGTCGAGGGATCAAGAAAGTCAGGTGGGATGGAGGTGGAGAGGCATTGGATAGCGCTGGAAGAAAGATGACTTCCATTTTTAATGAGTTCAGCATGAGGTGGAGGAGTGACAATCAATGCCGAATTACAGTGGGACCATTGTTAACTGAATCTGAGATGGCTGCGGTGTGGAAGAAAAGGAGAAAAAGATGTTTGAGTGTCATAAGAAAAACGTGGAAGTAAAAGCCAAATGACAAGATAAGTCTTCCTACGGCACAGGTATAGTGGGTGAATTGCAATGTTCCAAAAAATGATACATGGCGGATGCCAACAGAAAGAGAAGTAGGGGCAGAGGTTTGTGAGTACCAAGAGATTTTAAAGAAGTGGCCTTCCATAGGAGGCAAAACAGGGTAGAGCAGATTTCAAAAACCCTGGACAGTGAGATCAACAGAAGAAAGTTTGACAGTGTTAAACGCAGAAGAGAGGTCCAAAAGGTGAAGTATAGAAGAGGGTTTGGAGTGCTGAACATCAGAGAAAAGGTTGGAGATATGCATGAGTGGTGTCTCGGTGGAGTGTTGATTAAGGAAGCCAGATTGAAGGGAATCTCCAAGGTCATTAACCCGACGGTCCTTTAAAATCCAATTTGAAGACCACCTACTGAAGACCATGCAAGAATGAGCTAGGGGGAAACTGGGTAATAGAGAGAGTTTCATCAAAATGTATAGGACAATTACACATTCGAAGGATTCATGGCAGAGGCCACTGGGGTGAGAGAAGTTAAAGAGCTCAGAGAGATGGGGGAAGGTGATTAGGACTAAGTCTTTGACCATTTGAGGACTATTGTAGTTCGGTCTGAATGACAGAAGAGATGATACTGTACGATGTGTAATGGAGTTGGTTCAGAATGGTGTAAAACCAGTGACAATCTCAGCAGAATTTGTTGAGGTGTTGTTTCATGGAAAACCGGGGTGGGGTTATGAGCCACCAGGGGAGAGATGGTGAAAAGGATGAGCTGGGATGCAGGGAGGTATAAAAGACATCAGGTGGCCAGTGTCAATGGCAGTGCTGAGGTGCATGGTGGGCGAGCAATGGGTACAGTGATGAAAGATGAGTGGGTCTGAGTGTTGTTATTTGTTGCAATGTTTTTTTGGGACATTCATTGTGTCAGATGATAGATGTTAGAGGGCGGCGAAGGATGCCATGCATGTATTCCTGCAGGGATAGAGAGTGTCATTATATGTAAATACGTCCAAGACAGGTCAGAGGGCAAAGGTTTGTCTTGTGAACCTATGGCCATGTAGAGATAGAGTTACGTGCCTTTTAGTCACTATGAAGGAGTACAGTGCACAGTGAGCTATGTCAGGGGGTAGTGGTTATTGTTACGATCAAAATGCTCTCAGAGTGCTAAGCAGTACTGGCGGTAATGAGCAATGCTTGCCCAGGCCAGATTACTAGTGTGTGAGTTTTGGGTGTATTCCTTCTACGTGGGTGCAGCTTCAGAAGAGGTGGAATTGTGCTTTGACATGAAAGACCTAAGGAGGTTGGGAGATGCAGAAGGCATACTCTGCCCACTGTTTAAATAGTTATGTTTGTTGTCACCTTTTTTAGAGTTATTCATTTATTTTAGCATAGAGCATGGTCAAATGGGCAGAGAAGAGGGCAATATTTATCTTCTCGATGGATGGGAACCAGGCTGAAAAGGGGGCATACAGGAGGCAGTTGCAGTGTGCCTATGCAGACACAGGTGATATAGTCTGGGTTGGAGCATGAGATGGGATTGGCTGTTGCCTAGGATATTAAAGTTGAGCAGAAAGAGAAAAACGGCAGACTGGGTATTGATTAATGTTGGAGGAAATGATCTATTGTACAGGACAGGCTTGAGTTTGAGGAAATTGACGAGGAAGGACCTGGCGCTATAGGGAGGATGTGGCCAGCCATGCCAGTATAGGGATCTGGATACTGCCTGGGAGAGTGTGGACGGGTGCAAAAGAAGCAGCGGTTAATAACGAGCACAGAGTGATAAGCAGAGGGATTCCTGGAATTGTAGAGGCGCAGAGGTGGGGGTAGTGAATCATGGGGTCATCTTCGGTATGGAAATGGATCTCAAGATGGCTATGGATGCAGGAGAAGGTTTTGAGCGACAGGTTGTAGAGAGAATACAGGTGAGAAAGATATGGGGGTGCAGAGGAACAATGGGTGAAGATGTTCGGACATAAAGATTGATCTAGGAGGGTTAAAGTACTATGGGGTGGGAGAAAGTATCGATACACAATGAGCAGGTAAGGAGACATGAGCATCGTTTGGGGGTAGGCGGGGGTTGCAGCTGTCATCGCTGGTGACTCCTCCGCGACCTCTGGCACTGTCTCTGCAACGCCATGTCATGGATTGCAGAGGCAGTGCACAGCCACAAATAAAGAGCGTTTTCAGAGCCCTCGTCATATTTGGAAATCATCCTGTGATGGATGTTTAGCTCTCTCGAAGGTACTGTATTTGAAAACGTGAAGCTGGAGATGGGTGTTTCTTTCTATATAGAACAGGCGGACGTTATGCCACAGACCTTCGTATTTTGAGTTAAATTGATTGTTTTATGTTTCAGCATCCTATACATTTTGGGGGGAAACCCCTGCTTTTTAAAGTTATTGCTGTCTAGATCTTCCCATTATTCTGTTAAAACAGTTATCATAGTTTTGTGAATAGCGCCTCATGTCTGACACTGACTCCTCCTGCTTGTAAGCACTGTAATAAGGGATGTTATTACTGAGAAATATAATAGTACCTCATTAATCAACCTCACGGGGTTGAAGGGCTGATTCAACCCAGCTGAAATATGAACTATGAACTTGCAAAGTGCAGGCTGGCACATGTCAGAGCTGAGCTTTTAACTTGCTGAGCTATCCAATTGTATGTTGTTTATTTATTTGTGCAGTTAAAAAAACATTTATATGGATATCTGACTAACACTCTCTCCTGTTCTCCCTGTCCCTTTTAAAGCAAATATACCAATGCTACTATCAGGTTTACTAGTGGCCCGTGACATATTCCTCCTGCTGCTAAGCTCTGTAATTATAAGTGTTATGGTAATAGGGAGCATAACCCACAGAGTCAATGCATTACTAAATGTTGGGATACGCACATTGAAGAGTAAATAGCTGGTGAGATAGCTCAGCAGGTTAAGTGCTCACTGCTGATACATATGTGTGTTTTGCAGGTCACAGGTTGCAATCCTTGCAAGGTCTACTCAACCTTTCATTCTTCTGCGGTGAAGAAGTGACTATTAATTGAGGTTGGGTAACATTATGTTTATATGAGTGTTTCATGTAAACTACTTTGGAGAAAGCGCTATGTAAGTGATGGATTATTAATAATGCCCAAGTGTAAGGATGAAGGCGGGACACAAAACTCCAGAAATGGTACTTACCTTGCTTGCACTGTGTAAACTGTAACAATGTTATAAAGGGCAATGTCGTGTATCATCCACAGACTGAGAGAAAATGTTACTGAACCATTTTGCTGCTTGTGATTCATCTCACTATTCATATTCATCTTAATATGCCATTAACAAGCATGTTTTCAATGGGAGTTTCCCATGTTAAACATTTTTGTAAAACAGTCCCTAAGTGTCATTGTGGGAAGTATTACGTGGGGCAATCTAAGAGACCAGACAAGATACATTGGAATGATCACAGATCCAGCATCCAGACTGGGAACCAGAATTCAGCGGTTGCCAGACACTTCCAGGAGCAATGTCATCAGCTGACACATACTTGACGTGGTCGTTACGAAACCACATGAAGACATCAACAGGACTCTCAATTGTAGAGAAGCATTCTGGATTGATAAACTGGACTCGGTAGCCCCAGTGGGGATGAACAAAGAATGTAACTTATTATGCTTTTTATGAATGTTGTTTCTAGTAACTTTGCTTTATCATCTGCTAAGAAGGCCACATTGCGACTACAATGTGACTCATACCACGAGGGTGACAGTCTGTATATCGCATCCCTGAACCTTATCATCATTATTCGCCCTTCATTTTATATGAGTAGTTCCCCCTTTCTTTTAGAACATAGACCATAAGAAGTCACCCTATTTTTTCTCTGTGGTGTTCCCTCTTTAGTTTCAGATTCTCCATACACTTACGTGCATACACCACAGCCTTAAGGACCTACATCCAGTCTAACTGCTTACCTCGTCTATGACGTTAGGACAGCGATGCAGTGATGTCACCATGTAGTTTTTGGTGATGTCACGCATCCGTAAGCCTGTTCTTTTTAGCATCCGCAGCTTTCTTACACTTCATTTCCCATTGTCTGAGTGTGGCAGCGTTTGTTTTACATAGCACTCATCGTACCTGTTTGGAACTCTAGGTAAGCTAGACTTAGAGATACCCACTCTGGCTCTTACCCACTCTGGCTCTTACCCACTCTGGCTCTTACCCACTCTGGCTCTTACACACTCTGGCTCTTAACCAATAGATATTAACAGAGATTTGATTTATTTCCTTTAGTATTTTTTCCAGAGGGAAGCCTTACTTCTACACAAATACCTTTCCTAAATACTACCTGTATTTGTATTATCTGGTGGTAGTGAGCTATAGAAGCGAGTACTAAGGCACACATTATTCTTTCTCTGCAGACAGATGCTCTTTTCTGTATGAGTTGTACAGATAGGTGGGAAGATATGCACTAACTTGAAATGTCTGAATGAAGAATCCGTCCATATTTATTTATACATACGTATTACTATTGTGCATGACCACATCGTTCACCGCATATGTTTTTGTTTGTCTTCGTGTGAACTGCAGATTGGCCCTGAGGAAGGAATTATTTATTCCTGAATTCACTGGTTGCAAAAGAATATGTGGTCTATCAGAGCCTTGGCTGTATACCGGCAATGTGCATAGCATTACCACTACTCGATCCGGCGTTATTAATGCTGGATCATGAGTAGCGGTACAGCGGTAAATCCCCATCCCCCATTGGGTCCATTTGGACCTAATGGGGTTGGGGGAGCTATTACCACCGGTGGTAATAGTAAGCACTCAGATCCAATGACAATCTATCTCACACTTGTACCCCCTCGATTCAAATCCACAAGAGCGGGAGGCATTAGTTTCCCTGTCCTTGCACCGAAACACTGGAACTCCCTCCCCCTCTATATCAAAAATGACTCCTCTCTGCCTGGCTTAAAAAAACAACTCAAACCTGGCTATTCAACCAATACTAATATATCTAGCCGATGCTTCACCTGCCAGCCCTAGCCCCCTAGCGAAACCAGTGTATAATCAATGAAAAAGAGGTATAATGTATATTATTCTGTTATTATTAATTTCTGTGTACTGTAACCATGTATGACTATCTCCTAAAGTGTCGGTAACCTCGCCTGATACCCAAGGGTCTGGGTGTGTAACACATAAATCAAATAAATAAATAAAATAAATAAGTGTGCTGCAACAGGGCAGTAAGGGGACATTTTTACCTCCAGCAAAGAGCTGGAGCTAAAACTCCCACTTACCGCCCAACTCATGATTGGGCCAGTCCTTAAATGCAGCGGTAATAGCTTTACTGCCGCATTTAAGGGCTGCTTTGTCATCTCTATCCTCTTTGTGTTTATGCATCGGTTCCTTAAAGGATTTTTAACGCGCATAACCATTTGGTGGAGTTGTTATTATGTTTTGAACTACATATATAATCAAATGTGACTGGTTTAATATCAGCAATTGAGCACACCGCAGCTAGGAGTTTCTCTCCGGTCTTCCTGATGAATGCCTAAGTGACAGCCCAAGTGTTAGCACCAATAAACCCAAGCAGAGGATCGGAATAATGTCATACTTTTAAATGAGTGTCACTTGGGAAAGTGTTTTTTGCTTACTTAAGATGTATGTGAATCTTATTTCGTACTGGCATGCCTGAAGCTGAGTGAGACAGGCTATACATGCACTGGAATAAGAAATATATGCATGATCTATATTGCAAACCTTTTAATCTTGTGCAAACGTTGTTGTTAATGCCACCTTTGCCTTTCCCGGTGTTTCAGACTACATCTCCTATCAGCCCCATAATGCTAGGTATACTCATAGAGCCGGTACTTACTCCAAAAAGGCAACTTGCCGCTATATAAACCGTGCAGAAACAGCTACAAAGGAAAACATCCCTCCACCTAAAACAGGTGCATTTTTAAAGATCGAGGAAACAATAAGTGATCTTCAATAGCCCGGTGTGTGTGTGGAAGCTGGTTCCATGAAGCGGCTGCAGCGATGGAGAAACCAGGTCCTCCCATCCGGGATCGAGTGAAACGAGGTACCTGCATAAGAAGGGCTTCTTAAGAGCGAGGGGATTTAAGGACGGAACTTAGATTAAAGATATTAGTTCCGGTGCCATAAAAGGCGCGGACGACAATACATAAAGACTTACAGTGAACACGACTCTGAACGCGGAAGCCAGTGAAGCGAACACAACATAGATGAAACATGAACCCTGTATGGAGATTGGGCAGCCAAGTTTCGCAGAACTTGCAAACGCTGAATTAGGTATGCTGACTGCGCTAAGAAAAGAGAGTTGCAATAGTTCATAGTTCCAGAGACCAAGGAGGCTACCACAGGAGCACGCATCAAGGCTGGCAGATATGGAAGAACCTTCCGAAGGTTCTTTAATCTATAGTAGCCCGATTGGCAAAAAGCACTGATTTGAGGTTCCGCGGATAGGGAGGCTGAGATCATTTACCAAGATGTTTCACCACAGAAACAGGGGTCGGGGAAGGCATAGGGGGACAAAAGGACGGGGTCCATAAAGAGGTGGCAGAGGGAGGACTAATGACCAAGACCTCAGTCTTATCCCTGTTTAGCTTCAGTCAATTGTCACTCATCCAGTTCCCCACAGATTGCAGGCAGAGCCTAAATCGTGAGTGGGTATCATCAGAATACGAATAACACAGGAAGCTGTGAGCCTGAATGAGTTTCTCTAGAGGCTGGCTAAAGACATTTAACAGAACAGGGGAAAGAGCTAAACCCGGAGGGACCCCACAAACCAGAGGAGCCGCTGCAGATCTGTAACGAGAAAGAGAAAATGATTAAGCCCGGTCTGCTAAAAAAGATGTACACCAGGCTAGCACAGGGCCAGAGATGCCTGCAGCTGCCAGTCAATCAAGCAAGATGGAATGCTCAATGGTGTCAAGCGCATCTGACAGATCAAGTACAATCCGTGCCCCGGCACTCTGATCGCCCAAACGTGACTGTGCGGGAGCGTTGGAGCCATAGGCTCAAACATCTGCTTTGGCAAAGGCTACAGACCCCTTATGGTAAAGATTGCATGAAGCATTTTGATGGCATAGGATGGCAGAAACTGGGCAAGAGGTTGTACATTACACTTTAACTTGCAGCGACATACAATTTACATGAGGCATTCATTGTCTTTTCCTAGGGCATTTCAGGCGGCACGTCACCTATGGTAAATATACCAGGCATGTTAGAAACTATGAGATGTTAATGGATCATTTGAAGTTGAGCCTGACACATGATGGAATCAATTACACCTGAGGCTGCACTTATGGTACCTTATACCATGCATAAAAAATCATTAAATGGAAATACTGGGGCACTTGAGGCTGCACTTCACATAGGATGGAAGCAATTACTCATGGTGACCATACTAGGTGTATGAGGTATTAAGCGTCACTGAGTGGCATTACTGGGCATTATAGATTCAGCTGGCATATGATAGAAGCAACTGGATATATAAAGCTGTTACCAATATATTTGACTGTGACTATGCTGCAAGGCTAAGAGAGACATAAGATGGCAGCAGCCTGAAATAGAGCCTATTTCATCTGGGTCAAAGGTAATATGACATCACTTCCTGTGATCTCATCGGGTGCACAATGTCACTTCCACCAACCCAGGCATTTTGGTGAATTGACTTCACTGTAAAGAGACATTAAAACAATAAAAAGCTGTGCCAAACCTGCCTTAAACGAAAATACTACGGAGCGGGGCTCTGATTTTCACCATCTTACCCCAATGGTGCCCTGCAGAAATGAGGGGTGTCCTCGTCGTTTGCACTGGGCTTGTTGGGGAGGCGAACAAGGAAACGTCACAGACGTGGCATCAAATTGGTCGCTGCTCCGGCGCCCATGCATATGACTGCCTGAGCTGTGGGAGTAGCCCTCTTTGGTTTTTTCAGCCATAAGGAATGGAATATTGTTTTGTTCTCTGGCTAAGGAGCTTGAGGGGTCTGGTAATTAACTAAGAAGCCTCAGCATCTGAAGCAGGTTCGCAGGCAAAAAGGATGGGTTGTTAATGTTTCTGTTGTTTGTTACTGTTGCTTGGTTCGGAAAAAAGACAGCAAGAAGAGACATGGCTAAGGTTAAGGTTACATTTCAATGACAATAACTGGTCCAGGAAGAGGAAGGTGAGACAAGATGATGGTGAGGATAAAGGCAGAAAGAGGGGAGGAAAAACAATGCAGGAAGAAATAAAGATTGATCTGGGGGGGTTGCAGGTGTGAAGGTGGCAGAAATTATCAGGACATAGTGAACGTGCGTCAGACAGGAAGTAGACAATGAAGAGAGTAAAAGGAACCTGTCTGAAATAAAGCAGCTTGTTGACAATACTAAGGAGAGTGTCTGGCGCTTTGAGTTCTCTTAAACCAAAGTAGCTAATTGGTTATAGAAGAAACAATCAGGGTTTTGCCATCTCCTTGGCCATCAGTGCTCCCATTTGACTATGAACACATGCCTCAACGTTTTACTAAATACTTCCAATACTGCCAAACAATATATCACAATAGAGTCTAATGTGTCTGTGATGCACAGAATTACACCTGGGAATTGTTGAATTACCAGAGCAGCACAGAGTAAATGTGAAAACCAACAGTTCATGCATAGGTTTGCTCCGGGGGAAGGAAGCCATTTAACGAAATGCTTGGAACGTTTTCCAAATAAAAAAAAGCATTGACAAAATGGCCTACAGGGCTGCCCGCCTCAGCACATTCAAAACCCCACAACAAGGAAATCTCTCAAGGGCGGGTGGCCGGCCAGTGCTTCAATGAATAGCAGCCCCTGCTCCATGGCCGAGCTGCAGCAGATCCTGCCCGAATTATTACCGAAAATTGTGTAACAGAGTAAAAAACTGCTGGTCTCAGGGACGGCATCAGAGCCTTTCATTTTTTTGAAATGAAAAGAGCCACGAGCCCCCATGTTTCCACTCAGCAGTCTTATGACACAGTAATATATCCCTTTCTATATTCGTTTCATTCTGGGGCTTGAAATGTGCGCTTTATTCGCCGTATGAACTGCATTTGATCAAGTCCTTCTCTCAGGGTATACAGAATTGTTATCACCTTGTTGCCTTTTAACAATGGTTACTCCATATCAACCTCTTCCTCACAAGGAAGGATTTACAGCTTTTCAGTGGGCATTTAGTGGTTCAGCTCCCTGCTGGCTGGCCTTCTTGTGATAATCGGCAGCTATTAACTCCTGGCTATATTTTTCTCCATTATAATGTGCGCACCCAATGGGTGCCTCCAGACTGTTTTCCGCTCTAAGCAAGGGGGCCCTCCAACCCTCATGTGGAAATGGGCCCCCACATATTTTCACCCCGGCCTGGCTCTCCTCCAGCCACTCTCTCACCCAGCTCTTAGCTGCTGGAGATGAAAACAATGTCCACCGCTTCACAAATCCAACACTAGTCTATCTGTACATGCCCACAACAGTATTATCTGCCAAGGTTGGGATATGACGATGGATTGGGTCTTCCAGCAGCAGAACCTTTGGAGGGAGTGCTGCACCGCACATCTGGCTATGCGGCTACGCACCTCATGAACTCAGAAGCTGAGGCAGAGTCAGAAATGTGGTCCTGCCTCCGCTTTTAATGTTACCTCTATAGCTCCCTACTGGCTGTATTCCTACAAGGGCCGAAGTGGGGTCAGGAAGCCACTGACCCCACTCCAGCGTGTTCCAGACAGGGATAGGGAATGGGGTAAGGGTTCCTCTGTGCTGGAAAGTGATGCACATTTAGTGCCCTGCAGCTGCTGTTAGGTTCAGGCCTTGGAGCCACATCTTCTGCATCAGGCCATGAACAGAAGCTGTGCATGTGTGGTGTGGCAGGCTCGGAAAAGTCCTCCCCACTTCACACAGAGTCTCCTGGGCCCGTCTATCCATGGGTGAGGCAGGCAGGGTCTCTCTTGGACATGTTGGGAGCAGCCAAGTTGCCGGGCCAGGCACTACCCCCTCCACCCCAATAAAAAAGCTGCCACAGGGTAAGAGAATGTACAGAGAGAAGGTACTCAGGCTTGAGCTGGTGGGTGGGAGATATTTTGGGGAGTCCCAGGTCTCCCACAAGAGCAACACCCGATTTAGTAGGGATAGATTTTGATTTTGAGTCATTTATATAGCGCACCAGGCGAACCAAATAGTACCTTGGCGTAGATTTAATTTAAAACACTCAGACGAACAAACCAAAAACATGTATCACCAGATGAATTACATTAATCCCAGGGGATGGCCAGTCTCCTATATGAGATTCTCCCCTGTCCAAACTATTTGAACAAATGGGTCTTTAAGACCGTACGAAAGTGGCAAAGAGATTCAGTGGCCCGAATTTCTAATGGAAGGTTATTCCATAGCTTCAGCCCATATACTGCAAACCCACTCTCCCCCATACACACAGCTCGAGGGGGGATTTACAGAAACAATTTATCACTCGACCCCAATGAATTACAGGAGAATATCAACATCAGAGAAAAAGGAGTAGAGAGGCTCCGGGAGGGGGGTTGATCTATCACAGGGATGGTGAGAGGAGTGGGCGGAAGCAGTTGGGTGGTAGGGAATTCAGAGGGCAGTGGTAGAGAGCCATAGGCAGAGGGACGGGCTTTGTTGGTCATTAGCCAACCCACCCACCTCAGTTGGAAGAGCAAGAGGTGTGGCGAAATGCAGCAGAGTCAGTGTGTAAGGCAGCACGGGTAATAGGGTCATGGAAAGAGGGCCAAGTCTCAGTGATGCCCATGGCTGCCACAGGGCGGTCGAGTGAATGCCAGTGATCGGTGATGAAGGAGGTTTTATTGCTGCTAGGATGGGCATTCCAGAGGCCACGCGTAAGGGCGGTGGGAGATAGAGGTCGTGGAAGGGAAGTGAGGGGGAAGGTTGGCCGGGGGCCTTTTGTGGGCGGGGCGAATGACAGAGACACAATAAGAAAAGGTGGATAATTGGCAGATGAGACTTAGAGGCAGGGTGGAGGGCGTGTAGGCACTGAGAGAAATGTAGGGGGAGCACATATTTAAGTAGGGACGCATCGTAAGAGTAGGAGTGTGAGGCGAGAGTGGTGAGTGGGATAGGGAAGAGGAGCGAGTGAGGCACAGAGGGGGATGATATGGTATTGAGTGGTGGGGAGAAGGTGTGGGAAGTGGGACTTCGGTGAGCGCAGTGGTAGTGAGGAGGTAGTGTAGCACAAGGCTTTGGGCCACCAAAAGGCAAGTTTGAGAATGCAATTACAAATCCGAAGGACGCGGTTAACCGAAATGCAAATGACAAACTGTGTTGGTGCATTGAATGCATGTCCGGTAAAACATCGTTTGCAACCACCTTCCTGCAAACTTGCCACAGTGCATTGCAGAAAACAACATCATGTGAGTTGAAGGTTCTGCATTATTCACAATTTATATCACTGCCACAATTCGAAGCTATTGCGTGCAAGAATGTGCATTACACCCATACCCAGCAGACTGGAGCCTGGGCAACAGGGGCGTTGCTAGGGGGGGGCTAAGGGGGCTATAGCCCCTGATCTTTTGGTTGTAGCCCCGGATAGAATCTCAGAAGCTACAGCCAAAAGACTAGCTAGCCCCCAGTCCCAACAGTTCCAACATCAGGTTAGCCCCGGGTCTTTTCCAGACCCAGCAGACTGGAGCCTGGGCAATCAGTTGCAGGAAATGACCTGTTAAACCTAGGTGACTATTTCCCTGTGTGTTTCCAATCCAACCGTGCTCAGTAGACTGGAAAGCACACCAAGGAGATGACAGCAGCTCCACCATGCATGGCAATTAAAGGGAAGGAGAAATCCCTTTCAGAAGTGTGCAAGGCTATGCGGTAAGATTAAACAGCACATACATATATAAGGTGCATTGAGTGGTAGTGAAGTTATAAGACATGAAGCTGTCTAAATAGCAAAGGGTGCCCCAACTGGGCATATAGTGGATGCATGAAGGGCATGTGGGGTTCTGGACAAGGTGTATTCCATTTATTGTGTAAATGCTACCCAGATTTGGGCCTTCCTGTATCAGGGGGAAGTTGTAGTTGGATCTCTGGTTCCATGTGAAGGGGGGTGATCGAGGTCAAACTTGAAGAGTCCCCAACCCCTTTCTTCTGCCTCTTCTTCTATCAAGACCTCATCATGGATTCAGCACTTATGTGCCCCCTCTTTGGTCACGCCACTCCCACCCTGTGGTCGCGACCACTGTACTCCCATGCCCAGCCCATCTAAGAACATAGTCCCTTGCAGTGTACCAGACCTCCGTGTCAATTATGGCACGCCATCTCTCACCGAAAACCCCTGCAATTTGCTCCATTCAACTGAGTTATTTACTGGCTACAGAATGCAATAGTGTGGCTTTTCAGGCTGCACCTGGCATATGATAGCGGTAGCAGGGCTAGTGTGACTCTTGCTTCACATATGATGACAAATAAGGCAATACCTGGCATAAGATGGCAGTACTTGTACACTTTACAGAAAAGGGCAGCACCTGGGCATTGAAGCTCTCCATTAAAAAAAAAGAATGACTATGCCAGGCACAGGAGGCATTCCCTGGCATAAGATGACAACAATGGTGCATTTAAAGCTATACCTGATATGATGCGGCATATGTGCACGAGAAGCTGTGCCTTTCACATGGTGCTTATTCCAGGCAAACGAAGCATCAACCAGCATAAAAGGGCATTAATGTACCATTTGCAGAGGTACTTGACATTATTTAATGTCAGTACCTGGATAAGCATAAAAGGGCATTGATGTACCATTTGCAGAGGTACTTGACATTATTTAATGTCAGTACCTGGATAAGCATAAAAGGGCATTGATGTACCATTTGCGGAGGTACTTGACATTATTTAATGTCAGTACCTGGAAAAGCATAAAAGGGCATTGATGTACCATTTGCAGAGGTACTTTTTGCAGAGGTACTTGACATACATTTCAGTACCTGGCAATGTTCCCTCTAATTATTTTTCTCTGTGTGCGGAACCGGTTGGCTGCTGTGCGAACATTTTATTTCATGTGTGCAACATACTAATGAGATAAGCCACTTTGTGAACTACCATCACAGAAGATTTTGGAAAGGAATGTCCTCTTACCAGCTACTGCAATTCTTTAAAAATCTTACAACACTTTTTCCAAACACAGTCTAAAATAAAATATGTCATATGTGATTAAACAGAAAACTCATCAACCAGTCTGCCACAATATCACAATATCACAATACCACAATATCTGCCACAGCACCTTTCAAACGTATTTCTGTGCAGAAATAATGTCGGCCTCATTACGAGTTTGGCTCTTAGTGGTAAAGTTGCAATGTAGTTACCGCCAACTTTACCACTATGCCAAATTACAACTTCAGGCCTGTAGTGGATGATTTGTCTCCAGGACAATCCTGGAGGTAAATCCTCCAACTCAATGCCGAATTCATCAGAATTCCTGCTGTGGTAATTCCGCCAAAAAAGCCACATGGAGTCCAATGGGCTCAATATGTACTCAATATGAATGGGGAATTACACCGATACCACCAGTTGTAATCTGATAGAAATTCCTCCGGACAAAGTGACGGTAACAGTAATTCGTTTGGGTGGTATTCTGGTGGATTTATGCCAGCATACCGCCCCAAGTCGTAATGAGGCCCACATGTTTTATGTAACTCTGTAATTCTTTGTTATCGGTTAAATAAGATGCAGGGGGATGCTAGAGACGATACACACAGAACACGTGGTTATATTGAAAAGCCCTCAGCAGCTGAGCATAGAAAGAAAAAGAAGGTGCTGTTGTCTAGATGGGTACTAGAATTTCCTATCCTTTAGCAAACACTCAACACATTTCCTTCAGTGTACTGCTGACATTTCTGCCATGGTTTTTTAAATGTTCTGCTTTGTTCATCACACGCAAGGAGTGATGCTTCCACCCATACCCTTCCCCGGACCCTGTACTTACCTCCAATATTAGTTGATAGAGCACTGTAAAAAGTGAGGGATTGTAGCAGTAAACACTCAATGGGGTATTTGCAGACCCACAATTCTTTGCAAGCAAGGCATATTTAAATGCCTCAACATATGATGTGCATTTTAAGAATGCTGTGACTCTGCATGTACACAATTCTTTTGCAGTGCATAAAAGATTGTTTGCAAATATCCCACCCTTATATCATTGTGTAGGATTACACAAGTGCTCAGTGAAACTGTTTTTGTATAGAATGTTAACGGCTTCAATTCAACACTACAGCTAAGTCAATGCCTAGTCTGAAATTCTGATGGAAACCCTTATTGATGTATTTTTATGTCCAGTTCGTTTACTCTGGATGACAACCCTTATATAACACCCCTCTCTTAGAATCCCCCTGACCCCACTGAGCCAAGAAGTAGGTTTGTTTTGCAAAGTAAAAGGTTTATTTTAAAAATTAAACAATATATATATATATATATATATATATATATATATATATATATATATATATATATATCTCACACTTTTATAAATAAATTGTTAATTGATATCACACTTAAGAATATGATGTTGATAAACAATGGATAATCTTACACTAGCACACTTCTTTGTTATCTTTGTTACTTATGAATAAGAACAGAGGACTAAGGTAGCAGAGAATGCTTTATATGGTTCAAGGAATGCAAGGTGGGACAGAATGCAACACAGAAATATTTTGATATGATTTCAACAAGAGATAAGGTGATCACTTTTTCTTTTGACAATTCACTTCCCCCCTTTATGCAATATAAGGAAATGGAAGGAGAGCACACAGTCTTCAAGAATACCAACAAAAATGCAATACAAAGTTCCAATTCCCCCCTAGCAAGATGAGAGCACCAGGGATGATTTTTAAACACAGGCAAAATACTTTAAATGTGGTTTGCAAAGAAGGGAAAAATATGCTAAAAATGATTTTTAATTCCCTATACGAGATTCAGGGTGGGTGATAGCTACTTTAAATTAGTGCAGGATCACTTTAGCAATGCTCTATGAATGATTGTCAGGTTGCAAACGAATTTCAGCAAAGGAAAGCAAGAAGCTGCTATTTTGACAAGTGAAGAAATTTGAGCCGAATCGCAAATCGCGGCACTTTTTCCGAGTGCGTCGGGGGTAGTTGCCAGGCAGAATTCAATCTCTTTAAGCCAGGCTTCAGCTAAATGTCACTTTTGTTCCCAGTTTTTCTTCATTCAAATCAAACTTACAATTTTTACACATGCAGCTAGAATGCTGATTCTAAGTTCAAAACTATGACATTTAACAGTTGCAAACTATGTGACACTCAACAGTAGGTCACTCATTTATTTTAAACATTTCGATTTTAGTGGCTTTAAGTCCAATTTCACTTCAGCTGCTGACATCCACAGCTCAGCCAGTTTCATTATGAACATTGTTTTGGGCTCTTTCTCTTTCCAGATTTTGTATGCCCACAAGTCTACCTTCTGCCAAATGTCTGCTGGTGTTCATTGAGATTTTTGAATATCTTGCGATGTTTAAAATAGGCATTTTTAGCTTGCATTTCAGAGAAACAAAGGTGATTTCACAGCGCTTTCTGAGCTAACCGGCACTGCTGTTTTTCCTTTGGCACACATTTCACCCATGGCACTCCTGGCCCATCACGCTTGCTCTGGTGGGTGGCAGGTCAGTGGAACATTTTGGTGTGCGCCAAAACTGCGCGGTTTTCCTGGATTCTGGCGCAATGTGGGCTTTTTCGGCCATCTTGGATTTTCTAAGCCCACAGCACCAAATGTTGCAGCATAATAGTCCAAACGTGGGTCAGGACACCCAACAAGAAGCGAGTTACCATATAACGTGTGAAGGTCTAGGCCCAAAGGAACTCTGAACACTTGGAAACAATGCAGATTGTATGAAAAGCATTCTCCTGTCTGGATATCCATCGCCCTGATACTACGGACGAATAATCCCAGGCATAGTCCATACCCATTATCCCTTGTAGGCTAAGTAAATGTTATTGCAATGTTGCTCTCTACTTATAGGGCACTGTTAGTAATGCTAAAGTAGGAGGCGCTGATCATCACATTTGTCTTTCATAATCTTTAGAGGGCAAATTATTATTTGAGATTTATAATGCGTTAACTTACAAGGGGGCCTCCTCAAAGCACTTGCGTGACATATGTACAAAGAAGAGGAACTACAGGATTTGGTTACACATCATCCAAGTAGCCTGCCTGCTTACAGTCAGTATCCAACATTTGAGCTGGTAGTTCGATTATGTAGTGTGGGTGACGCTTTTGGTAAGACACAATGAGTAACAGAAATTCTGGCGCGTGACTCTTATTCATGTCACAACAAACATAAAACAAGTGGATGTAGGTATGCGTCTGCTAACCTTTCGCAGAGCCAAGAGAGGAAGGGTCAAAGTTGTCCAGTAGAAACGTAATGTAATCTGGGGCAGAAGTTGGTTAGATTCCACTGTTCATGGAGCCAGTTTTTCATATGAGTTTTTAACCTCTTGTGTTGTATTTTGCTGTTAGGGATTCTAGGTGCATGGTAGTGTAATGCAAATTAGGAGAGTATCAAGACTAATTGCTTATTTTAAGAGAAAGAACATTTCAGGTAATTGCTGTGGCTTGTGCCTTATTAAATATTTTTTAATAGGTGAGAATTGTCTGTGTGCGCTGCTAAAAGTCTTCTGAGCGGCACCCAGAAGGAAGCTGGACAAGCGCACATGAGCACAGCTTAGAGGGAACATTGGTACCTGGATAAGCATAAAAGGGCATTATTGTACCATTTGAAGAGGTACTTGACATTTAATGTCAGTACCTGATAAGCATAAAAGGGCATTAATTTACCATTTGCAGAGGAACGTGACATTTCATCTCAGTACCGGGTTGCGCATGTTGTTCCCTCACTATGGGGACAATCTCATCATATGAGAAAATGGCATAGCAAGAATATCAGTAAGATTAATAATAATAATAATAATAATTATAATACCAATAACAACAATACAAATACTTTGATGACATTGCTGGTGCATTTGAATCTGTCTGCACTTGTCATATGTCGACAGCAGATGGACGCCTGGAGCTGTATCTTTCATATGATGACTAAACATTGCAAGCAATGCCATAACTGTCATAACATGACAATATGTGGTCATCTGAGCCTGTATTTGAATGTTAAGGCAGTGCCCCTGGTCTGTGATGGTGCTGCACCCACTGTACATCAAGGCAGAAACCTAGTTAACATATGATGTGCAACTAAAACAGCCTTTTGGCTACCAGCTGCAGTCATGTTTCCATTATTTCCATCAGTGTGACTTCCAGTAAGGCTATTAGGGTCAAAGGTCATGCGCTATCACCTTTTGTGATACATTTGAGGTCAGAGATCATGTGATATCCCACTCATAGATGTCACTGTATGTGTGATGTCACTTCCACTGCACTTGGCATTTTGATGAATTAATGCCCATATTTTCCCACGCACTTCTTGCAAAACCATAAACATATGTTAAAGTTCAACGTAACAAAGCTTTGAATTGCAAAAATTACAGACCTATTGGCTTTGTCTATACTTGTTTCCTATCGATCCTTAACAATATAATTTTGGACTGGATCTCTTGGTAGACCCAGTTGCTCCTGTGCAGCTTGTTGGAGGTGGATCAGATTGTGCTTTGGGGGGGACTGTGTCATGTTTCTGCTTCCTTTTTTTAATGTTGGTGGTGATTGTTCACTGTAGGTATGACGTCACTATTTCCAAAGGTCTGTTTAAAATATACAGGGAAATATTGTCTGCACAGCAGTATGTCACATCTACCAACTCCTAAGTTAAGACGTGATATAACTTTTTAATGGAAAGATCAATGCCATCAGATACAACTTCTCATCTGGACCACCTTCAATTTAGGACAACACCACAGCATCCTCTACAGTCCACTGCTTTCCAGTTTGAGTCCTGTGACCTCCCAGAAATAGCAAGGGTACTTTCCTCGTTCAAGATAAGAGCTCCCCATATAGGCATCTTTAACGCAAGAGTGGTGAATTTGGTCCTGCCAATTAAAGCTTCTCAAGTAGCTTGCTTCATCATTGCCTCACTGGATGCCGGGGTCATTCTCCAGAAACTCAAACAGACAATAATGACTGGCTTATTGGAAAAGCACAATGCAGATCCAGAGTTCCTGCCAAAATACCGACCTATTTCTGACCTCCTTTTCAGTCACAAAGCGTTGGGAACATTGGTGACCACTTCAATCCCTTTGAAACTAGAATCGCCGAACATTCTTAATCTGGCTTCCATCTATGCTGACGGCCTGCAACCACCTTAATAGATTTCACAGAGGGGGTTGGTAACCATCCGAGATCAAGGATACCTGTACAAATCATGTGACTATGTATATGCAGCATTCAATACTATCAATCATGCAACACTGCTGATGATCTAGAGAGGTTTTCTAGGTACAGAAACATAGTGTTGGCCTGGAAGGGAGTCTTCCGATCCAATCATACACAACAGTTCAAAAGGGTCTTATCTCCAGAACCACCAACATCTCCTGTTGTGTCCCACATGAATCGGCCCTCTCACTGCTCCTCTGTAGGCCTCCTGGAAACCTAAGTATGTGGATGACATTCATAACCACCTCAAATTAGAAGAGGTTTCTGCAAACTGTCACCAAGTGAGAGACTGCTTCATTCAAGTTCAGCAATGGATGGATGCATCCAAGTTGGCTCTGCCTGAACGAATCAAAGACCGAGATCATGATCAGAGGCCGCACACGCTACTGCTCTTCTCTTTCATTGGCCTGATGTTTTCGGCATGGTGTTGCACATCAGTAATGAGGGTTCCCAACTTAGGGGCAATCTTTGATATGGGTAAACAGTCCCTAAAAACATTTTACATTGCAATTCTACCTCTCACACTAGTACTGGTTGTGACTATACTGTGTCTACACTCCACTTACAATCTATACACCAAATTACCAACAAATACATTAAACAAGCTCCTGATAGCCCAAAGGCGCACTGCAAGTCTCCCCTTTGGCCTTTGAGATATCGCCAAACCGTCTTGCTAAGATCTTCCAGACATCCAAGCCCATGAGATCTCTTCGTTTAGCATCTCACACACAACTCACTGTCTGAAAGACTGACTTCTCAAGATTCAGGAGAACAACCCTCAATGCACAGTGCTCCAAGCTAGGAACTCCCTCCATACTTAAGACATGAAGTGGACTGCCTGAAATTCAGAAGAGGCTTGAAAGTGTGCTTGCTGCACACAGTCTATGGTCAAGATGCTTCATTTCCACTTTATACCTTGTCTGCTAACTCGCAGTCATAAGACTAAGACTGATATTTCCACCTCATTGTTGGTGATTATCAAATCAAGGCTTATCAATCTTTTTGACTGCATTAAGTATCTGTCTATACTAATGAAATAAAGCAGCTCCATAGGCACTTCCAGTGGTCTACAGGTATCCTTTATTCCTTCATATAAGGTTACATTAAGAATTCAAATAGGAACTCACTGGCTCCCATCACCCAGGCTTACATCTCTCCATCTACCCTGGCTGGAACCTCCTCAGACACACATTCCTAGACTCATACATCAACACTCTCACAGCATACTCTCTGACCTCACACTTTCATACTTCCATCCAAGCACTGAACAACACATCATCTCCCCTCCTTACCCAGCACTCACCATCCATCATCAACAGGCGCTGCAGAACACATCTCCCCTCCTTAGCCAGCACTCACCATCCATCATCAACAGGCGCTGTACAATACATCTCCCTTCCTTAGCCAGTACTCACCATCCATCATCAACAGGCGCTGTACAACACATCTCCCCTCCTTACCCAGCACTCACCATCCATCATCAACAGGCTCTGTACAACACATCTCCTCTCCATACCCAGCACTCACCATACAACACATCTCATCTCCACACCCAGCACTCACCATCCATCATCAACAGGCGCTGTACAACACATCTCCCCTCCTTCCCCAGCACTCACCATCCATCATCAACAGGTGCTGTACAACACATCTCCCCTCCATACCCAGCACTCACCATCCATCATCAACAGGCGCTGTACAACACATCTCCCCTCCTTACCCAGCACTCACCATCCATCATCAACAGGCGCTGTACAACACATCTCCCCCCCTTACCCAGCACTCACCATCCATCATCAACAGGCGCTGTACAACACATCTTCCCTCCTTAGCCAGCACTCAGCAACCATCATCAACAGGCGCTGTACACACATCTCCCCCCCATAGCCAGCACTCACCATCCATCATCAACAGGTGCTGCACACACATCTCCCCTCCTTACCCAGCGCTCACCATCCATCATCAACAGGCTCTGTACAACACATCTCCTCTTCATACCCAGCACTCACCATCCATCATCAACTGGCGCTGTACAACACATCTCCTCTCCATACCCAGCACTCACCATCCATCACCAACAGGCACTGTACAACACATCTCCTCTCCATACCCAGCACTCACCATCCATCATCAACAGGCTCTGTACAACACATCTCCTCTCCATACCCACCACTCACCATACAACACATCTCCATACCCAGCACTCACCATCCATCATCAACATGCTCTGTACAACACATCTCCCCTCCATACCCAGCACTCACCATCCATCATCAACAAGCTCTGTACAACACATCTCCCCTCCATAGCCAGCACTCACCATCTATCATCAACAGGCGCTGTACACACATCTCCCCTCCTTACCCAGCACTCATCATCCATCATCAACAGGCGCTGTACAACACATCTCCCCTCCTTACCCAGCACTCACCATCCATCATCAACAGGCGCTGTACAACACATCTCCCCTCCTTAGCCAGCACTCACCATCCATCATCAACAGGCGCTATACAACACATCTCCCCTCCTTGGCCAGCACTCACCATCCATCATCAACAGGCGCTGTACAACACATCCCCCCCTTACCCAGCACTCACCATCCATCATCAACAGGCACTGTACAACACATCTTCCCTCCTTAGCCAGCACTCAGCAACCATCATCAACAGGCGCTGTACACACATCTCCCCCCCATAGCCAGCACTCACCATCCATCATCAACAGGCGCTGTACACACATCTCCCCTCCTTACCCAGCACTCACCATCCATCATCAACAGGCACTGTACAACACATCTCCCCTCCCTACCCAGCACTCACCATCCATCATCAACAGGCTCTGTACAACACATCTCCCCTCCATAGCCAGCACTCACCATCCATCATCAACAGGTGCTGCACACACATCTCCCCTCCTTACCCAGCGCTCACCATCCATCATCAACAGGCTCTGTACAACACATATCCTCTCCATATCCAGCACTCACCATCCATCATCAACATGCGCTGTACAACACATCTCCTCTTCATACCCAGCACTCACCATCCATCACCAACAGGCACTGTACAACACATCTCCTCTCCATGCCCAGCATTCACCATCCATCATCAACAGGCTCTGTACAACACATCTCCTCTCCATACCCACCACTCACCATACAACACATCTCCTCTCCATACCCAGCACTCACCATCCATCATCAACAGGCTCTGTACAACACATCTCCCCTCCATACCCAGCACTCACCATCCATCATCAACAGGCTCTGTACAACACATCTCCCCCCCTTACCCAGCACTCACCATCCATCATCAACAGGCGCTGTACAACACATCTTCCCTCCTTAGCCAGCACTCAGCAACCATCATCAACAGGCGCTGTACACACATCTCCCCCCCATAGCCAGCACTCACCATCCATCATCAACAGGTGCTGCACACACATCTCCCCTCCTTACCCAGCGCTCACCATCCATCATCAACAGGCTCTGTACAACACATCTCCTCTTCATACCCAGCACTCACCATCCATCATCAACTGGCGCTGTACAACACATCTCCTCTCCATACCCAGCACTCACCATCCATCACCAACAGGCACTGTACAACACATCTCCTCTCCATACCCAGCACTCACCATCCATCATCAACAGGCTCTGTACAACACATCTCCTCTCCATACCCACCACTCACCATACAACACATCTCCATACCCAGCACTCACCATCCATCATCAACATGCTCTGTACAACACATCTCCCCTCCATACCCAGCACTCACCATCCATCATCAACAAGCTCTGTACAACACATCTCCCCTCCATAGCCAGCACTCACCATCTATCATCAACAGGCGCTGTACACACATCTCCCCTCCTTACCCAGCACTCATCATCCATCATCAACAGGCGCTGTACAACACATCTCCCCTCCTTACCCAGCACTCACCATCCATCATCAACAGGCGCTGTACAACACATCTCCCCTCCTTAGCCAGCACTCACCATCCATCATCAACAGGCGCTATACAACACATCTCCCCTCCTTGGCCAGCACTCACCATCCATCATCAACAGGCGCTGTACAACACATCCCCCCCTTACCCAGCACTCACCATCCATCATCAACAGGCACTGTACAACACATCTTCCCTCCTTAGCCAGCACTCAGCAACCATCATCAACAGGCGCTGTACACACATCTCCCCCCCATAGCCAGCACTCACCATCCATCATCAACAGGCGCTGTACACACATCTCCCCTCCTTACCCAGCACTCACCATCCATCATCAACAGGCACTGTACAACACATCTCCCCTCCCTACCCAGCACTCACCATCCATCATCAACAGGCTCTGTACAACACATCTCCCCTCCATAGCCAGCACTCACCATCCATCATCAACAGGTGCTGCACACACATCTCCCCTCCTTACCCAGCGCTCACCATCCATCATCAACAGGCTCTGTACAACACATATCCTCTCCATATCCAGCACTCACCATCCATCATCAACATGCGCTGTACAACACATCTCCTCTTCATACCCAGCACTCACCATCCATCACCAACAGGCACTGTACAACACATCTCCTCTCCATGCCCAGCATTCACCATCCATCATCAACAGGCTCTGTACAACACATCTCCTCTCCATACCCACCACTCACCATACAACACATCTCCTCTCCATACCCAGCACTCACCATCCATCATCAACAGGCTCTGTACAACACATCTCCCCTCCATACCCAGCACTCACCATCCATCATCAACAGGCTCTGTACAACACATCTCCCCTCCATAGCCAGCACTCACCATCTATCATCAACAGGCGCTGTACACACATCTCCCCTCCTTACCCAGCACTCACCATCCATCATCAACAGGCGCTGTACAACACATCTCCCCCCCTTACCCAGCACTCACCATCCATCATCAACAGGCGCTGTACAACACATCTTCCCTCCTTAGCCAGCACTCAGCAACCATCATCAACAGGCGCTGTACACACATCTCCCCCCCATAGCCAGCACTCACCATCCATCATCAACAGGCGCTGTACACACATCTCCCCTCCTTACCCAGCACTCACCATCCATCATCAACAGGCACTGTACAACACATCTCCCCTCCTTACCCAGCACTCACCATCCATCATCAACAGGCTCTGTACAACACATCTCCTCTCCATAGCCAGCACTCACCATCCATCATCAACAGGTGCTGCACACACATCTCCCCTCCTTACCCAGCGCTCACCATCCATCATCAACAGGCTCTGTACAACACATCTCCTCTCCATACCCAGCACTCACCATCCATCATCAACAGGCGCTGTACAACACATCTCCTCTCCATACCCAGCACTCACCATCCATCACCAACAGGCACTGTACAACACATCTCCTCTCCATACCCAGCACTCACCATCCATCATCAACAGGCTCTGTACAACACATCTCCTCTCCATACCCACCACTCACCATACAACACATCTCCTCTCCATACCCACCACTAACCATCCATCATCAACAGGCTCTGTACAACACATCTCCCCTCCATACCCAGCACTCACCATCCATCATCAACAGGCTCTGTACAACACATCTCCCCTCCATAGCCAGCACTCACCATCTATCATCAACAGGCGCTGTACACACATCTCCCCTCCTTACCCAGCACTCACCATCCATCATCAACAGGCGCTGTACAACACATCTCCCCTCCTTACCCAGCACTCACCATCCATCATCAACAGGCGCTGTACAACACATCTCCCCTCCTTACCCAGCACTCACCATCCATCATCAACAGGCGCTGTACAACACATCTCCCCTCCTTACCCAGCACTCACCATCCATCATCAACAGGCGCTGTACAACACATCTCCCCTCCTTAGCCAGCACTCACCATCCATCATCAACAGGCGCTATACAACACATCTCCCCTCCTTGGCCAGCACTCACCATCCATCATCAACAGGCGCTGTACAACACATCTCCCCCCCTTACCCAGCACTCACCATCCATCATCAACAGGAGCTGTACAACACATCTCCCCTCCTTGCCCAGCACTCACCATCCATCATCAACAGACTCTGTACAACACATCTCCCCTCCATACTCAGCACTCACCGTCCGTCATCAACAGGCGCTGTACAACACATCTCCCCTCCTTACCCAGCACTCACCATCCATCATCAACAGGCGCTGTACAACACATCTCCCCTCCTTACCCAGCACTCACCATCCATCATCAACAGGCGCTGTACAACACATCTCCCCTCCTTGCCCAGCACTCACCATCCATCATCAACAGGCGCTGTACAACACATCTCCCCTCCTTAGCCAGCACTCACCATCCATCATCAACAGGCGCTGTACAACACATCTCCCCTCCTTGCCCGGCACTCACCATCCATCATCAACAGGCTCTGTACAACACATCTCCTCTCCATACCCAGCACTCACCGTCCACCATCAACAGGCTCTGTACAACACATCTCCTCTCCTTACCCAGCACTCACCATCCATCATCAACAGGCGCTGTACAACACATCTCCCCCCGTTACCCAGCACTCACCATCCCTCATCAACAGGCGCTGTACAACACATCTCCCCTCCTTGCCCAGCGCTCACCACCCATCATCAACAGGCGCTGCAGAACACATCTCCCCTCCTTAGCCAGCACTCACCATCCATCATCAACAGGCGCTGCAGAACACATCTCCCCTCCTTAGCCAGCACTCACCATCCATCATCAACAGGCACTGTACAACACATCTCCCCTCCTTGCCCAGCACTCACCATCATCAACAGGCGCTGTACAACACACCTCCCCTCCATACCCAGCACTCACCATCCATCATCAACAGGCGCTGTACAACACATCTCAACTCCTTGCCCAGCACTCACCATCCATCATCAACAGGCTCTGTAGAACACATCTCCCCTCCATACCCAGCGCTCACCATCCATCATCAACAGGCGCTGTACAACACATCTCCCCTCCTTACCAAGCACTCACCATCCATCATCAACAGGCGCTGTACAACACATCTTCCCTCCTTACCCAGCGCTCACCATCCATCATCAACAGGCGCTGTACAACACATCTCCCCTCCTTGCCCAGCGCTCACCATCCATCATCAACAGGCGCTGCAGAACACATCTCCCCTCCTTAGCCAGCACTCACCATCCATCATCAACAGGCGCTGTACAACACATCTCCCCTCCTTGCCCAGCACTCACCATCCATCATCAACAGGCTCTGTACAACACATCTCCCCTCCATACCCAGCACTCACCATCCATCATCAACAGGCGCTGTACAACACATCTCCCCTCCTTACCCAGCACTCACCATCCATCATGAACAGGTGCTGTACAACACATCTCCCCTCCTTACCCAACACTCACCATCCATCATCAACAGGCGCTGTACAACACATCTCCCCTCCATACCCAGCACTCACCATCCATCATCAACAGGCGCTGTACAACACATCTCCCCTCCTTACCCAGCACTCACCATCCATCATGAACAGGCGCTGTACAACACATCTCCCCTCCTTACCCAACACTCACCATCCATCATCAACAGGCGCTGTACAACACATCTCCCCTCCTTGCCCAGCACTCACCATCCATCATCAACAGGCTCTGTACAACACATCTCCTCTCCATACCCAGCACTCACCATCCACCATCAACAGGCGCTTTACAACACATCTCCTCTCCTTACCCAGCACTCACCATCCATCATCAACAGGTGCTGTACAACACATCTCCCCCCGTTACCCAGCACTCACCATCCATCATCCACAGGCGCTGTACAACACATCTCCCCTCCTTGCCCAGCGCTCACCATCCATCATCAACAGGCGCTGCAGAACACATCTCCCCTCCTTAGCCAGCACTCAACATCCATCATCAACAGGCGCTGTACAACACATCTCACCTCCTTACCAAGCACTCAGCATCCATCATCAACAGGCGCTGTACAACACATCTCCCCTCCTTCCCCAGCACTCACCATCCATCATCAACAGGCGCTGTACAACACATCTCCCCTCCATACCCAGCACTCACCATCCATCATCAACAGGCGCTGTACAACACATCTCCCCTCCTTACCCAGCACTCACCATCCATCATCAACAGGCGCTGTACAACACATCTCCCCCCTTACCCAGCACTCACCATCCATCATCAACAGGCGCTGTACAACACATCTTCCCTCCTTAGCCAGCACTCAGCAACCATCATCAACCGGCGCTGTACACACATCTCCCCCCCATAGCCAGCGCTCACCATCCATCATCAACAGGCGCTGCACACACATCTCCCCTCCTTACCCAGCGCTCACCATCCATCATCAACAGGCTCTGTACAACACATCTCCTCTCCATACCCAGCACTCACCATCCATCATCAACAGGCGCTGTACAACACATCTCCTCCCCATACCCAGCACTCACCATCCATCACCAACAGGCACTGTACAACACATCTCCTCTCCATACCCAGCACTCACCATCCCTCATCAACAGGCTCTGTACAACACATCTCCTCTCAATACCCACCACTCACCATACAACACATCTCCTCTCCATACCCAGCACTCACCATCCATCATCAACAGGCTCTGTACAACACATCTCCCCTCCATACCCAGCACTCACCATCCATCATCAACAGGCTCTGTACAACACATCTCCCCTCCATAGCCAGCACTCACCATCTATCATCAACAGGCGCAGTACACACATCTCCCCTCCTTACCCAGCACTCACCATCCATCATCAACAGGCGCTGTACAACACATCTCCCCTCCTTACCCAGCACTCACCATCCATCATCAACAGGCGCTGTACAACAGATCTCCCCTCCTTAGCCAGCACTCACCATCCATCATCAACAGGCGCTATACAACACATCTCCCCTCCTTGGCCAGCACTCACCATCCATCATCAACAGGCGCTGTACAACACATCTCCCCCCCTTACCCAGCACTCACCATCCATCATCAACAGGCGCTGTACAACACATCTTCCCTCCTTAGCCAGCACTCAGCAACCATCATCAACAGGCGCTGTACACACATCTCCCCCCCATAGCCAGCACTCACCATCCATCATCAACAGGCGCTGTACACACATCTCCCCTCCTTACCCAGCACTCACCATCCATCATCAACAGGCACTGTACAACACATCTCCCCTCCTTACCCAGCACTCACCATCCATCATCAACAGGCTCTGTACAACACATCTCCCCTCCATAGCCAGCACTCACCATCCATCATCAACAGGTGCTGCACACACATCTCCCCTCCTTACCCAGCGCTCACCATCCATCATCAACAGGCTCTGTACAACACATCTCCTCTCCATACCCAGCACTCACCATCCATCATCAACAGGCGCTGTACAACACATCTCCTCTCCATACCCAGCACTCACCATCCATCACCAACAGGCACTGTACAACACATCTCCTCTCCATACCCAGCACTCACCATCCATCATCAACAGGCTCTGTACAACACATCTCCTCTCCATACCCACCACTCACCACACAACACATCTCTTCTCCATACCCAGCACTCACCATCCATCATCAACAGGCTCTGTACAACACATCTCCCCTCCATACCGAGCACTCACCATCCATCATCAACAGGCTCTGTACAACACATCTCCCCTCCATAGCCAGCACTCACCATCTATCATCAACAGGCGCTGTACACACATCTCCCCTCCTTACCCAGCACTCACCATCCATCATCAACAGGCGCTGTACAACACATCTCCCCTCCTTACCCAGCACTCACCATCCATCATCAACAGGCGCTGTACAACACATCTCCCCTCCTTAGCCAGCACTCACCATCCATCATCAACAGGCGCTATACAACACATCTCCCCTCCTTGGCCAGCACTCACCATCTATCATCAACAGGCGCTGTACAACACATCTCCCCCCCTTACCCAGCACTCACCATCCATAATCAACAGGCGCTGTACAACACATCTTCCCTCCTTAGCCAGCACTCAGCAACCATCATCAACAGGCGCTGTACACACATCTCCCCCCATAGCCAGCACTCACCATCCATCATCAACAGGCGCTGTACACACATCTCCCCTCCTTACCCAGCACTCACCATCCATCATCAACAGGCACTGTACAACACATCTCCCCTCCTTACCCAGCACTCACCATCCATCATCAACAGGCTCTGTACAACACATCTCCTCTCCATAGCCAGCACTCACCATCCATCATCAACAGGTGCTGCACACACATCTCCCCTCCTTACCCAGCGCTCACCATCCATCATCAACAGGCTCTGTACAACACATCTCCTCTCCATACCCAGCACTCACCATCCATCATCAACAGGCGCTGTACAACACATCTCCTCTCCATACCCAGCACTCACCATCCATCACCAACAGGCACTGTACAACACATCTCCTCTCCATACCCAGCACTCACCATCCATCATCAACAGGCTCTGTACAACACATCTCCTCTCCATACCCACCACTCACCATACAACACATCTCCTCTCCATACCCACCACTCACCATCCATCATCAACAGGCTCTGTACAACACATCTCCCCTCCATACCCAGCACTCACCATCCATCATCAACAGGCTCTGTACAACACATCTCCCCTCCATAGCCAGCACTCACCATCTATCATCAACAGGCGCTGTACACACATCTCCCCTCCTTACCCAGCACTCACCATCCATCATCAACAGGCGCTGTACAACACATCTCCCCTCCTTACCCAGCACTCACCATCCATCATCAACAGGCGCTGTACAACACATCTCCCCTCCTTAGCCAGCACTCACCATCCATCATCAACAGGCGCTGTACAACACATCTCCCCTCCTTACCCAGCACTCACCATCCATCATCAACAGGCGCTGTACAACACATCTCCCCTCCTTACCCAGCACTCACCATCCATCATCAACAGGCGCTGTACAACACATCTCCCCTCCTTGCCCAGCACTCACCATCCATCATCAACAGGCGCTGTACAACACATCTCCCCTCCTTAGCCAGCACTCACCATCCATCATCAACAGGCGCTGTACAACACATCTCCCCTCCTTGCCCGGCACTCACCATCCATCATCAACAGGCTCTGTACAACACATCTCCTCTCCATACCCAGCACTCACCGTCCACCATCAACAGGCGCTGTACAACACATCTCCTCTCCTTACCCAGCACTCACCATCCATCATCAACAGGCGCTGTACAACACATCTCCCCCCGTTACCCAGCACTCACCATCCCTCATCAACAGGCGCTGTACAACACATCTCCCCTCCTTGCCCAGCGCTCACCACCCATCATCAACAGGCGCTGCAGAACACATCTCCCATCCTTAGCCAGCACTCACCATCCATCATCAACAGGCGCTGCAGAACACATCTCCCCTCCTTAGCCAGCACTCACCATCCATCATCAACAGGCGCTGTACAACACATCTCCCCTCCTTGCCCAGCACTCACCATCATCAACAGGCGCTGTACAACACAACAACACACCTCCCCTCCATAACCAGCACTCACCATCCATCATCAACAGGCGCTGTACAACACATCTCCCCTCCTTGCCCAGCACTCACCATCCATCATCAACAGGCTCTGTAGAACACATCTCCCCTCCATACCCAGCGCTCACCATCCATCATCAACAGGCGCTGTACAACACATCTCCCCTCCTTACCAAGCACTCACCATCCATCATCAACAGGCGCTGTACAACACATCTTCCCTCCTTACCCAGCGCTCACCATCCATCATCAACAGGCGCTGTACAACACATCTCCCCTCCTTGCCCAGCGCTCACCATCCATCATCAACAGGCGCTGCAGAACACATCTCCCCTCCTTAGCCAGCACTCACCATCCATCATCAACAGGCGCTGTACAACACATCTCCCCTCCTTGCCCAGCACTCACCATCCATCATCAACAGGCTCTGTACAACACATCTCCCCTCCATACCCAGCACTCACCATCCATCATCAACAGGCGCTGTACAACACATCTCCCCTCCTTACCCAGCACTCACCATCCATCATGAACAGGTGCTGTACAACACATCTCCCCTCCTTACCCAACACTCACCATCCATCATCAACAGGCGCTGTACAACACATCTCCCCTCCATACCCAGCACTCACCATCCATCATCAACAGGCGCTGTACAACACATCTCCCCTCCTTACCCAGCACTCACCATCCATCATGAACAGGCGCTGTACAACACATCTCCCCTCCTTACCCAACACTCACCATCCATCATCAACAGGCGCTGTACAACACATCTCCCCTCCTTGCCCAGCACTCACCATCCATCATCAACAGGCTCTGTACAACACATCTCCTCTCCGTACCCAGCACTCACCATCCACCATCAACAGGCGCTGTACAACACATCTCCTCTCCTTACCCAGCACTCACCATCCATCATCAACAGGTGCTGTACAACACATCTCCCCCCGTTACCCAGCACTCACCATCCATCATCCACAGGCGCTGTACAACACATCTCCCCTCCTTGCCCAGCGCTCACCATCCATCATCAACAGGCGCTGCAGAACACATCTCCCCTCCTTAGCCAGCACTCAACATCCATCATCAACAGGCGCTGTACAACACATCTCCCCTCCTTACCAAGCACTCAGCATCCATCATCAACAGGCGCTGTACAACACATCTCCCCTCCTTCCCCAGCACTCACCATCCATCATCAACAGGCGCTGTACAACACATCTCCCCTCCATACCCAGCACTCACCATCCATCATCAACAGGCGCTGTACAACACATCTCCCCTCCTTACCCAGCACTCACCATCCATCATCAACAGGCGCTGTACAACACATCTCCCCCCTTACCCAGCACTCACCATCCATCATCAACAGGCGCTGTACAACACATCTTCCCTCCTTAGCCAGCACTCAGCAACCATCATCAACAGGCGCTGTACACACATCTCCCCCCATAGCCAGCACTCACCATCCATCATCAACAGGTGCTGCACACACATCTCCCCTCCTTACCCAGCGCTCACCATCCATCATCAACAGGCTCTGTACAACACATCTCCTCTCCATACCCAGCACTCACCATCCATCATCAACAGGCGCTGTACAACACATCTCCTCCCCATACCCAGCACTCACCATCCATCACCAACAGGCACTGTACAACACATCTCCTCTCCATACCCAGCACTCACCATCCATCATCAACAGGCTCTGTACAACACATCTCCTCTCAATACCCACCACTCACCATACAACACATCTCCTCTCCATACCCAGCACTCACCATCCATCATCAACAGGCTCTGTACAACACATCTCCCCTCCATACCCAGCACTCACCATCCATCATCAACAGGCTCTGTACAACACATCTCCCCTCCATAGCCAGCACTCACCATCTATCATCAACAGGCGCAGTACACACATCTCCCCTCCTTACCCAGCACTCACCATCCATCATCAACAGGCGCTGTACAACACATCTCCCCTCCTTACCCAGCACTCACCATCCATCATCAACAGGCGCTGTACAACAGATCTCCCCTCCTTAGCCAGCACTCACCATCCATCATCAACAGGCGCTATACAACACATCTCCCCTCCTTGGCCAGCACTCACCATCCATCATCAACAGGCGCTGTACAACACATCTCCCCCCCTTACCCAGCACTCACCATCCATCATCAACAGGCGCTGTACAACACATCTTCCCTCCTTAGCCAGCACTCAGCAACCATCATCAACAGGCGCTGTACACACATCTCCCCCCCATAGCCAGCACTCACCATCCATCATCAACAGGCGCTGTACACACATCTCCCCTCCTTACCCAGCACTCACCATCCATCATCAACAGGCACTGTACAACACATCTCCCCTCCTTACCCAGCACTCACCATCAACAGGCTCTGTACAACACATCTCCCCTCCATAGCCAGCACTCACCATCCATCATCAACAGGTGCTGCACACACATCTCCCCTCCTTACCCAGCGCTCACCATCCATCATCAACAGGCTCTGTACAACACATCTCCTCTCCATACCCAGCACTCACCATCCATCATCAACAGGCGCTGTACAACACATCTCCTCTCCATACCCAGCACTCACCATCCATCACCAACAGGCACTGTACAACACATCTCCTCTCCATACCCAGCACTCACCATCCATCATCAACAGGCTCTGTACAACACATCTCCTCTCCATACCCACCACTCACCACACAACACATCTCTTCTCCATACCCAGCATTCACCATCCATCATCAACAGGCTCTGTACAACACATCTCCCCTCCATACCCAGCACTCACCATCCATCATCAACAGGCTCTGTACAACACATCTCCCCTCCATAGCCAGCACTCACCATCTATCATCAACAGGCGCTGTACACACATCTCCCCTCCTTACCCAGCACTCACCATCCATCATCAACAGGCGCTGTACAACACATCTCCCCTCCTTACCCAGCACTCACCATCCATCATCAACAGGCGCTGTACAACACATCTCCCCTCCTTAGCCAGCACTCACCATCCATCATCAACAGGCGCTATACAACACATCTCCCCTCCTTGGCCAGCACTCAGCATCCATCATCAACAGGCGCTGTACAACACATCTCCCCCCTTACCCAGCACTCACCATCCATCATCAACAGGCGCTGTACAACACATCTTCCCTCCTTAGCCAGCACTCAGCAACCATCATCAACAGGCGCTGTACACACATCTCCCCCCCATAGCCAGCACTCACCATCCATCATCAACAGGCGCTGTACACACATCTCCCCTCCTTACCCAGCACTCACCATCCATCATCAACAGGCACTGTACAACACATCTCCTCTCCATACCCAGCACTCACCATCCATCATCAACAGGCGCTGGTCAACACATCTCCTCTCCATACCCAGCACTCACCATCCATCACCAACAGGCACTGTACAACACATCTCCTCTCCATACCCAGCACTCACCATCCATCATCAACAGGCTCTGTACAACACATCTCCTCTCCATACCCACCACTCACCATACAACACATCTCCTCTCCATACCCAGCACTCGCCATCCATCATCAACAGGCTCTGTACAACACATCTCCCCTCCATACCCAACACTCACCATCCATCATCAACAGGCTCTGTACAACACATCTCCCCTCCATAGCCAGCACTCACCATCTATCATCAACAGGCGCTGTACACACATCTCCCCTCCTTACCCAGCACTCACCATCCATCATCAACAGGCGCTGTGCAACACATCTCCCCTCCTTACCCAGCACTCACCATCCATCATCAACAGGCGCTGTACAACACATCTCCCCTCCTTAGCCAGCACTCACCATCCATCATCAACAGGCGCTGTACAACACATCTCCCCTCCTTACCCAGCACTCACCATCCATCATCAACAGGCGCTGTACAACACATCTCCCCTCCTTAGCCAGCACTCGCCATCCATCATCAACAGGCGCTATACAGGCGCTGTACAACACATCTCCCCTCCTTACCCAGCACTCACCATCCATCATCAACAGGAGCTGTACAACACATCTCCCCTCCTTGCCCAGCACTCACCATCCATCATCAACAGACTCTGTACAACACATCTCCCCTCCATACCCAGCACTCACCATCCATCATCAACAGGCGCTGTACAACACATCTCCCCTCCTTACCCAGCACTCACCATCCATCATCAACAGGCGCTGCACAACACATCTCCCCTCCTTACCCAGCACTCACCATCCATCATCAACAGGCGCTGCACAACACATCTCCCCTCCTTGCCCAGCACTCACCATCCATCATCAAGAGGCGCTGTACAACACATCTCCCCTCCTTAGCCAGCACTCACCATCCATCATCAACAGGCGCTGTACAACACATCTCCCCTCCTTGCCCAGCACTCACCATCCATCATCAACAGGCTCTGTACAACACATCTCCTCTCCATACCCAGCACTCACCGTCCACCATCAACAGGCGCTGTACAACACATCTCCTCTCCTTACCAAGCACTCACCATCCATCATCAACAGGCGCTGTACAACACATCTCCCCCCGTTACCCAGCACTCACCATCCATCATCAACAGGCGCTGTACAACACATCTCCCCTCCTTGCCCAGCGCTCACCATCCATCATCAACAGGCGCTGCAGAACACATCTCCCCTCCTTAGCCAGCACTCACCATCCATCATCAACAGGCGCTGTACAACACATCTCCCCTCCTTGCCCAGCACTCACCATCATCAACAGGCTCTGTACAACACATCTCCCCTCCATACCCAGCACTCACCATCCATCATCAACAGGCGCTGTACAACACATCTCCCCTCCTTGCCCAGCACTCACCATCCATCATCCACAGGCTCTGTACAACACATCTCCCCTCCATACCCAGCGCTCACCATCCATCATCAACAGGCGCTGTACAACACATCTCCCCTCCTTACCAAGCGCTCACCATCCATCATCAACAGGCGCTGTACAACACATCTTCCCTCCTTACCCAGCGCTCACCATCCATCATCAACAGGCGCTGTACAACACATCTCCCCTCCTTGCCCAGCGCTCACCATCCATCATCAACAGGTGCTGCAGAACACATCTCCCCTCCTTAGCCAGCACTCACCATCCATCATCAACAGGCGCTGTACAACACATCTCCCCTCCTTGCCCAGCACTCACCATCCATCATCAACAGGCTCTGTACAACACATCTCCCCTCCATACCCAGCACTCACCATCCATCATCAACAGGCGCTGTACAACACATCTCCCCTCCTTACCCAACACTCACCATCCATCATGAACAGGCGCTGTACAACACATCTCCCCTCCTTACCCAACACTCACCATCCATCATCAACAGGCGCTGTACAACACATCTCCCCTCCATACCCAGCACTCACCATCCATCATCAACAGGCGCTGTACAACACATCTCCCCTCCTTACCCAGCACTCACCATCCATCATGAACAGGCGCTGTACAACACATCTCCCCTCCTTACCCAACACTCACCATCCATCATCAACAGGCGCTGTACAACACATCTCGCCTCCTTGCCCAGCACTCACCATCCATCATCAAGAGGCTCTGTACAACACATCTCCTCTCCATACCCAGCACTCACCATCCACCATCAACAGGCGCTGTACAACACATCTCCTCTCCTTACCCAGCACTCACCATCCATCATCAACAGGTGCTGTACAACACATCTCCCCCGTTACCCAGCACTCACCATCCATCATCCACAGGCGCTGTACAACACATCTCCCCTCCTTGCCCAGCGCTCACCATCCATCATCAACAGGCGCTGCAGAACACATCTCCCCTCCTTAGCCAGCACTCAACATCCATCATCAACAGGCGCTGTACAACACATCTCCCCTCCTTACCCAGCACTCAGCATCCATCATCAACAGGCACAGTACAACACATCTCCCCTCCTTACCCAGCACTCACCATCCATCATCAACAGGCGCTGTACAACACATCTCCCCTCCTTAGCCAGCACTCACCATCCATCATCAACAGGCGCTGTACAACACATCTCCCCTCCTTGCCCAGCACTCACCATCCATCATCAACAGGCGCTGTACAACACATCTCCCCTCCTTGCCCAGCACTCACCATCCATAATCAACAGGCGCTGTACAACACATCTTCCCTCCTTACCCAGCACTCACCATCCAACATCAACAGGCGCTGTACAACACATCTTCCCTCCTTAGCTAGCACTCACCATCCATCATCAACAGGCGCTGTACAACACATCTCTCCTCCTTAGCCAGCACTCACCATCCATCATCAACAGGCGCTGTACAACACATCTCCCCTCCTTGCCCAGCACTCACCATCCATCATCAACAGGCGCTGTACAACACATCTCCCCTCCTTGCCCAGCACTCACCATCCATCATCAACAGGCACTGTACACACATCTCCCCTCCATAGCCAGCACTCACCATCCATCATCAACAGACTCTGTACACACATCTCCCCTCCTTAGCCAGCACTCACCATCCATCATGAACAGGCGCTGTACAACACATCTTCCCTCCTTAGCCAGTACTCACCATCCATCATCAACAGGCGCTGTATAACACATCTCCCCTCCTTAGCAGCACTCACCATCCATCATTAACAGGCGCTGTACAACACATCTTCCCTCCTTAGCCAGCACTCACCATCCATCATCAACAGGCGCTGTACAACACATCTTCCCTCCTTAGCCAGCACTCACCATCCATCATCAACAGGCGCTGTATAACACATCTCCCCTCCTTAGCGAGCACTCACCATCCATCATCAACAAGCACTGTACAATACATCTCCCCTCCTTAGCCAGCACTCACCATCCATCATCAACAGGCGCTGTACAACACATCTCCCCTCCTTAGCCAGCACTCACCATCCATCATCAACAGGCTCTGTACAACAAATCTCCCCTCCATACCCAGCACTCACCATCCATCATCAACAGGCGCTGTACAACAAATCTCCCCTCCATACCCAGCACTCACCATCCATCATCAACAGGCTCTGTACAACACATCTCCTCTCCATACCCAGCACTCACCATACAACACATCTCCCCTCCTTAGGCAGCACTCACCATCCATCATCAACAGGCGCTGTACAACACATCTTCCCTCCTTAGCCAGCACTCACCATCTATCATCAACAGGCGCTGTACAACACATCTCCCCTCCTTAGCCAGCACTCAGCAATCTTCACCAACCAAGCACTTCACAACAACTACTCTTATCCTAACTGACTGAACTGTTTGTTGGAGCCTTGTGTTTCATTCTGTACCATCTAAGAATGCACTATGGAATGCCAAGTAAAGGAAAAGTGTCCCTACTGTGTTCATTATGGGGAAGATTTCATCCTGCTGCAACAGATACTGTTCTCAATTAGTTTAGTTTACAATTATTTTAAAGATGTCCCCCTCAACAACATGGCACATGGGATGGACTATTGACATAGGAGTGAATCTAGATGGGTGATGACATGTGGGGAGGGGTACACAGCCTTTAGGTGTTGCGCGGCTGTGTACCGGCCCAGTGCATGCCAATCCCCACCAAACCACCCCCACTAGGATCTCCTTTACCGAACAAACTATGCACTGTTATGGGGCTTCCGCTATTATTTTTAAGCAATCTTATGAAAATGAATGAGTTAATTGCGGCTGTAAATCAGCTTCTGGTGTATTGAATAAGGCGTCCCTTTAGCCTGTTGATTAATACGCATTCTTATCCTACAACTAGTTTAAACTTAATAAATCTCTCCAGTTGATTTTATTGTTTGTGCTGTTGGTAGTGTTTCAGATGGTGTGTGTATGGACAGCTGTGGAAACCAAGCACCAGAGTTAAGAAACTTTGCACCAGTGCAATTGCTGATTTGCACGGTATTAGCAATTGGGCAAAGTTTTCACTCGTGAAAAAAAAGAAACTTGGGGCTACTTTAGAAAACGTTTGTACCATAGAATTTTTGCAACAGGGCAAAGTGTGCCCTCGTTCTAATGCCATTCCACATAAGCACTATGGCAAACATTGCCATAGCACAAAAATGCATTGAAAGACAAGGTTTTTGCCCAGGAGCAAACTTTGTCCTAGTGTAAATTCCATGCAAAATTTCACTAAAGGTTTTCTAATGTGGGCCAACAATTTTTTGACCAGAGTAAACGTTGCCCTGGTGCCCAGACCATGAAAATGTACATTTGCACTGATGCAAAGTTTCTGTAATCTGGCCCCAGTTAGATGTTATCTTCCAGAATATAAGAATGGCATTTTGTATGTGCCAGCATCATTTCTTCTACACACCTCAGTGGTTGACTTTCAGGTTCACATAAATAGCACAAGTTGAACGTGACCACAGAATCTCTCCCTTCCGCGTCTGCAGAGAATTTAGTGTTTACTTTTCTAAAGAGTATATCCAGAGTTTAGCCAAGGACAGATGCAACTACATAATAATATCAATGTTGTCTGTTCATGGAACGTTCATCCTCCACATGCCATGTCACTCTGTGTAGCTCTTGGCTTAACGTATGCGCTTGTTGTATGCACAGAAACATCTTGTTTAGGGTTTACTGTTTAAAAGCACTGTGACTTCTATGTTTCTTTTTCTCACCTTTACAGAGTTCTAGATGTGTAGCTATTCCTTATTTTGCCACAATGGCAACCCACCTAATTTTGTAGAGAAGAAATGATGATCAAAGCAGCTGAGTGATCACCCTTCAACCAGACCTGCCTTTTCAATCATGCTCATTATTATTATGAGGACAAAAACATGTTGTCCTCCTAAAAAGTATGTTCCCAATAACAGCTTGTAAAGCACTGTTGGTTAAAAAAGCAGAGCTGCTTCAGTATGTCACATGACATGTGTCAAATTTCCAGCGGGGGTGGACTGGGAACCAAAAGAGGGCCTGGAGATATTTTTTTAAAGTGGCCCCATATTGCAAATTTTCAGCAAGCCCAACCATATTCCTATGAGAAAATATGGAAATAATATAGGTCACCACACGTTCGAGGTCCAGGGTGCAGAGGCCTACTGGGAAATCTCCAGAGTTCCCTGTAAGCCAGTACACGCCTGCTTTCCAGCCATCTCCAATGTGAAACGCTGTTGTTTATGCCTTGATAATACAGTGCTACTCATGACATAATTTCAAACACATTGAACACTAGGTGGCGCAATTTGCAGAGCAGGACCGTTACGTCTTGACATACATGTAGGCGGCTCCCTACTGCCAAATTTACGTCATTTTCACGGCACAGTGCAAAAGTGCATGGCAAACGACAGTGCACAAATGTGTTTGCCGCCTTTTGCCCTGTACTTTTGCACTTCAACGTGCAAAGTTGGTAAATGCTGGCTAGCATGCTTGCATGTCATGCAGCATTTATTTTTAATTGCTAGAAGCGGTTGGCATGCTCGCATGTCATGCGGCCCTCACAATTACAATTAAATGCTGCCGGATATGCTCGCATGTTGGGCAGCATTTAATTTTCATTGGGAACACTGCTTATAATACACGCATGGTAGGCAGTGTTCACAATTACAAATAAATGCTGTCTCACATGCGAGCATTGTCAGACAGTGTTTAATTGTAATTGTACACGCTCCCTGCCATGACATCATGGCAGGGAGCTTGTACAATGGATCCCTTTGGGGTCCACCTGCTTTATGCTGTTGCATAAAACAGGTGCACTCCACAGGGATATCCAGCATTTGCACCGGCATGAAAATCCATGCTGGCACGAATGCTGGAGCATTTGTGTGGTAAAGAGGAAGGAAGGTGGTGGAAACGCAAGTTGCGTTCTGCCCCGCCTCTCCACCATACAAATGGTTAAATGTGTGGCCTGGCATGAATGAAAGGAGTTGAAGCCTATGCCTTTCATTCACATTATGCCACAATCCAACATGAGCTCCTATGACTGCTTCCATGAAGTTGTTTGGTTCTTTCTGTTTATAGTTTGGGCTGTTAGGCAGAGCCACCCATAAACCGAAACTATTGCATTAGAGAACAGAGGAGGTACACACAGATTATAGGTGTTATTTGGTTATTTTCCCACCAATTGACTGCCCATGGCCATGCTAATCCCTACGGTTATTCCCGGCCAGTTCTTGCCCCTCTCCACCCAAAACACCTCCTTTAGCTTGCGTTGATCAAGCTTTACCCTCAAACCTTGCTCTCAGGTGCCTGCCAGTGTTTTTTCAAAGCAGTCTTCTGACTTCATTGGTACTGTAAACATGCAATTGGTATAATAAAAATGTCTAAACCAGGTTTACCTTCAGCCATTCGATTTATTAGCACTATGCATGTCCTTCAGTGAAGTCCTGTTAAAAAAAAGCATTGGGAAAGCCAAAAGTGTTGGCGTGTGTCTGGGGTTGCTGATGGTTCTCTTGTTCAGAGGAGTAATGCCTAGCATTTTGATACTGGACTGCGATTGTGGGACTAGACTGATATGCTAATGATATGATGATATGATATGATATTTACATACAGTACCAACAATTCAACAATCAAAAAGATTTAAGCTCAACATTGGAACATTTTGAAAGCAGATCCGGATCTTTACAAAGTACTCGAAGATCACCGTACAATTACCTTTAGAAAAGCCAAGAACTTGAAAAACATGCTTAGTCCGTTACACTTTCGGATCAAAAATCAGTTTACAGATACACCATCAATGACAATGTGGATTCAACAACCGATACGAGGAAACTATAAATGTGGCCAATGTTCACAATGTCTGTATTCAGAAAATGTGAAAACCATAGTCTCTAAACCAAATGGCACAATATACCACATTCAGCAACACATCAACTGCAACAGCAAAAATGTAATCTATGCTATAAGATGTATATGCAATCACCTATACATAGGCAGCACAATTCGTCCGCTCAAGAATAGAATTGGTGAACATATAAGAGCCATCAAAAATCAGGACCAAAGATCACCATTAGCAGCTCATTTTCAATCAATGCACAACCCAATTCAACTTGGTGAAATGAGATTCTTTGGCATAGAGAAGGTATTGCCACCCTCCCCCCTAAGAGGGACAACACAGAACAGTTGTTAAGGAAACACGAATCACAATGGATCTGCTCTATGGATACCTGTCATTTGGGTCTGAACTCTGACCAGGAACTCTTTCATGTTCTGTAAACCCTCTCTTTGGACACTTGACATTTGGATCTGAACTCTGACCAGGAACCCTTTCATGTTCTGTAAACCCTCTCTTTGGACACTTGACATTTGGATATGAACTCTGACCAGGAACTCTTTCATTATATTTTCTTTGTAAAGCTTCCATTTATTCGAAAAGATCCTTTTGTCAATTTGTATTTTCGAACGTTTTGGAACTCTAACCTTTCCAACTCAACATGTTACTCAAAAGTTCAGCTTCTCTTTTGCACATGTTGTTACTTAGGAAAACATTTTTTTGGTTATTACCACACACTTCACTTCTGTATAGTATGAGGTGTACTTGCCCTCAGCAAAGACAGAGCACAACTGAGACTGGCACACTCACGATTTGAAATCATTAGAAAGCATAATATTACTCCATCTGCATTAGAAATATCCATTCTTATACATCGAGGATTATAGAAAATTGTAACCATTAGCAACTGAAATAATACTATTAGTAACTGGAATAACACTTCACCCATACCTCAAAAAAAGAAAAAAAAAATGACTCTTATTTTAGCCAAATGGGACTCTAGCACGATTTGACCCCAATCGCAGAACCAGTCCTAAAATGGCCACTGCACACATGCATATGGCGTCATCATGTCATTTATACGCAATGACGTCATTGCACATTACTTAAGGCGGCCATTTTGGAAACCAATTCACGGCAATCGGACCATGCACGAGCTCCCTAGAAGATCTATCTCCTGAAAACAGGTAAGAATCTTCAACAAGCTTAGCATCTAATTCCTAACTCTAACTTGGGGCACCACAAATGCACTAGCAAGAATTCTTTGTAGTATTATTCAATATGGGATAAAACATTTTCATTTAGGACTGTGCCAAGCTACTTCCTATTGCAAGGACAAAGAGTGCTTTAGATTAAAGAACAGAGCATTTGGAGATGACAAACAAAGCTCCTATACCTCTTGCTTGAACCTTATCAACTCATCATTAATTACAGAGAGTTAGTAAAAAGTGAGTACAATCTCTTCATATTACCTGTATTGCTATCTGAATCTGTATACAGTTTACAATTGTATGCTCTGTCTTCTGATTTGTAGGGCTTTTTCACATATACAAATATAATGGCCTGCTTGAATAGCTATTTAACACTAGAATGTTCATCAAAATAACATTAATGTCAACATATTTTCTGAGGAATACTATTGAAATACCTCCTGAGGAACAGCTTGTCACATAGAGCGGGGAAACACGTGTCAAGGGTACACGCATTACTTTTCAGTTATTTAGAGGAAAGTACATGCAACACATTTTTGAAACCTTTTTGAGAAATTAAATCAGACTTTGAAACAATTGACGATTGACAATCAGTGAATCTCAACTAGATTGTCTAAACAACTTAGAGCTATGCCACAATTTTCAAAAATTCAGTGGAATTTTATTGATTCAGAATTATGAACTACAATCATTGATAACCAGTGAATCTGAACTAGATTGTGAAAGAAACTTTCTTTAGATTATTGTACCTTAACTGATCTCTTAACATCATTGTTTTCTACCTTTTGACGAAAAATAAATATTATTGAAGAATTACAACACAGTATTCCATTGCAATTTTTTTAAGAAAAAGCGCAACCAAGGACTCTGTATTTTTCCAAGTGTTAAGGCCCAGGCCAGCCTCTGAGCAAGCCCAGGTTGCAGCCCTTTCTTTATTTCTTACCAAATCTGGGGGAACAAATACTGTTAGGAGTACGCCATCACTGTTTAAAAGGCTGGGAATATTTTGTATGATATGACATTTACCAAGAGGTTTCTAAGCGCCAACCCGAGGATCGAACCTGTGTTGTTCTGTGTCGTCTTGCTTCCAGGGCAAACACATTGCCCCTGAGCCATCCTCTCATTCTTCTGTTTGAAGGGTGCAGTGCGCTAAAACGTGGTTGAAGACCCCCATGAGTGGAAGAAACAGGGTATTTGACCTATGTTAGTTCTCAGTAGATTGGCTCCCACACTCTTGTTTAATTTGTAAAACTTGGGGTTTCACCCTAATTAACCCTGGGTAATCCAGAGGTGTACCCCTTGCTCACCGTGCCTTAGAGAGGCACAGCTTCACCTCACTGGGGAGGTCCAACAAGGCAGAAACATGTGTCTGGGGTTGCTGAGGTTACTCTTGTTCAGAGGAGAATTGCCTAGCATTTCGGTGATGAACTACCCTTGTGGGTGGGACCAGACTGATATGCTAATGGGTATTTCTTCTCTGTGAAGGGTGCAGTGAGCTAAAACCTAGTAACGACCGGTAGGGGGTGTCTGTACTTCTGCTCTCTATATGGTAGAGGAGAGGCACAGAAGACCCCAGCCAAGATTCTCTATAAAGTAGCAATGGACGAGCAATCAAGGCCTAGCTTCTCAGGAGGTGATGGGGGCTGGTTCTTAAGTACAGTGTGTTCCCCGAACCCCCACAAAGGAATGTCCACACACTGTATTACTGAAAACACAGTCTTTATATAATTAATATTCAAAGGTATGTACACGATCACAATAACACACTTTGTACTTGGAAGTCAATAATGATAAATATATACACGTCTAGAATGGCACCACTAATTTTATCAAATCTCATTAAAGTGCATCAACTGTACGGTTAAAATGTCACACAGATCAATAACGAGTAAACCAGCAATAGAGATAGGCAGGAACGTAAGATGGTTGAAACAATAGGCAGAATGCTGACCCCTACCACTAGCCACAGTTCTGTGTGGAGATCCCCCCACCTGGGCAACCTGTAAATAAAGATATATAGCACAAGCCCAGTCAATAGTCTTACTTCTTCCTATTAAGGTTTTACCCCCCCAATGTACCTGGTGGAGTAGAGTTCTCCGACGATGTACCGACCGATCCTTCTTGAGTGCCTCCCTTTCAGGCGGGAGCCACGGATCGTCGAGAGGTGTCGGGGAACTTGGCGTTCGGTGTCAGGGGAATCGACGGCCCTTCCTGAGTGTCCTCCCTTTAAGGCAGGAGTCACGGGTCGTCGATACTCCGACGGTGAACAGGGTGAACTATGTGCAGGAAGTGGGAGCTTCGTTCCTAGCGATGCTCGTCGACGACAGAGCGTTGGCGTCCTGCAAGGAAGAGGCGTGCGGGGCACCTCGGTGACAATAGTTCAGGACCGCAAAGAGATGATGAACTGTGGCCCAGCAAGGGCGTCAAGTCGTCGGCGTCTCTGCGGTCTGTAGGTGGCGGGAAATCCACCGGTTGATGCTCCTCGGCGTGTCAACGGTCGTGCCTTCTCCAGCGGGAGACAAGCGGGTGGCGATGCAGACGAGAGCGTCCGATGGTCAATGGAAGTTCTAAGGCAAACGGGAGCACGGCGGCTCCGGTCGGCGACGGTGGTCGTCGACAGTGGTGGACAACAGTCCGGGTGCTTCTCCTTGGAGTTCCGCAGCAGTCCCCGTATCGGGTCGGCAGCCTGTCGAAGGTCTGTCTACCAGGGAGCTTTGGCAAAGATCAGCTGTGCACGATGGACCCTGGTAGCTCGGGAAGAGGGCACCTTACCAGGTCCTCTCTGGGTCAGTCCTTGGAGGCACAGCAGCTTTCAGATTGTGAAGGAGAGCAACAGCAATTCTTCTCATCCAGCAGGGCTTCAAGGTCAAGCATCAGTTAATCCAGTTACTCGTCTTAGTGGACTTCAGCTTCTGAACACGATTCCTAGCAGTGAGAGGTCCCCAGATATACTGTTGATCTCCCATTCATTCCGCTGGGTCACACTCAAGCATCCAATCACGACTATCCAATCACGACTACGGGCATTCATGCAGGCAGACAGCCAATCAGGCACCCGAGGTATTCAGGCCATTCACTTCTCTCCAGACACTCACAACAAGTTATGTGTATTGGGACAAGTACCGAGCCATTCAATACTCCAAGCTGCATTCATACCGGTTTCGGGCAGTGTTGTCTACGTCATTGTGTCAACCACCAGATACTAGACACCCACAACACAGAATGCATATTCGTCACACACTCTATTCACCCAGGTCCCACCCACAGGAGGTACCCACAACATACATCACCGGGAAGGCTCCAGCTAGTCTGACTGGGCTTTCACAACAACACCATATATGGCACTTCCATCCAACAGCCAGTCAGGGGGAAGGGACAGAGTCAGGGCTTCCCAGGACTTTGGGAAAACAAGGTAATGGGTAATAGAAAGCAAGAGGCCACCGGGGCCATCTTGTTTTCCATCAGGGATCAACTGATCCCAATGGCAGGGCCGGGGTATCCCAAAATGGAGGATACTCCGTGCACCTGTCAAATTCAGCATGGAGCTGCCACCAGCCCATACCCTGCTCTGTGGGCCACCCACAGGTGCCCAAAAAAATACACTAGGGGCACAGGGTTGTACCCCCACCCATGGGTGCCATAAGGGTATCCCATGGGTCCGTTCACCAAACCAAAAGAAAGAGAGCTGCACCGCCAGGAGTCCCACATGAAGTCCTGCGCAGAAAACACGACAGAACACATGATGAAAAGCAGTAAAGGACAAGGATACGGAGGCCCTGTCCCTCCGATGCATTTCCAGCATCACAGTCGCCCCCCCAGACTGAGGTGGAGGGTGCCTAATCTCCCACGGGATAGACACCCTCATCCAGATGGTCAACATGCCTTCTGGAAAGGCCATCTGCATTATCGTGACTCTTCTCTGGTCTGTGCTCTATGGTGAAGTCTAGCCCTTGCAGGCTAATGGACCACCTGAGCAGTTTCGGGTTCTCACCCTTCATCTGCATAAGCCACATTAGGGGCTTATGATCTGTTTGGACCTTGAAGGTAGACCCCGTAAGGTAGGGCCTAAAACGCCTAAGGCTCCAAACTATACTAAAACACTCCTTTTCAACAGTAGCCCACCTAAGTTCTCTACCCTTGAGTTGTCTAGTGATGAATATGATAGGATGTTCTCTCCCTTTGTCATCTAACTGAGGCAAGACAGCTCCAATTCCGGTGTCACAGGCATCCGTCTGGACGATAAAGGGTCGGCTGTAGTCAGGCGCACACAACACGGGTGCCCGACGCAGACTTTCTTTCAAGCCTTTAAATGCCCTCTGACAGTCTTCAGTCCAATTGACCTTCCTAGGCTGCTTGGGTGAAGTCAGAGCTGTCAGTGGTGCAGCTATGGTTCCATAGTCCGCCATGAAATTGCGATAGTACCCAGTGAGACCCAAAAAAGGCTCTCACCTGGGTTTGAGTAGTGGGAGTCTCCCAGTCCTGTACATCCTGTACCTTACTGGGGAGAGGTTGGATTTGACCCCCTCCTACCTCATGACCAAAATACGTGACTTTCCCCTGAGCTATCTGGCACTTGGTGGCCTTGATAGTGAGGTTAGCCCTTTTTAAGGCCTGCAACACCCTACCCAGATGTGTCAAGTGCTCTTCCCAAGTGGAACTGTAGACGGCAAAGAAATTGATGAAGAACTGTGGCCCAGCAAGGGCGTCGAGTCGTCAGCGTCTCTGCGGTCTATAGGTGGCGGGAAACCCACCGGTGGATGCTCCTCGGTGCGTCGACGGTCGGGCCTTCTCCAGCGGGAGACAAGCGGGTGGCGATGCAGACGCGAGCGTCCGATGATCAATGGAAGTTCTTAGGCAAACGGGAGCATGGCGGCTCCGGTCGGCGACGGCGGTCGTCGACAGTGGCGGACAACAGTCCGGGTGCTTCTCCTTGGAGTTCCGCAGCAGTCCCTGTATCGGGTCGACAGCCTGTCGAAGGTCTGTCTAGCAGGGAGCGTTGGCAAAGATCAGCTGTGCACGATGGTCCCTCGTAGCTTGGGAAGAGGGCGCCTTACCAGGTCCTCTCTGGGTCAGTCCTTGGAGACACAGCAGCTTTCAGATTGTGAAGGAGAACAACAGGAATTCTTCTCGTCCAGCAGTGTTTCAAGGTCAAGCGTCAGTTAATCCAGTTACTCGTCTTAGTGGACTTCAGCTTCTGAACACGATTCCTAGCCCTGAGAGGTCCCCAGATATACTGTTGATCTCCCATTCATTCCGCTGGGTCACACTCAAGCATCCAATCACGACTACTGCATTCATGCAGGCAGGCAGCCAATCAGGCACCCGAGGTATTCAGGCTATTCACTTCTCTCCAGACACTAACAACAAGTTATGTGTATTGGGACAAGTACCGAGCCATTCAACAGTCCAAGCTGCATTCATACCGGTTTCGGGCAGGGTTGTCTCCGTCATTGTGTCAACCAGCAGATACCCACAACATACATCACCGGGAAGGCTCCAGCTGGTCTGACTGGGCTTTCACAACAACACCATATATGGCACTTCCATCCAACAGCCAGTCAGGGGGAAGGGACAGAGTCAGGAATTCCCAGGACTTTGGGAAAACAAGGTAATGGGTTATAGAAAGCAAGAGGCCACCAGGGCCATCTTGTTTTCCATCAGGAATCAACGGATTCCAATGGCAGGGCCTGGGGATCCCAAAATGGAGGATACTCTGCGCACCTGTCAAATTCAGCATGGAGCTGCCACCAGCCCATACCCTGCTCTGTGGGCCACCCACAGGTGCCCAAAAACATACACTAGGGGCACAGGGTTGTACCCCCACCCATGGGTGCCATAAGGGTATCCCATGGGTCCGTTCACCAAACCAAAAGAAAGAGAGCTGCACTGCCAGGAGTCCCACATGAACTCCTGCGCGGAAAACACGACAGAGCACACAATGAAAAGCAGTAAAGGACAAGGATAAGGAGGCCCTGTCCCTCCGATGCATTTCCAGCATCACACTTATCAACTCATCATTTATTACAGAGAGTTATAGTAAAATGTGAGTACAATCTCTTCATATTACCTGTATTGCTATCTGAATCTGCATACAGTTTACAATTGTATGCTCTGTCTTCTGATTTGTAGGGCTTTTTCACGTATACAAATACAATGGCCTACTTGAATAGCTATTTAACACTAGAATTTACATCAAAATAACATTAATGTCAACATATTTTCTGAGGAATAAAATTGAAATACCTCCTGAGGAACCGCTTGTCACATAGAGCGGGGAAACACGTGTCAAGGGTACACGCATTACTTTTCAGTTATTTAGAAGAAGGTACATGCAACACATTTTTGAAACCTTTTTGAGAAACTAAATCAGACTTTGAAACAATTGATGATTGACAATCAGTGAATCTCAACTAGATTGTCTAAACAACTTAAAGCTATGCCACAATTTTCAAAAATTCTGTGGAATTTTATTGATTCAGAATTATGAACTACAATCATTGATAACCAGTGAATCTGAACTAGATTGTGAAAGAAACTTTCTTTAGATTATTGTACCTTACCTGATCTCTTAACATCATTGTTTTCTACCTTTTGAAGAAAAATAAATATCATTGTAGAATTACAACACAGTATTCCATTGCAATTTTTTAAAGAAAAAGCGCAACCAAGGACTCTGTATTTTTCCAAGTGTTAAGGCCCAGGCCAGCCTCTGAGCAAGCCCAGGTTGCAGCCCTTTCTTTATTTCTTACCAAATCTGGGGGAACAAATACTGTTAGGAGTACAGCATCACTCTTTAAAAGACTGGGAATATTTTGTATGATATGACATTTACCAAGAGGTTTCTAAGTGACCTATGTTAGTTCTCAGTAGATTGGCTCCCACACTCTTGTTTAATTTGTAAAACTTGGGGTTTCACCCTAATTAACCCAGGGTAATCCAGACGTGGACCCCTTGCTCACTGTGCCTCAGAGAGGCTCAGCCTCACCTCACTGGGGAGGTCCAACAAGGCAGAAACATGTGTCTGGGGTTGCTGAGGTTACTCTTGTTCAGAGGAGAATTGCCTAGCATTTCGGTGATGAACTACCCTTGTGGGTGGGACCAGACTGATATGCTAATGGACATTTCTTCTCTGTGAAGGGTGCAGTGAACTAAAACGTGGTTGATGCTCCTCCTGAGTGGGAAAAATTACACAGAACAGGGTGTTTGACCCATGTTTGTTCTCAGTAGAGGGACTCCCACACTCTTGTGTATTTGGCATTTGCCAGGCACTGTTATTAGATGCCCAGGCAGATTGTACCATTTTGCACCAGCTGCAAGCAATGGCCAGTTAATACCACTCCAGCAGTGTCTAGCAAGTGCCTTTCCCCATGCCTACACAAAAGCCCAAACTGGGTGCATTGGCAATGCTTGTTGAACATGGCGTTAACTGTTCCCTTGTGCTCTAGAGAACACTGGTGTGTGCTTTTCATCCCTGTAACTTGGCCTGTTTCATTTACACAGGGAGAACCATTGAGTCACTTTCACAAGGAAATGCGATTCTGCTGCTATCGAATCCTTCTATTGTGCTGTTGGCATGCTCAGCGATTCATTTTCCAAATTCTTCCCTATTCTCTTTTTCCTGTTGCATCCCTGCCTGTGTCCCTTTCATAACTCACATCTCCTCCCTTTTTTACTGCACCCCACTTTCTCCTGGGCTACCTAACCTCCATCTCCTACCCATGTATTTCTATGCTCCATTAACCGTTCTTTTTGTCACAAAAACATGTTTTTGTTTAGTAACCCATCTTCACATTTTATTGTGTTTTGTTCTTAACGTTTCACTCTTATCGGCATGCCGCAAAAAAAGTGTATTGGGTTATTGGCGAGGCAAGACCGCAGTAGGAGAATGTGCCATGCCCATTGATGACAGCTATTCCACTGTTCTATTACATAGTACACAAAGTGTTCCATTGTTGGCACGTGTCCCCTTCTGCAGAGTCAACGCTGGCTGTTGGTGTTATGTGCCACTTTCTGTCAAAAAAGGTTGTTCAACAGATTCTGTACAGCACATAGAATGTTTCGCTTCTTCTTCCGCTGCGATTTCTGGGTATCAGTTTATAAAGAATATATTCCTAAAATTCTCATCATACACACTTCCTTACCAGAGCGTGCAGCTCCTGGATACATGTTTGTACTTGTGGGCAAGTAGACATCCTATTAAAGGTCGACTTCAAAACTGAGCATGAAGCATGTAAAGATTTCTCAATTTCCTTTTGTCACTTCACAAAGTTCTAGATATGCAGGCATATTTATTTTGCCATACCACCTACTTTTTCAGAGTAAATACTTGACAAGAGAAGAGCAATGATGCAGCGTGGTGCACAGAGCTCTTTGCATTTTACGAAGCGTAGTTCAGTTGTCCTCCTACGATGTATGGGTTGGTGAGGTCTGGTATGCCAGAGGTCTGGGGGTTACTACAAGCTCACCCGTTCAGCTCCCAAGGGCCCAACAACCCTTCTCCCAGAACAAATGGAGGACTCAGCCAAGGGCAAGTTAGACTGTCGTTTATTACAGAAACCGACAGGGATCATACTCACTGCTCCCAAACCTGTTTCAATCCTTTTTATTGCAAAGTGTCATCACAACATGGCCGCTTCCCCAAAAAACCTATCTCATTTTCTGATTGAGTGATAGGAGTGGTATACAGTATAGATTACCTCTATGAATCTTAATTAATTGTCCGTCTGAAGTCAGGGGGCTGACCTGCCCCTTCCCAATGAAACTATTACATTGTTGCAGGGTCACAGGATAACCATTGACCGTTGCCCTCTGCCATCCACCCCTGGATTCCTGTTCCCCGATGGCTGGAAATGGTTTCCCCAGGCCTGGGATCCAGCTTTATTCTCAGCACTCTGTTCACCTCTTTAAGGTGATGAGAATGACTATGTATTCCCAATGTATCTGTTAGCATTACCACTTTTGCCTGTGAGCGTGCTCTCCATGTTGCAACGTTAACTTGTTCACGTTTCACTTCGTGTCTGTGGTGCTGAGAACTGTGCGTCTTCCCACCACGTATGAATAACCATTGTCTAGCTCAGCCACATCAGGAGGACAACGAAATTGAGCTCTTCTGGTCTGCAATTTATGAGGATTTATTCTGTTTTTCTGCAGAGGGCCCCTTGTCATTTTAGGTTTGGAATGTGCTGCTTGTTTCTAACATTAGCTGTGAGCCCTGGCCGGCCTGTTCTGTGCAGCCTGCTTCTGCTTCCCTCGTCTCTTATCCCGTGGCTTGTAGTCATGTGATCCTCGTTTTACGCATACTATGATTTCTACACACCTATATTGTTCTAAGTTTCCTATAGGTTAGTCGTATTTGGTCCTGTCAGGCACCTTATGTGATCCTGTAGTTCCATTGGCATAGAGGCCTTAAGCATCTGCAAGCTTGCTCTGCATCTCTTTGTTGCCTTGCGTTCAGCGTTTCTGCACTTGGCTAACATTGTGCATGGTTGTGAGTGTGCTTCATGACTAATGTGGCTATGTTGTGGTGTCACTAATGATATCAGCACAGTGGTTTCTCGGCATTAGTCAACGTCATCCATCAAGGCATTTGGGTCTGTGACCACTGTTGAAGCACCTGTATCCATAAAGACATGTCTCATTACAAATCAGGCGGTCCGGAAATAACGGTGGCGGTAAACCTGCCGCCACCGTTGTTTCCGGACCGCCTGATCCCGACTCCTGCAGGCGGGAGGTGATGTTCCCGCCAGGTTGGACCTGGCGGGTTTAACACCACCCGCCTGCAGGCGGACGAGGAAACACCGGCAGCATTACGAGATGCTGCCAGTGTTTCCATGATCCCCATTCCCAGTGAGTCCTGGATTAACACCATTCTGCCTCTGTGATTCCCGGAAAACCGGGGTTGTAATGCCCCGGTAATTCCGGGAATCACGGAGGCGGAATGGTAATACGAGTCCGGCAGTAACCAGGTGGTTTTACCGCCTCGGTTACCACCAGACTCGTATTGACTGGATAAGGTTTGAATCGCTGTTTGAGAGAATACCTCTGCATATGTGTCAGTCACAGGACCTCCTGCGGCCTGGCCGAATAGTGAGTGACTTCATGCATTTCTGACTCTTTGGGCTTGTCATGTTCATGGGGGCGAGGAGGGGCATTCCAGCGACCCTCTCTTTAGTCCCCCCTCTGGTCGGCATATCGACCGAACCTCCATACTTTGTCACACTTGCTTTTGGTAGGCATATCTTTGTTACTCCTCCAACCTGTCCATAGTAATTTGCATGGTCATCGAAACTCCAGGTCATATAGCTACAGTCTCCCTCTCGGTTGCACCATACCCATTTCCCCCAGTATCTGTTACTGTCGAGTGGATTGTTGAATGTTATCATTTCAGTCGGGAACAGTGGGCATTCCTTCATCCTTGCTCTGAAGTTGTTTCTTTCTTCTACTATCTTGTCTTTTTCGTCTTCCATGTTCACATCTACTAACACCTTCATCCCTATTGTCTTCTGAGTGGTTTGGGGACATTGTGTAATGTAGATCTTGACCAAACATAGTGCCCCTAGTACCAATATTAGTGCTCCTAGTAAAACGTTCAGTCCATCTGCTAACCAGGTTGGCATCCATGACCATATGTATGACAACCATCTCTGGTCCTTTCCTGTCCCTTTGGTTTCTTCCTCCATCTTGGCGTGCATCTTTGATAGTCTTGTCACTTTTTCTGTCAGTATGCCATTCTGTCATTTGCAGGCACAAACTGGCACAGGGACTCCCAATCTTGGTGCACGCTCCCCCTTCCATTTCTGTGAGAAGGTCTAAAACATATCTGTTTTGGAGTTCCATTAGCCTTACTGTTCGGAGCTCTTCTTTTATCATGTTGAAGCCATTCACTGTAGAGTTTGTCTGCATCAGCTCCCATCTTGTTATCTGCAACCATTACGTGTTTGTGTATGTCTGGACAGCTGGAGCTACTGATGCGAAAAACAACTCTGTCCTGCTGAACAGCCGATGTTCAGGTGGTACATCATCTAGTGATGCTTCTGATGAGAAATAGTTGACTCTTTTCACTCTACTCACTTCTACTCACTGTTTCTTTCTTCTCCTTTCTTCCAATTCGATGGATCTCTTCTTTCTCTTGTTAGTAGCCATATTTGGGAAGTCGTCTATCTTCACATCCTTCTGTGGCACTACCAGTGCTGGCATATTGATGTGCACCAACGAGCAAGCTCCTCCCCAGTTTAGTGGCTCCTTCTCGTATGCCTTGGATCTACACGCCCAATAGTGGTTCATTAATACTGCTCTACCAACCTTCATTGCTCAATGCTTTCCTTTGTACCTGCAATCTGTGCTATCTCCAACCTTTACTGCACGGTCATTCTGGTAACATAATGCTAGTTTCTTCAGTGGCATTATGGGCATTGGTCCAGCTGAATTGTCTACCCAGGTAAGCAACTAGATAGCTGCATCCTAGCCTTTCAAGCACTTGTCGTTATCTCCTTGCACTGTGTTTACCGGTGCTTGTACTGGGTGTGTCTTTTGCTTCCTACTACTCACTCTTTACATCCTTCTGCTGTGTATACTTGGCCATACACAAGCATATGTAATGTACCTCGTTTTGAAACACAAGCACTGATGCATATGCATTTCTTCACCCCCTTAGTCCTTCACTCACTGTAAACATGAGCTAAGCCTATGCCTGTAACTAAGACATCTTCATGCAACAGCGCCTCGTTGCCCACGGGCTGTAGTGCGCTTTACAAATCCAAATAAATAAATAAATGTGTGGTCTTTCCCAGCATCCCAGTTCTCCACCTATTTCCTTGACCCCCCTCTTCAGCAGGGTAATTTCTTCAGTGTTATTGTTTTTGTCTCTCCTTTCTGTGGGCCATCAGTTATGGTATAGCTTGGTCTAATTGCCAGTAATTGTTCATCATGTCAAGCGTCTTCATACAACTCTCTTCATGGGGGAACGTTGCCTTGGACATCCATCTCAATGTTGCTGTTTTCCCTTGGAATCTTCCTGAGGGTCTAACCATGGATAGGTACATAAGGCATTCTGCTCTTTCTGGTGGTATTTCAGTTGTTATAAACGTTCTGGAGGCACTCAAGGCATAAGGGATTAGTGAGCAGGCATAGCAGCTCTCCCCAGTGGTTTCTTTACCTACCTTGGTCATGTGCTTGTACCACATATTGTTAGACACTCAAACAGTGTCAGTAAGATATAGGTCCACCCCTCCCATGTCTGTATCAGCATTGCGCTTACCTCTCCTTACTGTGCTTACAGTGCTCGCCTTTCTAACTGACATGGTCTTTCCACCTGCTGGAGTTGAGGTAATGTGAAAAAAGAAAAGCAAAAACACCACTTGGAAATAAGAGACAATACAAGATGAGCATTTTTTAATAACCATTTCCATTCCCTGTGCTGCTTGGATCCTGGTGCAGCTTGAAGTTATCAGTTGCCCGCCTGAAATGAGCAAAAATTAGCATTACTGTATTAGTATTATGAGTTCAAGCCCTGTAGACCATGTAGTCTGTCATGGCAAAAATGAATAGTTATTACCACAAAGCCTTAATTCTATGGTCTCTGAGGACAGCAAGGATGGGTGGGTTTTCTCTTTCTAGTTGTGAGTAAACCAGGCCAGGTATGCTATGAAGACATGGAAATGAACATTAGAATGGTGTGCTCGAGACCTGTTGGACCTTCTAATAAATTGGACAAATTGGCCTTGGAATGTATCAGTTTGGGGATCAGTGGGAAGCATAAAAGAGATGCAATAAAAACAGTCACACTTTCACGATGAATGTGTGTGGAAATAAAAATAACAAACAGCCAGTGTACCCTTACTCTGGATGTGTAGGAAGTCCTTGCCCTAACTCTGCTGCCTGTGAGCGAGTAACCATTGGGTGTCCTCTGCTCTAAAGTGCTGCTTCCGAATGATACCTTTGGTCTTCTTGCCGAGGACCGTTGGCCCTGTCGATGTTGGTGCCAGGTAAGGCCACTGCTTTGAAGGGCTTGATGTCGCTTAGGTGATTCCAAACATTCTTCCCAATCAGTTTAACAGCTCTTTCAGTTACTGCTTCCATGGTGTGGGGGCCCGTAAATATCAGGGCATCCCACCTTTGGGAAAAATTCCACAGGAGAACCTGGTCTCCTTGGTATATGGATGGCTGCTTAAGTAAGTCAGCGTGGCTTTTAATGCTGTCGCTCTCTTCTCTGGCTTCAGGTCTCTCCTGGTGTCGTTGCAGCTGGCAAGAAATAAAAGAGGCACTAGCAATCAAGTCGTATATTCATACATTTCCTGACCTAATACACTAGACACATTCTCACCATCCCTTATTGCTCAAGCCATCCTGTCAACACCTCGTGTGGGGTTAAATGATGGTCAGACCGGGCTTATTGTGCAGTCCAAACAGGGCTAAGGGGAGTCAATGTAGCAAACCGTTGTTCAAACTCTTTTTTTTAGTTTTGGCTATAGCTTCTTTAAACAAGCTGTTGAGGCATTCACACATCCTGTTTATTTGTCAGTGATAGGCACAGGAGAATTTGTGTTGGATTCCCAGCAAGGTTGTGATATGCTGGTACATCTCATTGGTGAAGTGAGGGACATTGGGCCTCATTACGACCCTGGTGCTAATGGTTTAATGGCGCCGTAAAGAGCATCGGCGCCGTTAAACCATTAGCGCCTGATTACAAGGTCCCTTAGCGGGTTGGAGGCTTTAACGCCTGCTTTTTGCAGGCGTTAAAATCCAACCCGCTAAGGGACCTTGGAGCAAATTACGGAAACCTTAATTTACGGTGCCGTAATTAGCGCCTTCCCCATCCCCATTATGCCCTATGGGGCAAAATGGGAATGGGGAAGGGCAAATGGTGAATGGTGAATTACCGCCCCTGCCAACCTTGTGATGGGGGCGGTAATTCCGCCATCCACCATGCCGGAGACCGGCATGGACCATGGTAGCACCATGGTCCAGTGCCTGGATCGTAATGAGGCCCATTGTCAGACCGCAGGACTTCACACACGCCCCATCATGTGAATATCTCCTGGACCAAAAATGCTGCCGCTCTAAGGGCGTCAGGATGAGAACAAGGGCCGGCCTCGATCCAATGGGGAAATGGATACATGACCACTATTATGTAGTGGTACCCTTGGCAGACTTGGATCATGTCAACATAGTCGACGTGTAGGTGTTGGAATGGACCCACTAGATGAGGTATGGCTCCTCTCACTACTCTTAATGTATGACCTGCAGTATATTGTTTACACACCAAACAATTAATCATGAATTCGGCCACTTTTTCCACCAAGTTAGGACAGAATCATGTTTCTCCAATATGGGCGGCAAGCACCTCCTTCCCTGTATGGGTTGGATAGTGTAGTTGTGTCTGTGATGTGTGCAATAATGCAAATGGCATTACCACATTCCCTGTGTTGTTTTTCCACCAAAGAGCATCTGTTGGAGACACTGTACATCCCCCCTTAGCCTCAATTCCTTTTCCTCCCTGGGTGCATCTCCCTGCAGCTCCATAATTTGTGTCACTGGTAATATGTTATACCCTTCTTTTAGTATCATAGTGCTTACATAATCGTGCCTGTGTTACAAAGCCTCCATTTCTAAAATGTCCCCAAAGTAGGCGGTGTGTTTGGCCTCCATGTCTGCTGCTTCATTACCCTTGGCGATAGGATCCTCCCCTTTTGTGTGTGCTTGGTATTTCACGTTTACTATTCGTTCTGGGAGATATGACATCTACCAATCTGCCCAATAGGAGTGTTTGCTGCACCGGTGACCCATCAGCATGTCTGAACCCCTTTCTCATCCAATGTGACACCCCAGAATGCACTGTGGATGTCACGTAGGCTGAATCTGAATAAATTGTCACTTCCTTATTACTGCTGTGCTCCAATGCCAATATTAAGGCCACTAATTGTGCTGCTTGTGCTGAATAATGTGATGGCAGGAGTGCGCTCGTCACTACCACACTTGTCCCATCTCCTCCCATTCTCACTACTGCTGTCCCAGTATGTCTTTCCCCAGTCGTATGGACAATTGTTGATGACCCGTCAATATAGAGCACATCCTCCTGTACTTTGCGGGTTAATTCTGCTAGTATCACTCTGCAATCATGTGCACAGTCACCCTCCTGTAAAGTGTTAGTGAGAAAGGTCGGCAGGGTTACAAGTCTGCATCTGACTATCTTGAGAGCTGGATTAGATAGTAACACCTCACACATCGAGGCGCTCTATATTGTCAGTGTGCTCTTCTGTCTTTCCAGTATTGCGAAGAGAGCATGCTCCATATAGAGCGTTGTGCTGCATACCATGGGAATATTCGCTGATTTGTCCCCTGCGAATGCGGCTGCAGCCTATGCTTCTTTGCATGGATAGTGTCCTCTCATTACTGGGTCTAATTTCCCACTGTAATAAGCTAGTGGCTTGTGCCCCAAGCTGGTCTTCTGTGTCAGTACTGTGGTCATCACTACTCCGTCAGAGTGTGGTAACAGGAAGAATTCCTTTTGATAGTCTGGGATCCCTAACACTGGAGTTGTGCATATTGCTTCCTTCAGCTTGTTGAATGCCTCAGTCATTTTTGTTGTCCATTGTATTGTCTTCTCCCATCTCTGTGCTTCCTTCCGTGCACTTAACAAGGGCCTAGTGTAAGTGTTGCAATCAAATAACCATTCCCTGCAGTAATTACATAGCCCCAAGAACTGCTGCATTTCTCTGACTTTTGTGGGTTTTGCTGTCTTGCGCATTGCCTCTGCCCTCTCTGGTGTCACTCGTTAGCCATTTTGGGAGATCATCTGTGTAAGTGGTTTCAACCCAGCACTTTCCTAGCGTGTGATGCCCAGCTGGAACCCTTAATTATATATTTTTATGTCTAAAGTTCTTTTATTTCTGAGTGATGTACCCCTATATCACGCCCCTCTCTTTGAATCCCCCCCAGTCTCACTGAACCAAGAAGTAGGTTGTTTTGCAAAGTTAAAAGATGTATTTGATGGATTTGAGCAAGATAGATATCACACTTTTATGAATTCGAACAATATCTAGATATCACACGATTAATATTTATACAATGATCAGCGTTGGGTGATATGACAATCAACAATCTCTTTAATCAGTAGGAGTATGGATGAGAAGAATAATGTAGCATAGAATAAAACTTTGTGTGGGTTCAGTGAAATGCAATGATAGGAAATTAATGCAGCACAGAAATAATACTTTGGTGTGTTCAATCAAATGCAATGTAATCACTCTTTCCCCCTGATACGACTCCATCCCCCCTAATATATGAAGAGATGGAATGAGGGAACACGGGTTTCAGGAATATACAATCAACAAATGCAGTTTCAATCCCAATTCCCCCCAGCAAGCTTCAGAGAAACAGGAATGATTTTAAACAGGTCAAATGCTTTTGAATGTGGCTTTGAATGAATGGGAAAAACACTAAAAATGGATTTAATTCGCTAAATTGGATTCAGAACTAGTGGGAGCCACTTTGGATAGCTGCAGGTAAACACTAGCAATGATGGTTAAATGACTGGCAGATAGGAGACTGAATTCAGAGGTTGAATGCAAATAATAGCTATTTTACATGTGGTGAAATTGAGCCAAATGCAGATTTGCAGCAAACTTTTCAGCGCACGAGAAACGCGATTACAGAAAAACTATAAGGAGCTGGAATGGCTCAGAAGTTATGAAGGTTTTTGTAAAGGTTGATTTTTCTCAAAAAGAGTCAAGATTTCAAATGAAAGATGCGCTTTTGAAGATTACAAACAAGGTTTGGCTTTACACTAAGGGGCTATGAAGATGCGAGATACCAACGGTACAGCCACCAGTCCAGAGGCGCCTCTGTCTGGTCTTTGCCCGTCTTGACACTTGCTTTTCTTCATCAAATACATTAGCGCAAAGATGATTTATCACTACAATTATCACAGGATTATATGGATGAGAGAAGGATTCAGGACAGACAAAAGAGGTTCTATAATGCAGTTCTGGATATGATAGAATGGGTTTTGGATTAGATTACTTAAGGATCAGAGATTGGCTATGGACAATTCTATGCTAAATAATCACAACTATGGTTTTGGAATAGGCCCGTCAAAGATCTGGTCACAGGTTTTGGACTGGAATCTGCTAGCCACCGGAAAGGATTCAGGCGCTTGGTTCTGCACTCAGCAAGGCACTCTGGTCTCTGCACAGCCTCTGGTTCTGGATCTGATGGGTTGGTTCTGGGTTACAGCTCTGCTCTACTGGTTTGGATCTCTGGGTTCTAGCAAGGGTTCTTGGCAAGAAACAGAAAACAGCCCAGCCAGGCTGTTCAATTTGTTGTGCTCCTGTCTGGGGTTAAAATCAGGTTGCAAGATTTTAAAGGCCAGCTGAGAAGGGTTCAGCTTTGGAATTGGGCCTTCTGCTTTCAGAGTTCTGGAGTCTGGATCTGGGTTCTCCCTGCAGAGCGCTTCGGCAGTAGATCAGTTGATGGGTGAATCTGTGTGTCTCTAGGTCCTCAACAGTCCCTATTTATGTATTTCCTAAGGGGGTAGATAGGCTGATTATACTGAGCCCACCCTCTGGTCAAAGTCTTCCCTCTCTCCTGATTCGAGAAGGAAACAGTGTGTCACGATGTGTCATGGGTGACGCTGTGTTTATGGTCCAGGGAAAAACCCTCCCCTTTGTTTCTGTACAGTATATCTTATTTTTCACATAAATCATATTTACAATATTACCAACTTGCTAATAATACATATTCACATCACAGATTTAATAAAGCACATATCTGTCCAAGTTTCATCTTCTTGAGAGTTTCGGTTTTGGTTGGTTCCCCAGTGTCAGATCTGTACACATCTTTCTACATACATGCGCATGACATCTGGGCATACTCCTGTGAAGTTTCATATTCCTAGCATTATCACAATTGCTACAATATCAACATTTTAGTGGTCCAGTCTCTGAATATTGCACAGATTCCAGAGTAGTTTCAAACTGTGAGCAACATTTTCATTTTAATAACCTATAAATTGCAGATTTTTACCAGTTTGGCACAGTTTTCTATTAATCTTTTTCTCAAAAATATACTTTCTCCTGTTCCAGATACACATTTCAGTCTAGTCCCGCCCCCAAGGTTTTGGCTGGGCTAAGAGCAACCTGAGCCTCTTCCTGCTAGCAGATGGTTTCTGTTGACGCCCAAATTTTCATTTCCTTTCAGTCAAGGGAGTCTTTTGTCTCTTGTCAGAGCAACAGGCCAAAGTCCGCCTCCCACCTCCATTAGCAACTCCCTGCCAGTTCCTCAGCAGAGAGCAGGGGGGAAGATTCCTTTGTTTGGGGGAAGCTGTGGAATGTCTTTAAGTCCAGTGTGGATGGCTTTAGCTCACTTTTAAAAACTGTTTAAAATGGTCTTTTTCTAAAATACAAATTACATTTTTACTAATATACCCATAGATCTCTTAATTCCAGCCTTTTTCAAACATAGAGATTGGATTGTAGCAACCTATATTGCTTTTGATGGGAAGTCTCTTCTTTTCCACACTTTGGCCCTCATTACGACCCTGGCGGAAAGGGTTTACGCCAGCGTAAATCATGGCGTACCCTTCCGCCTTACTACGAGTTCCTGTAGCGCCATGGAGCCTTTTTCGCCTGCTTTTTCTGGGCGGAAAAATCCATGGCGCTACGGGACCTTGATGTTAATTACGCCACCGTAATTTACGGTGGCGTAATTAACGCCTTCCCCACTCCCATTATACCCTATGGGGCAAAAATGGGAATGGGGAAGGGTAAAATGGGGATTGGGGACTTACCGCCCCGCCAAGGTCGGAATGGGGCGGTAAGTCCGCCAACCCCCATGGCGGAGTTGGCAGCTTTGCGCCATGGTCCATGGTGCAAATTGCACCATGGATCTCCGCCAGGGTCGTAATGAGGGCCCTTGACTTTAATGTACAAGTTTAAACTGACAGGTTAAGTAAATGACAGCTGACACAGGCGAGCGATGGTACTGCGCCCATATCCGACATATTTTCCCAAGCAAGCACCTTTGAATGTGGATTTTCTTAGGATGAAATGTGCTTCTCCTGACATTGTGCTTAGGTGGATTTTTTAAATAAAGTGATGTTTAACACCCAACAAGGATGTTGGATCTTTTCTGATGTTTGGGAACCATGATTTTGCACTTTCCACAGCCAAGGAAAAAACGATTTTCAAGCAGTTCTGTGTTTCCCTTGCAATGCAGCACGGCTTTTTCAAGTAGTTTCATTTTACTCAGTGGGCAGCCCAATGATAGGTTTTGGCAGTGTGGTCTCCTGTTTTACCACTGACATAGGCAAAATGGATTGTCGGCCTATTTTTCAGGTTTTCCTGTGCACTTCTCCGAGATTTTAGCGCATAGCTCTTTTTGGCGGCCATTCTGTTGTTTTTGATGAAACAGCGCACAGTTATATTGCAGGGAATAGACTAGTGGGTTATAACATCCCACAAGCCCCTCCTTGTGATTTGGCGTTGATCATCCTTCAATGGGAAGTCGCAAGACTGGGATGAACAGTCTCAGTTCCTTTGGTTCCAAAAATGGCAAAGTTCATCATCTTTTCTTGCATCAGGGGTGGATCGAACAGTTCTCCTCGCCCAGTTCTGATGTGAATATTGAGCGATACTCCGGGCCCCTTGGATCTTTGCTCCCGGTTCATTGGTGGTCCTTCTTGGTTTTAGTCTCCATGGTTTCCAATACTAGGATGACAAAGCAAAAGCATATTTGTAGACATTTCCCCACCACTATTAATGTAGTGGGGCGGACACATACATTTTGAGGAATCAGGACACATTTTTCTATTGTAAGTTATTGACTATATATGGAATATTTTATAGTTGGAATTCTAGGGAGCTGGAGTGACCGCCTCTGGGGTACCAGAAGACTCCTCCAGTTGCTGCAGAGTGTGCCTAGGATGGCAACACTTCAGTTGGTAAATATGGACCCACTTATCTTCCCCCTCTGCCAAACTGCCTTTGGGATGCGGATTTTGTAGGCGACTGGTTAGTTTTTGTCTACAATTTCAAAAGGACCCCTACAGGTAGGCAAAAATGTGCGCTGTTTGGCCTGGTTCCTTTGGAAATTGTATAAGTAGACCCGTTCTCCTACATGGTATTCTTTTCTGGTAGTCTTTAAGTCATAGTGGGTCTTCATGCTGTCTGCAGATCTTTCTAGATTTCGCTGAGCATAGGCAAAAGCATGTTGAAGGTGTTTTCGTAGATTTTCAACATACTCATGAGTTGTGGAGGCATTGATCAATGTCTGCTCTTGGGTTCTGTAGAGCAGATGCTGGGGAAGCACCATCCTGCGTCCAGTCATCAGCTCAAACGGTGACATTTTAGTTGCAGATGAAGGGGTTGATCTGATGGCCATTAGGACAAGAGGTAATTGAATATCCCAACTTGGCCCAGAATCTGCCACAAACTTTTTTAATATTCTTACAATTGTTTTGTATCTCTCTACTGCACCATTAGAGGCCCGCCGGTAAGCAATGTGTAGATTGCTTTTGACCCGAAGTATCTCCCACATCTTTGTCATTACTTCGCTAGTGAAATGGCTACCTCGGTCTGATTCGATCCATTGGGTAGTCCAAAACGCGAAAAGATGTGGTTGATCATCAGGGCAGCTGCCGTTTCTGCCTTGCAGTTTGGGGCCGGGAGACATTCCACCCATTTAGTAAACAAGCATGTCACAGTCAACATGTACTTGTTCCCCCTAGAGGAGCGAATCACGGGCCCGATAAAATCGACTTGTAAATCTGACCATGGCAGTGTCATCCCCCTCTTTTGGAGAGGCGCACAGTGTGTGAGGGATGTTGGCTGAAATTGTGCACACACAAGAAACCCCTTCAAGTATTGGTCGAGGTCCTGCCCCATGTGTGGCCAGTATGCAACCTCTCTTAAGATTTCAAGTGTTGTATGAAACCCCCTATGACTGGCTGTGGCCGCATCATGGGTGTGACTTAACATCAGGCTTCGGAATGAGGTAGGGACCACCCACTGATTATGGCCAACTAGGGATCTCCTTACCAACAAACTGTCTTGGATTCGGAACATTTTTGGACATTTCATCAACACTCTGAGGTCCTCTTTCCCAATGTAATCGGTATCCGTCAGGGGAAAGTTCTCAGGGTCCTCAATGTGTTGATAAAACTTACCAATTATTGGATCCCCTTTTTGAGCTGTAATCAAATAAGCATCTGCGGTCTCCTTACTCCATTGTGCAGTTGAGAGTTCATTGTGACCATTTGTCTGGGACCTAGTGATAGCAGTGACCTGGATCTCCCCCAACAGGGACTCGATCTCAATTAGATCCCCTTGGATGGCTCCGGTTTTGGCCAGCTGATCAGCTAAGTCATTTCCAGTTTTGTTTGGTCCCCCTACTTTAGAATGACCCTTGATCTTTTAACAGGAGATGGTCATCCCATTCGAGGTGACCAGATCATCAATGTTTTGAATTAATTTCCCATGTTTCAATGGTTTGTTAATAGCACATAACATGCCTCTGGTTTTCCAGTTAACCAGGTGCTCCACAAACCCGTTCCGTACATAATCCGAATCTGTGATTATGACCAGTTCGTGGAGTTGATGTTGGACAGCAGTGAGGATGACTTGATGCACAGCCATCAACTCTGCCACTTGACTACTTCGGGGACCAATCCTGTACCCAGCGGAGGGTTCTGGGGTCTCATTCACCCATGCATTCCCTAAACCGGCCACTAGTTCTTTTTCCTCGTTGTTGTCAACATGGTAAGAGCACTTTGTGTGGGGAATTGAGGTATGCCTCCATGTTGTCCTTGATTTTTAGACTCTCGTCCTCGAGACAGTTTTCTCTGGCACAATCATGCAAGTCAGCCAGACCTTGCTCGAGGGGACTCTTCTTGTTTTGGCCATATCTGACCTCCACAGGAAAGCCTTGCATTGACAGAATCCAGGAAGTAATTCGGGAATTATTCACATTTCCGGCCCGGATTTTGTCACTTTGGAGATATTGCAGAGGCTGGTGTGGAGTCTCCACTATGATGTGTTCCCCTTGGATAAACTGGCGTTAATTCTTCAATGCCCACACCGTTGCCAGGAGTGCCTTCTCACAATCGTTGAATTATACCTCCACAGAATATAAAGTTTTACTCGCATAGGAGATTACTTTATTGACCTTGTCATGCTTTTGGTATAATATTGCAGTCAAGCATGTATTAGAGAACCCTGTCTCCAAGAAGAACTCCTTGTTTCTGACAGGGTAAGCTAGGCAAGGCGCTTGTGAGAGGCTTCTTTTGAGTTGTCTTACTGCCTCGGCTTGTTCTGGAACCCATTCCCACTTGACCCCCCCTTCAAAAGATGAATCAGAAGTCCTGTGATCTCAGCATAGTCCTCAATGAACTTTCTGCTGTAATTAGTCAGTCCAAGGAGGCTCCTTAGTTCCCGCAGAGTTATGCGGTCTTTCAATTTCTGTAGGGCTTCCACTTTTTTTTCCTGGGGACAGAGACCCTGACGAGTAATCGCATGCCCCAAGAAATTGACACGGGTTCTACACCACTGTGCCTTTTGAAAGGAAGGTTTTGCTACAGTGGCCCTCAACTGTGTCAGAACATAATGTATCTCCACTATGTGTTCCTCCACAGTTGAGCTTTTGATGAGAACATCATATACATAGGCCAGGTTACCCCTTTCACCCAGGTTGGGCATGGACTTATGTAGGAAAATGTTGAATTCATTGCCAGAGTTGATGTATCCGAAGGGAGTCCGGGTCTATGTGTGCTGTTGCCCCCAATGGTGAAGGCCATCTTGTATTGGTCCTCCCTACTGACAGGTACAGTCCAGTATCCAATGGTCAGGTCTATTGCCGTGAGTACCTGTGACCCCTGGATCTGGGCCAGCCCATGGTCAATGTAGGCAAGAGGCCATCGGGAAGTATGGACCCGTTTGTTGAGCTCCCTAAGGTCTGCACAGAGTCTCCACTGGCCGTTTGGCTTCAAAATCCCCAGCACCGGATTATTGAAGGTGCTGTGGACTGGATGGATTATTCCACGGGACTCAAGGATCTTAATTATTTCAGTAAGGGACTCCATGGATGCGAGAGGCAAGCGATATTGCTTCACAAACACTGGAGTCATGCCAGGGTCCATGGGAATTGTTGTGGTGTGGATGACGGTGCGACCACAGTCATATGAGTCCACCGCAAAGAGATCTTGAAAATCCAAGAAAAATTGTTTCAATTTCTGCCTCTGGTCCAGAGTCTCACAGGCATCAGCTAGGTTGACTCTCTCTTCAACCATCTGCCTGAAGCCTGGAAAGACTTCTGGTTTTGCTATCTCAGTGGCCTCCTCCAGCTGGGTGGAGAAGTCCCTGGTCAAAGTGCTGATTTGGACTGGTGGCTTCAGGTGGGAAAGGCAGCCCTCATGGACCTGGAAAATCACCTCATCCCTCCTGAAGTCACAGGTCACATCTTCCTTACCATAAGGGCAGGAAGTGTACACCTGGAAGTTCCCCACATGCCGGGTAAAGATCCTGTCTCGTGTTGTGTTGTCATCACTATCACTGTCAAAACGGTCCTTGGGGATTGGTTCTAACAGTTCATTGCCTACATCTATGGAAAAATGTTGGTCATCAACCGCCATTCCAATAATAGTGTCTGTGGCTAGAGTGATACCCTTTAAGTCGCTGTTATCCACCACTATTGGAATGGCATCATGTTCTATATTGACTAGTGGTGTTGGGTTTACCCCCAACCCTTGCTGTTGGAGAGAAGCATTTAGATGAATATAGGCATCAGGGTTTTTCATTTCTGTCCTCTTTTAACTTTCACTTCAAGGGAGAATTGTCCGGTCCTTTCTGGGGTGGTGACTTCCTCTCCAATCTGAATTTCAACTTCATAAGGCAGCAATTGAGCTGACCTAAATGCTTTCTCTGGATCATCAAAGCCCATGGTATTATCCGCTAATCAGGACCAAGCTTTGAAGTTTATAAGGTCCAAATTAATGGCAACGCGATTGAGAATGTCACTGCCTAAGTAAAAGGCGGCAGTGACGTCCTGCACGACCCAACAGTTATGGACTATGCTCTTGTTGCCTATGGAGATTTTGAGCATACACCTGCTTGGCAGGAGATGTTTAGAATTGGGTGTTTCCAGATCCATTTCCCATTTGTCTATCGGTTTAAATGTGGGAATGGCTGGATCTTTTGGGAGTTGGCGGAACATAGCTTCGCTGATGAAGCTCTTACCGTTGTTCACACAGACTCGGGCGAGAACAGAGTCCTTCCCTTCATTTAACTGAATTGGGATGAACAACTGCTCTCCAATTTGCTGAATATCAGCCAGGCTCTGAGCTGATTTCTCATCTTTCTGGACTACAGGAGTGGGAATGTCTGATTGTGGATTGGTAAAGAATTTCAGAGTATTTCCTTCCAGTGTGAAATGCCATCTTAGACTGGAAGGAAGGTTGATTTTCGGAAATAGAGAGGACCCCCCATCACCAGTTTGTTGTCCGACTGCTATAACTGTCACGTCTGGGATTTGGTTGTTCTGGAACTGAAATTCTACTTGGTCAGATTTTTGTTCAACCATGTGGCATGTGCTGTTTAAACTAACATGGTTGACACTCTGTTTTAATTTTATTGGTCGGTTAGTCTGGGTCCAGAAGACCTTGTTTACACAGTTTATTAGGGGTGACAACCTTCGTAGGAAGTCATTCCCTAGTAAACAAGGGGTGCCCTCTGGAGTCACAACTATGACCGGGTGCTTCACCTTGTGTCGCCCAATTTTAATATCCAACTCCGCAGTACCCTTGATGGGAATTTCCTTCCCGTCAAAGTTCTGAATTTGTCCAGGAAGAAGGGTGAGAGGAATTTGGTAACTCTCCCCCCTTCCTGCATTCAGTTTATCAAAGGCCTTTTTGGACAGAAGAGTAGCTTGGGATCCAGTGTCCACCAGTGCCAAAATTGTACCATGCCTCTGTATTTGTACCGGGGCATAGAATCTTCCCTCCTTCTCCGCAAGGGGGCACAGATAATGTACATTTTTGGACAACTGGTGGGTTAGTTTTCTAGTTTTGGACACTGATAGAGAAGAGATTTGGGCAGAATTCTGTGGGGAGTCTTGGGAATCTGAAAAGAAAAGGTGACAACTAGATATGGGAGAAGTTTTGGGTTCCCTGGTTCCGGTTCTGGGCCACCCCCCCTTTTTGGAGGCAGTCACCAAGATGGGTTTGAACCAGGGGATTTTCATGTTGTTGTTTCTGGGGTTGGATGATGGGCGGTGCTAGCTTAGTCCCCACATCTGCCCAGTCGGGATTTGAATCCTTTGGGACCCATTTTTCTTTGGGAGGAGTTCCCCCATCTCTGAAGGAGAAGATCCTTTTCCCAGGCTCCTCTGAGGATCCCTCTCCTTCAAATTGGAAGATTTGTACCTCCTCCTCAAAATGGGTCTGTTTGGGTTCTTTGTTTCTCCTACCCCCCTCTGCTCCTTGGGCTGCAGACCTTCAGGTGCAGGAGATTTCGGTTCCGGTTCCTGGGTTTCCAGGGGCTTTTTACAAGTGGGGAAGGAAGCTTCCTCCAAGGCATTACACCCCCTTCCCCTTGTGCCTCCTCCCTGGGAACCGGTAGGTTGTCGGGGTTCTGCCCCCGTCATTGCTCTGGAGCACCAGGTCCTGTGTTTGAGGCATTCTGCACCAGCATGCTTATCTGCGGGTTCTGTTGAGCCCTAAGCATGCGACCCAGATCCTGTGCCATGTTTTGGACCTGGTGTTCTAGCTGTGACACCCGCTCAGGCTGATACGGGGTCCTGTTGTCTCCCCTGGGCTGATCCCGGGAAGGGTAGCTATCCCTTCTCTGAAAATACCCCAGGTTGGGAAAATTTGGGCACCCCTCCACCCTTGGCCTCCCCTCTCCCGGATTGGGTTGTCTGGGCTCAAGAAAGTGGGGAAAGAAGGATGGATTGTTCTGGGGTTGAAAGTTTTGTGGGTACCTGGGGAAGAAGTTCTGTCCAGGATTTGGGGAATTTCTGCCCTCCTGGGGGGATTGAGGAGGGACGTTCCCTGGGTTAGGTGCTGTTTGGATGGACCCCCCCTTGGGCTGGAGGGGTCCACACATAACCCAGGATGGGTCTGTTCCCCTTGTAGCGGGGACTTATGCAGTCAGGGGAGTGAGGGATCCCATTTGTGGGTGTCATGATCACTGCTTCCAAGGAGCTAGGACCAGCCCAACGTCCTTGGAAGCAGGCCCCTAACCTTCATCCTAGGCACCAGCCGGTCCCCACTGGGAGCTTTTGGACCTTGTCCTGGCGCCGGTGGCACCAGGCTCATCAAAGTCACTGGTCCCGGCATTGGAAGCGCCGGGATCATAATTTGTATGAAGATGCTTGGGTGGACTTACCTGCAGCAGACCATGCTGCTTACTTACCAGCCACATAGGAATCCTCTGTGAGCCGGGACTACTTTCTTACCTGGGTGGGGCAAGCTCCACTCCCTGGATACAACACTGGAACTCTTCTGGAACAGGAACTCTTTTCTTACTTAGGCAAGGCCGTGGAGGAAGACGGCTCATCACTCCAAGGCTATTTAAACCACACCCGATTGATGAAACGTGCTTCGCGTTATTCTGCATCTGCAGCAGAGCGCTCACCGTGTCTGTTCCAGTTTTCTTCTTTCCGATCCTGAACCTGCAAGAACAAACGCTTACCATTCCTGTATCCAGCCTTCAGTAGCACCTGCAAAGACAAGAAACAACAGGTTAGCACGGCAACCTTCACGCGCAGCGCTTTCCTCACCTGATCCATCGGCAGCTACCATCTCTTCACGCTGCTCCTCCGCCTGTGAAGACAAAAGCATAGTTATTCCTGTGTGGAATTACTTACCGGCACTCCGGGAATTCCGGTTTTCTTCAACGCTGCAATCCTGCACCTGAAAGACAAAAGAAGAGACATTAGACAGGTATTTTACTTACGCCCCATCGCGCCCGCCACAATAGGGCGCCTGCAAATACTCCGGCGTTTCCAGCGTCTCTTCAACACCCGAACTCACAACTGCAAGGGAAAAGAGACAGTTAGAGAGCTTTTGAAAAGCAGGCAACCGGCATTTACTTACGCATTTCCAAGCGCGTCATTCCAAGACTCTGGCTCGAACTTCGGCTTTCTTCACACCATCTTCTACCTCAAGAGCCCTGCAAGACAAATAGAAAAAGCATTATACAGAGCCCTGTTCCACATTAACGTGCCCACGCACCTAAAGACTGTAAGGACTTAAAAGGTGTCCGGAAACTCACAGTTCGTGCAGTTAACGACGGTAGCAATCCTCTGATGTCAAGAGGCCTACGTTTCACCCAGTGAAGGAACTGGCAACGGCACCCTGCACCAGACGCAGATGGAGAGTCCAGCATTCACCTATCTAAGGTGAGCACGTTGACCTTGGGGCTCCACGGAAAAGCGAGGAAGGGAAAGGGAGAGAGATACCCGACAACCCCAGATCATTAACCCCATATTCTTTCACCTGCAGATATCTCACTCTTCGAGTTAGACACACAGTGCGAAGAGGCTCAGCCCCGGAAGCCAATCGAGTCCTGCACTTTACTTTTCGAGTCACAGACACCATCCTGCCAAGACGGCGCCTCCGTGGGAATCAGGTGAGCGTTACAGTGGGACTACCTCCTTGGCTCCCTGTCTGTGACTGGCCCGAGGGCCTTCTGGGCTTGGGACTGCTCTGATTTTGTGCAGGCAGGTTTTTAGCACCCCCCATCTCCAAATCTAAAATGGGGGCAACCTTCACCTCTGCCACCTTAGCAGCAGCAGGGGTGTTGGTTGGTTTGGGGCTTTTAGCATTGTTCTTGTTTTCTATGGGCTTTTGTACCTCATAAATTCGGGTGGCCTGTTCAATGACCCAGTCTAGTGATATTTTCTCATGAAAATCTCTCACTAGCTGGGTCATGATGTACTTTGGTAGAGCGTGGGAAAAAGTATTCACAAATTCTTTGCTGTCCGTGCACACCCTTCTGGTGGTCTGCGCAAAGGCACGCTTTAATTCCTGCACAAATTCTTGTGGGGCCTGATCCTCCCCACATTGTAAGTTGTAGGCTGCCTTGCGAGCCTCCTGAGGATTTCTGTGTACATAAAAATGCTTCAAGATGGCTGCCCTATAAGTGGACCATCTAGAATGATTTTGCTCCTCCAGCCGGGCAAAGATGCTGGAGTATTCTGGTGAGAAGGTCCATTTCACATACTGAATACAGCTACTGCTGTCCTTTAAATGGAAAGTTTCCATCATCTGTTCAAAGAGCTCTAAGTGCTCCCAAACAGAATACTTAGCGTTCTTATCATAGGGTGTGATGACGCTCCTTATTGCCTTGATTTGCTTTAAGGGGTCCTTAAGCAAGGCCCTTTTTGCCCTATTGGCCTTCTTGGTTTGGGTAACCCTGGTTCATTCCTCCTCTGACACAGTACTTGGGTACCCATAGCCAGATGCCCGCCCATCCATTCCTGGGAGGTGCTGGTCTATGAGCCCCATATTTCTGATTGGATTGAAATCTGCCATCCCCGTGGCCCTTGGCTCATGTGCGCCAGTGGACATGGGGGTGGCAGAGTCCAGGGATTGGAAGAGGTGAAGGCCTCTGGTACTAGGGTTCCTGAGGTTATGCTCAGGTGTTTCCCTTTCCCAGCGAATATCATCTCTATCAGCCCCTGCTCCCTGTTGCCATGCAAGAACCTGAGCTTTCTGTTCCTCAATCAAAGCCTTACTAGTCTCTATCAATCTCTCTTGCATGGCTACCTGTCAGTGGAGCCTGTCATTGTTTTCACAAAAAGCCTCATTTTCTCTCTGTGCTTCCTGGGTTGTTTTTGAGTACTGGGCCAGTCTTTGCTGCAGGGGGGTTACCTCCTGAGTCCTGTCCATACTGGCCTGGTCCTTCCTTGCCAGAACATCTTCCACCCTCCTGGTGTTCTCTAACAATTTTTGATGGTCTTTTTGGAGGTCACACAGTCCCTGGAGGGCCAGGTGATTTTCTTCCAGTTTCTCTTTTAAATAGCAGACTACCTGGCCTAAGGTGTCCCTTTCCTGAGCAAGAGCCTGCCTCTGTGCCGCCTAAGGTGTCCCTTTCCTGAGCAAGAGCCTGCCTCTGTGCCGCCAGGTCGTACCTCTGTCTTTGAGGCGCACCAGCTCTTCATCAAATTCTGCCTGGGTATCCAGGTCTTTAAAAATCAATTTATAGCTCTCCCCTTTTTCTCTGTCTAGTTGGCTTTGTAGGGTGGCTACCTGCTCTGCGAATGCCCTGTTGAAATGTATCTGTTGCTCCAGATTTTTCTTGCTCTGCAGTATAGAGTCCAAACTTTCTTGGTAATAATTCTGTAAGGCCAGAATTCTGGTGTCCTGTTCTGCCTTTTCCTGCTGCAGGATACCCATGTCCTCTTTCATTTTGATTATATACTGCCTACTTTCATTTTCATACTCTTGGCTCCTCTGTAGCCTCTGTTCAGCAGAATCCAGATCAGTTTGGGCCTTTCCTAATGCCTGCAATTGCTTACTTGCCAGATCTTGGCCTTCGGCACATTTATCCTGTATGGCTCCAATATATAAGTATAGATATGCTGCTATTTTGGCAATCTTGTTTTGTTCTTCCTTTGCCTTAGGGGCCATATATAGTTCACTCAGGGACATATGTAAGGGACCCTGATCTTGCCATATATCTAACCCTGTTGCAGTGATCTGTTGTGTGATTGCCTGCAACCACACATTCTGATCTTGTTCTGTCCATTCACCTCCCACAAATAATGTATGCAATAGGTGTTCTCTAGCCATATTAATCTCTACCAAAGTCGCCATTCTGGAAATATTGATTTCCTTCCTGACTTAAAGAAGTTTATTTTATTTTTACAAAACAGACCAATTCCTTATAGGGTTCCTATTGAAGGGTGCTTTTCACAGTGTAACACAGCATGGTAGCCCAACGGGATTTATGTACCCTGTCAGTTAGCACACTGTATTAAGCTATCACAAGTGGTATATCTAATCCAGAAATCCCGCTACGAGCCCCCAATCTGTAAGTGGTTTCAACCCAGCACTCCATCTAAGTCAATGCCTAGCGTGTGATGCCCAGCTGGAATCCTTAATTATATATTTGTTTGTCTAAAGTTCCTTTATTTCTGAATGATGTACCCCTATATCACGCCCCTCTCTTTGAATCCCCCCCTGGTCTCACTGAACCAAGAAGTAGGTTGTTTTGCAAAGTTAAAAGATTTATTTGATGGATTTGAAGAAGATAGATATCACACTTTTATGAATTTGAACAATATCTAGATATCACACGATTAATATTTATACAATGATCAGCATTGGGTGATATGACAATCAACAATCTCTTTAATCAGTAGGAGTATGGATGAAAATAACAATGTAGCATAGAACAAAACTTTGTGTGGTTTCAGTGAAATGCAATGATAGGAAATTAATGCAGCACAGAAATAATACTTTGGTGTGTTCAATCAAATGCAATGTAATCACTCTTTCCCCCTGATACGACTCCATCCCCCCTAATATGCAGTATGAAGAGATGGAATGAGGGAACACGGGTTTCAGGAATATACAATCAACAAATGTAGTTTCAATCCCAATTCCCCCCAGCAAGCGTTAGAGAAACAGGAATGATTTTAAACAGGTCAAATGCTTTTGAATGTGGCTTTGAATGAATGGGAAAAACACTAAAAATGGATTTAATTCGCTAAATTGGATTCAGAACTAGTGGGAGCCGCTTTGGATAGCTTCAGGTAAACACTAGCCATGATGGGGAAATGACTGGCAGATAGGAGACTGAATTCAGAGCTTGAATGCAAAGAATAGCTATTTTACATGTGGTGAAATTGAGCCAAATGCAGATTCGTGGCAAACTTTTCAGCGCGAGAAACGCAATTACAGAAAAACTATAAGGAGCTGGAATAGTTCAGAAGTTATGAAGGTTTTTGTAAAGGTCGATTTTTCTCAAAAAGAGTCAAGATTTCAAATGAAAGATGCGCTTTTGAAGATTACAAACAAGGATTGGCTTTAGACCAGGGGGCTATGAAGATGCGAGATACCAACGGTACAGCCACCCCCAGTCCAGAGGCGCCTCTGTCTGGTCTTTGCCCGCCATGACACTTGCCTTTCTTCAGCAAATATATTAGCGCAAAGATGATTTATCACTACAATTCTCACAGGATTATATGGATGAGAGAAGAATTCAGGACAGACAATAGAGGTTCCACAATGCAGTTCTGGATATGATAGAATGGGTTTTGGATTAGATTACTTCAGGATCAGAGATTGGCTATGGACAATTCTATGCTAAATACTCACAACTATGGTTTTGGAATAGGCCCGTCAAAGATCTGGTCACAGGTTTTGAACTGGAATCTGCTAGCCGCCGGACAGGATTCAGGGGCTTGGTTCTGCTCTCATCAAAGCACTCTGGTCTCTGCACGGCCTCTGGTTCTGGATCTGACGGGTTGGTTCTGGGTTACAGCTCTGCTCTACTGGTTTGGATCTCTGGGTTCTAGCAAGGGTTCTTGGCAAGAAACAGAAAACAGCACAGTCAATTTGTTGTGCCCCTTGGAAGTCTGGGGTTGAAATCAGGTTGCAAGATTTTAAAGGCCAGCTGAGAAGGGTTCAGCTTTGGAATTGGGCCTTCTGCTTTCAGAGTTCTGGAGTCTGGATCTGAGTTCTCCCTGCAGAGCGCTTTGCCAGTAGATCAGTTGATGGGTGAATCTGTGTGTCTCTAGGTCCTCAACAGTCCCTATTTATGTATTTCCCAAGGGGGTGGATAGGCTGATTATACTGAGCCCACCCTCTAGGAAACTGATTGGTCAAAGTATTCCCTCTCTCCTGATTTGAGAAGGAAACAGTGTGTCACGATGTGTCATGATGTGTCATGGTGACGCTGTGTTTATGGTCCAGGGAAAAAACCTCCCCTTTGTTTCTGTACAGTATATCTTATTTTTCACATAAATCATATTTACAATATCACCAAGTTGCTAGTAATACATATTCACATCACAGATTTAATAAAGCACGTATCTGTCCAAGTTTCATCTTCTTGAGAGTATCGGTTCACAACTGACCGTTTTTTGCACTTTTGGTTAGTTCCCCAGTGTGAGATCTGTACACATTTTTCCACATACATGTGCATGACATCTGGGCATACTCCTGTGAAGTTTCATATTCCTAGCATTATCACAATTGCTACAATATCAATATTTTAGTGGTCCAGTCTCTGAATATCGCACAGATTCCAGAGTAGTTTCAAACTGTGAGCACCATTTTCATTTTAATAACCTATACATTTCAGATTTTTACCAGTTTGGCACAGTTTTCTATGAGTCTTTTTCTCAAAAATATATTTTCTCCAGTTCGAGATACACATTTCAGTCTAGTCCCGCCCCCAAGGTTTTGGCTGGGCTAGGAGCAACCTGAGCCTCTTCCTGCTAGCAGTTGGTTTCTGTTGACGCCCAAATTTGCATTTCCTTTCAGTCAAGGGAATCTTTTGTCTCTTGTCAGAGCAACAGGCCAAAGTCCGCCTCTCACCTCCATTAGCAACTCCCTGCCAGTTCCTCAGCAGAGAGCAGGGGGGAAGATTCCTTTGTTTGGGGGAAGCTGTGGAATGTCTTTGAAGTCCAGTGTGGCTGGCTTTAGCTCACGTTTAAAACACTGTTTAAAATGGTCTTTTTCTAAAATACAAATTAAATTTTTACAAATATACCCATAGATCTCTTAATTCCAGACTTTTTCAAGCATAGAGATTGGATTGTAGCAACCTATATTGCTGTCGATGGGAAGTCTCTTCTTTTCCACACTTTGGTTTTAATGTACAACTTTAAACTGACAGGTTAAGTAAATGACAGCTTCTGACACAGGTGAGCGGCGGTACTGCGCCCATATCTGACATATTTTTCCAAGCAAGCACCTTTGAATATGCATTTTCTTAGGATGAAATGTGCTTCTCCTGACTTTGTGCTTACGTGGATTTTTTCAATAAAGTGATGTTTAACAACCAACAAGGATGTTGGATCTTTTCTGATGTTTGCACTTTCCACATCCAAGGAAAAACGGATTTTCAAGCAGTTCTGGGTTTCCCTTGCAATGCCGCACTGCTTTTTCAAGTAGTTTCATTTTACTCTGTGGGCAGCCCAATGATAGGTTTTGGCAGTGTGGTCTCCTGTTTTACCACTGACATAGGCAAAATGGATTGGCGGCCTATTTTTCAGGTTTTCCTGTGCACTTCTCCGAGATTTTAGCGCATAGCTCCTTTTGGTGGCCATTCTGTTGTTTTTGATGAAACAGCGCACAGTGATGTTGCAGGGCATAGACTAGTGGGTTAGAACATCCCGCATCTGTCCAATGTATAACACTTCTGTCTGTCAATATTGTAGTTTGGCCATGTCCACCTTGTATCCCTTTTCTGCTAGTCCTGTCAGCATATGTACTGAGTCATGTCTACACTGTTCTTCTGTCTTTCTCAAATTCAATATGCTATCTACATACTATATAACTGTGCTTTCCATCTGTACATTGCCTAGGTCCATTTGGAGGACCCTATTGAATATGGAAGGTGATTTGCAGTACCCTTGGGGAAGTTGTGTATGTTTCCACTTCTTATTTCTATATAGAAATGAAGTTAAGTCTTGTGAGTATGGGTGTAATGGTATAGAGAAGAAGGCATTCTTCAAATCTATGACCATGAAGTAGGCAGCTTCTGTGGATATCCTGCACACAATTGTTACTACACAACAAAGGATATTCTGCTTCTACAATATGGTTAAGAGGGCACAAGTCCTGTATATAACGCAATGATACCCCTGTCACCTTTTTGACAGGGTTCACAGCCGTGTTGCATGGTGATTCTGATGGGACTAGGATGCCCTGCTTCACCAGTGCTGCAATGGTCTCTAGATATCTTTGTCTGCCTCTCTTGAAAGTGGGTATTGTTTTACTTGTGGTAAAATTGCTCCTGGCTTCAGCTTTATTTTCACTGCTCTATCCCTTTCAGAAGCCCCATATCATAGGAACTTGTGGTCCATAAGATGCTGGGGACCTTTGCCAAAGCCGCCTCGAGAAAGGTCGGCGGTGCTTTCAGCGCCATCGCCATTTTCTGTGGTACTTCTCTGTAATGTATTTTCACCCAATAGGTGATGCTCATTTCGAACACCATCTCGTGATATGATCTGTTGTCTTTGAATAGCTCTTCATCTGTGACTATAGTCAATCTGTACCCATCAGCTATGATGATCACTGTTCGCCATGGTCGCCCTATGCCATCTGTCCATGCACTGCTATCCAGTACTCCGCCATGATTACTGCCTATAGTTCTAGTGGCACTATCGCCCCTTCTTTCTCATCTAATGGTATCGCTGGCCTGAATAAGTACTCGTTTAGAAGGTGCCACATTTTCCAGTGAACCCATGGAAGACATGCTATTATAATTTCAGTCTCATATTGAAACAGCTCCTCGTCCACTGGCACCCCCCTCTGTACCCTTGGTCCACAATAAGCTTGAATGATTTCCCTCACATTTAGAAGGTTTATCCCCGGTGTGGAGCACACTATGCTCTTTTTGGTGAATGAAATGGTCATTTTGAGTCTGCTCATGATGTCTCTCCCCAGTATGTTTACAGGTGTCTATCGAGAATAGAGTAGGGTCAAAGATAGATTGTGCTCCTCTATAGAACAAACAATATCATCAAAAGGAACCACTTCCGTTGCCCCACAGAATCCTTGAGCATTCATGGCATCGCCTGACATACTATATTTCCCTTCCCGGATGCAGGATTTTATTGCCCCTGTGTCTACAAGAAAGGAAAAAGTCTTGTCACCTAGTGTCACCCCTACACATGGTTCCTCCGCAGGGTTGGGTGTAATCGATAGGATGGAACACATCAAGTCCATCTGTGGGCTGGCCTATTGAGAGTAAAGGGCCATACCGTTCCCCAAGAATGGGTTGCCCCCCACTGCAATGAACCCCCCAGTTTCCTAATGGGAGTCATTGTCATGGAGTCTGTGCATGCCATTGTCCTGTCATTTGGCTGTGTGCTGTTCTGCATCGGCGGTGCTTGCTGTGCTGTGCATGCATGTTGTGTCTTACCCTGCATCTGTGGCATCTGTGATGCCTGCAAATAGTGCTGCATAGGCGCTTGCCTTTGTAGTGCCTGCATCATGGGCTGGTGTGTCTGTGGGTATGCGTTCGGTGCCTGTCCCTGTTGTGGTGTCTGGCCCTGTGTGTAATACTCGTTATGGTCCCCTTGGTATGCTGCCTGGTATTGCATTTCCCATTCTGTTGCATCCCTCCTCTGCTTCTGCACACCCTCGAGATATGCCCTATCTATCACGCACCCAGGATTGGGGTGCCTCTCTTTCCTGCCTTTAGAACCCCCCTGGAAGCCCCTCTGGGCTTTGTTGCATTATATCCTCAAAACCACCTGTGGAATCCTCTGTGGTTCTGGTGCATCAGATGCCCATACCTGCATCCTCTAGGTGGCCCCCTTCTTCTTCAAAACCCATGCTGTGCATTCCTCCACCTCATGAACCCTCCTCCCGCCCGTGGTGGTGTGTACTGCGTCTGTGGTGCCCATTTTCCTCTTGTGCTCGTCAATACTGCCTCTTCCATGGTATATTTAGATAGTTTCATCAGTACTATCTTAACATTCTCCTGCTTTCTTTCCTCATCTTTTTTCTTGTGATCTCTTGCATTAGCCTAAAAGTAGTGTACTATCATAAGCTGTATTTCTGGTCAAGGCTTTGCCCCAATCCCCACCAATTTCTTCAGTGGCCTTTGCACCTGCTCTGGCAACCCTTGCATAATATGTTGTAGAATATTGCTACTGTTTTGGCCCATGGTTCTCGCATTTCCAGGCACCAAAGCTCTTGAATCATCTGAATGCAGTCTAAGGGGTCTTCGTCTTCCCCCATTTAGCGGCCATAATCCCACTAATGTCTGACGTTTCTTGGCACTGTGTCCGTAGGGCTTTTCATACCGCTGCTCGGCATTTAGCAAATGGCACACCATCGTGAACGTGTCCTGGGTGGTGACTCCTGGGTACCCCACTCTTTTTCATACATTATCAGCAGCTTCCCCGAGGATTACCATGAGCAGCCGCTTTATGTCCCTCATGGCTAATTTCTGCTCCGCTGGCTTCCTTTCCATTTCAGATATCCATTTCCCCGCACCCAGAGTTAACAAGGGTAGTCTACACCTTAAGTGTTCCTTGTCTATGTGCTTCCAGGGTATGTATTGAGGTCGCCCCCCTCCCTTTTCCAGTAAGGGCAACTGTGTGAACTTGAACTCCCCATTTGCCCCTCTGTCAGCCGTATTTGCCTTTCAGGTCTCTCAGCATCTTTAATCTCAGTACATGCCTTTGCTGGCTCCCCCTTCCTTCGCCCTGGAGGATCTCTCAGCCTCTGCATGTATGGGGTCAGGTTGTCCATACTGCGTGATGCATCTCTGGACTGGTGTGATTAATTGTCCTAAATCCCCCTGTGTCTTCCCTGCTTTGCAGGTCACGCTTCTCTGTGCACTTTTCCCCATCGACCGATGATTGGGTCGCTCTCTTCCCTCATCCTCACTTCCCTCTATGTCCCTGTCTGAGCCGGTTTCCATATCACTGTCGAAATCATCCACGAAGCTCAGCCTCCTAGAGGTCCTGACTTTGCTGAGCTTCCCTTAAAAGTCAATCAGGTCCCTGCAATCCCTTCTCCGAAAGGAACCCATGTCTGTCCTGTCCGATGGAGTGGCAGTCCTGTTGTACTGCTGTCTGGCTCTGTTTGCCTACCTCCTCCCACTTTGTCATCTCCTGTGCCCATTGTCCACTTTGTTCTTATGTCTCTTATTGCATGCTCCTCCTCCTTGTGTTTGCACTCCCTTATGAATCGCTCTATTTCCCACTTTCCCCATTCCCTTCTGACTAAAACTTGCTTTTCCTTCTCCTCTTCTTCCCTTCACCTCTCTATCTCTTTGAGCTCCCTCCTCATCTCTCGCTGCTCCAGTTTTTTCACCTCTTCCCTTTGCTTGTCCCTATGCGCTCTCTCATGTCCCTCCTCTTCTTCCTTCTCCTTTCTTTCTACTTCTTCCATTATCTCTGACCAGTCTTGTGCTTCGCTGCTCCCCCTATAACCCTCTATTTCTTTAGTCACCCCTTTTGATTCTCCCGTTGCCGTCACATCCAATTTCAGAAGTATCTGGCCTCTTACCCATTTATTTGATGCTATACCATGTAGCCCCTCCTTGGTGCTAGTCTGGGCCTTGCCGCATGCTTCCTTCTCAAGGTCTGTCTGTCTGATCCCTCTCTGCCCCTCCTCCTTGGTATATGGTGGAGGTTGAAAGGTTGGATTGTGTACCCTTGTGCTGCCTTTAGCTCCCATATAGGGAACAACCCCTGCACTTCTGCTGCAGCTCCTTCTTTCTGGTTCTCAGGAGAAGGTGGAGGAGCGGGGGCCGAGGGCGCTGCCTCTGGTGTCTCCTGCTGGCTGAGCACCAGTTGGTGCCCCACTACTTCCCCCTCGTCCTCCTGGAACATTCTCCAGAGTTCAAATATCACCATACGACTGGCCAACTTCTTCCCCATATAGGTGTCTTACATGTGAGTCTGTAATGGTTGATGCACATTTTTGGAGAAACTTCTCCATTGTGCTCATGGCGTAGACAATTTACCCTCTGTGCTTTTCATCCATTCCGCGCTATATTTCCAAATCTTGTCCTTATATCTCATAAGGGTCTTACCTAGGTGCTGTAGGGGCATATCCCCCCGCACTTCCCTTGATACATTGCTTTTATACCTACTTGACTTCAAGTCGCGGCTTTCAACACTCCGTTATTACACAAGCACAATGAATATTTTCAGCTCAGATTTATGAACATCACAAATATCAGTTTTCAACAATTCTTCCTGAGCCTCTCTGGCCCCAAAACAACCTCTCAGGGGTGCTCCATGCACTGCTCTTCTGCAACTCTCCGCCTCCTCAGGCACACCCACCAATCTCGCTCATGTGCCTTCCGCGCACCGCCACCAAACAACCTCCTCTGTCAATTTTAAGTTTCTCAACGCCAACTTCTGTAACTCCTCATGCTCTCCAAGTCCTATGCACAGAACTGACGGGCGACATCACCAATTCACTAACAAGCAGAGACGTTTTTATGGGAGGGCAAAAGGAGCACTTGCCCAGGGCCCCCACCTTGGAAGCGGCCCCACAAAGCTACCTGATCTGAAGAAGTAAGATTCCATTGTTCACCAGTCTTAAATAACACGTCTGGATATTCTATGGGGTGCTGCTGAGACTCTAAACCCATTGCCTTTCTGTTTTGGCAACTGCATTCTGCCTTGATCAATTCATCATGTATTGCTTTCTGTGTTCACTGTGATATACATAGTTTGTGTGTTCCTTATGGCACAACTCTGTAGAATTCTTTCCTTCCTGTGGGAATTATGTTGATCATGTGCAATAGGCAATGGTGAAATGCATATTGATAAATTGAGTGCCACAATGGTTCAGAAGTTAGCTCTGTGTGTGAAGCACACATTGCAGAGATATGTGTTCATATGTAAAATTACAATATCACATTCCAGCAAAGCTGGCTGAGCCTTTCCTATGTCTGAAGTTTATAAAGCTGCCTGCATATGTACTTGGTTTGGCAGAACAACATCTGCTATAATCAGCAATGTACCGGTACCAGATAGGGGCTGCTATAAAAACGAACATATCATCAGTATGGTGAAGGTCTAGAAATTGGTTTGTTCATATGGGGTGTTGTAAAAAATAGGCAATCACCTCCAACAATGGCATAAACTGTTAGTCCAAGAGGAGAATAAGTATCCAAAGTCAAGACTATGGAACAACAGTGTTCATGTTTGTATCTTGGATTTGCCAGCAGACGATACATTGATCCTGGTCAAATCATCTAATATATCTTACATTACTTTGCTGTGAGCCTTTCCTTTTTGCATTCTGCTGGTATCGTTTAGCCCATTACTTGATCTGTCTTCTTATGTAGGCCATTTGGGTGGAAGGGTTGGTAGACAGAAGAGAGCGGACCATATGTTGCAGGCCACAGGCAAGCATATTTTAAGGGCTGCCTGTTTGACACAAAAAACGGTTTGCTTTTTGGTAAAAGTAAAAGGTTTGTATGCACGTTTATAAATGAAAAGGTCAGAAGCCATTGTTTTGGAAGTATTTAAAGCTTTAAAATACAAAAGACAAAACCAGATTAAATGTATTAAATCACATCGATTTGTATGCTGGTTCCTTTGATGATGGAGAGAATGAAGCTAGAATCATTCCCATTTTGCATAACACCCTTCTATAATATTTTGTTTAAACATGGTCATGTTTGGTAATGTGATGTGTGTACTTTTCAAGTCCATTTTTTTATAAAATGAGATTGTTTTAGTTCATGGTAAGAACTGGAAAAGAAAGTGTTCAAATGCATAAATTGCAGAGTTGGCACAAATCCCAGCTTCACCCCTTAACCAATGGGGGATCCTGGGCATCTCATTTAATCTTCTATTGCCTAACCCCTCAATATTGCCATTCCCTAAACCTTTCAAAATTGCCAGCCCTTCTGAGTGATTTCCTTCTCATGGTATGATCTTCATAAAAGCCTTATTCATGGTTTCACTGTGTTAATCTTGAGCATATTTATATCGCACACAACAGATTTGTTCCTTTGATATCTAATGGCCTTCCTGGTAGCTTCTAATCTGCCAATTGACAAGGGGGATCCTGGGAGTCTCTCTGCCAGACATTAGTCCTGGTTGCGAGAGACTTACCCAGAGTCTTTAGCTCACTATCTTTCACAGAGAAGAAATATCCCAACCATATCAGTCTTTGTCCTGCCCTGGGGCAGCCAAGCACCGAAATGCTAGGCAATTCTCCTCTGAACAAGGGTACCAACAGCATCCCCAGACACGTGTTTCGGTCTGGTTGGACCTCATCAGTAGGGAGGAGCTGTGCCTCTCTAATAATAGTGAGCAAGGGGTCCACGTCTGGATTCCCCTAGTAACTTAGGGTGAGACCCAAAGTTGCTTAAATATGCAAATTGACAAGGGGGCTCCTGGGAGTCTCTCTGCCAGACATTAGTCCTGGTTGCGAGAGACTTACCCAGAGTCTTTAGCTCACTATCTTTCACAGAGAAGAAATATCCCAAACATATCAGTCTTTGTCCTGCCCTGGGGCAGTCCAGCACCGAAATGCTAGGCAATTCTCCTCTGAACAAGAGTACCAACAGCATCCCCAGACACGTGTTTTGTTCTGGTTGGACCTCATCAGTAGGGAGGAGCTGTGCCTCTCTAAGAATAGTGAGCAAGGGGTCCACATCTGGATTCCCCTAGTAACTTAGGGTGAGACCCAAAGTTGCTTAAATATGCAAATTGACAAAGGGGATCCTGGGAGTCTCTCTGCCAGACATTAGTCCTGGTTGTGAGAGACTTACCCAGAGTCTTTAGCTCACTATCTTTCACAGAGAAGAAATATCCCAAACATATCAGTCTTTATCCTGCCCTGGGGTAGTCCAGCACCGAAATGCTAGGCAATTCTCCTCTGAACAAGAGTACCAACAGCATCCCCAGACACGTGTTTCGGTCTGGTTGGATCTCATCAGTAGGGAGGAGCTGTGCCTCTCTAAGAATAGTGAGCAAGGGGTCCACGTCTGGATTCCCCTAGTAACTTAGGGTGAGAACCAGGACTAATGCCTGGCAGAGGGACTCCCAGGACCCCCTTGTTAATTTGCATATTTAAGTAACTTTGGGTCTCACCCTAGGTTACTTGGGGAATCCAGACGTGGACCCCTTGCTCACTATTATTAGAGAGGCACAGATCCACCCTACTGACGAGGTCCAACCAGACCGAAACACGTGTCTGGGGTTTCTGTTGGTACTCTTGTTCAGAGGAGAATTGCCTAGCATTTCGGTGCTGGACTGCCCCAGGGCAGGACAAAGACTGATATGTTTGGGATATTTCTTCTCTGTGAAAGATAGTGAGCTAAAGACTCTGGGTAAGTCTCTCGTAACCAGGACTAATGCCTGGCAGAGGGACTCCCAGGACCCCCTTGTTAATTTGCATATTTAAGGAACTTTGGGTCTCCCCCTAAGTTACTAGGGGAATCCAGACGTTGACCCCTTGCTCACTATTATTAGAGAGGCACAGATCCACCCTACTGACGAGGTCCAACCAGACCGAAACACGTGTCTGGGGTTTCTGTTGGTACTCTTGTTCAGAGGAGAATTGCCTAGTATTTCGGTGCTGGACTGCCCAAGGGCAGGACAAAGACTGATATGTTTGGGATATTTCTTCTCTGTGAAAGATAGTGAGCTAAAGACTCTGGGTAAGTCTCTTGTAACCAGGACTAATGCCTGGCAGAGGGACTCCCAGGACCCCCTTGTTAATTTGCATATTTAAGTAACTTTGGGTCTCACCCTAAGTTACTAGGGGAATCCAGACGTGGACCCCTTGCTCACTATTATTAGAGAGGCACAGATCCACCCTACTGACGAGGTCCAACCAGACCGAAACATGTGTCTGGGGTTTCTGTTGGTACTCTTGTTCAGAGGAGAATTGCCTAGCATTTTGGTGCTGGACTGCCCCAGGGCAGGACAAAGACTGATATGTTTGGGATATTTCTTCTCTGTGAAAGATAGTGAGCTAAAGACTCTGGGTAAGTCTCTCGTAACCAGGACTAATGCCTGGCAGAGGGACTCCCAGGACCCCCTTGTTAATTAGCTTCTAATCTGCCTCCACTATCCATGCTACGGTATGTGTAGCGTTCTCCTTCCTTCCAATTGGTGGTCTCTATCCATGCATGAGCGCTTTTGCATTCTGTAAGGCAGCTAATGTGAGTTATCTGTCTATTATGGGTTACATGTACCTTTTACATACGGGCCTGCATTAATACTACATCTACCTTCCTGGATGTTATTGATAAAAAGTGTCCTGTGTGTACTAGAAAAGTAACCCCTTTGTAGACTGCTAGTGTTGGTCTTCAAATGTTATTTGTTTATCATTCTGATTAGAGCAAGAATGAAGAGGGCAAGGGGACTTAAAGGGTGTAAACGTGCTTATTATGCTGCGAGACAGCATATCAACCTATAGGATGTGAGTGTGCCGGTTGGGGGGCGCAACCAGTATTCTTGATCCCTTAATTCCTTTGGTTTGGTGGAGGGTGGGCCCAAAGATGTCCGTGCCCAGGGCCCCAAAAGTGCTTAAGATGGCCCTGCTAACAAGGGAATGCTAGAGATCACTTACAACGCTCACAATGCTAATGTCCCATTACACAAACATTTACACAACCCCAACATGAACCCACAGCTGTCTTCCTGCCTCCTAACAGGGGATACCAATATTTCTCGTGTTCAATCAGTACCTACAGCGTTGCCTTGCAGATAAAACGCCTCCTCGACACTCAACCAGACGACCACCTTTCGCAATCTATGCCAGCTCCCTTTGCTACGCCTTTACATGGGAATACCATCATCCATGACCCAAGCTAAAATGCCCAATTCACAGGGAATCCAATATTCACATAATTTCTGTCATCCGTGCCCTTAAGTCAATAGTTTAGGTTATACAACAGAACCTTTTCCCTCAAGACCGAATGTGCCCTAACCACAGAAATGGCATCTACCTCTGCTCTTTTCTTTACTATGCTTACCAATACTCGACAATACTCAACAATACTCAACAATACTCATTACCAGCTCACACCCACCGTTACTTTCCCATTCCCCTTAGTTACTGTTTTGCTGAATCAAAACTTACACTCCATGATCCACTGACACTGTTCAGCTACCGGCTCGCCGAAAGCTGCTACGCCACCCTTCTGTTCTGCTGGACTCCTCACAAACCACAAGCAGGATATTTCCATCCTGGCTCCTGACGGCCTTTGTATGGGGGTGCGTGCCCCCACCGGACTCAGTTCCCACAAGCCACCCTCCTGCCCTCCAGGCACTGCGGTGGAAGAGGTGACTTATGCCGAACAGGCGTAGTAAACCATCCCTCTGCTACCAACTTGTTGGTGATGTCTGGTATACCAGGGGTCTGAGGGTTACTACAAGCTCACTCGTTCAGCCCCCAAGGACCCAACAACCCTTCCCCAGAACAAACAGAGGACTCAGCCATGGGCAAGGTAGGCCGTTGTTTATTACAGAAACCGACAGGGATCATATAGGACACTCAAAAATCTAGGTAATAAGAAAAATAATAAAAGTATTTGACAGTATGTATATGTATCTGTTCTCTATCTACAGAACTGTGTAAGCATGTTCTTTGTGTATACGAGTGTGTGTTTGTGTAACATTGTGCATGGTTGCAAGTGTGCTTCATGACTAACGAAGCAATGTCGTGGTGTCACTAATGACGTCAGCACAGTGGTTTCTTGGCATTAGTCAAAGTCATCCATTAAGGCATTTGGGTCTATGATCACTGTTGAAGCACCTACATCCATAAAGACATTGACTGGATGGAGTTTGAATGGCTGCCTGATGGAATATCTCTCTGCATACGTGTCAGTCACTAGTCCTCCTGGGGCCTGGCCGAAATAGTGAGTGACTTTGTGCATTTCGGACTCTTTGGGCCGTCATACTCATGGGGGCGAGGAGTGGCATTCCAGGGACCCTCTCTTCATATGCTTCTACAGTGGGTTAAAGCACCTATTACTGAGATCCGTGTACACCTGAAAGTGATACCGTTGACTGTGTGTTGTGCACAAGATACAGTCAATTATGTTGGATTGAATAACAGTGAATAACAGTGAAGCCCCACAATTGGGCTGCATGCATTCACAATCTGTGAGGGAAAAACAGTGTGTTCAGGTAGCCCGATTTGAGGTTTGTATTGGGATACATTGTGGGTGCTGTAATAAGAGTGTGCTCACATCTGTTCCTTGCAATGAATGTACCCCCCTCTACCACCTTCTACTTAATCCACCTCTTCCAAACCTTGAGTTGAGCCATTGGCTGCTTGCTCATTGCAATACAACATAGGTCCACTCCTTTTGTCTGAATACTGTTGGCACGCTGAGAACAATTTCTAACAGGGCGTTAAGTGAGCCGGTCCTACCCAGGGGAGAGCCCCAGCAGTCTCCAAAAAGTTGTAATGAGCCAGGGCCTTGGCAGGGCTCATATAAGCCCCGCACTCGCCCTAGCCAGCGGTCAGCATTAGTGCGTCCATGGCACTTGTAGGTGGGATGCTTGTGCATCTGTTTGGCGTGAAGGGTCTGAATCGCCTCTCTTTAAGACCTTGCCCATCAAACTGATTCACAAGCATTGCAACTACAGCCTAAAGTGTCATTCTTGTGCCCAACGGTGTCCCCCAGGGCTCTTCATCTCCCCCATACTCTAAAACATGTACACAAAACATTCTGTTTGACCAACTTGACAATGTAGACACTCCCTACACCAACTTTGCTGATGACTTCCCAAATACTCCAGAAAACCACTGGGATCCACGTCCTAGACTCAACCAACATCAATCGTGTCTGCAGCATCACTCAGACGTGGATGGCCAAACACCATCTTTGTATCAATGATGACAACACAAAGCTTCCTTCTCATTGTGGGTTCTCCTCATCGGCTTAAACTACTGGACCCTGCCTTCACATCCTTCTCCATCGATGGCAACCCTACCCCTGTCTCCAACCATGTGAAAACCCTAGGCGTTTACCTTGATGCAGAATGTTCTATGCAAAAGCACTCAATGCCCTGGCCTCACCTGCAGCATACTCAATGAAACTCATTGCCTTACCCTAACCAGGGCCATTATTCCTAGTAAACTGGACTACTGTAACTCCCTCCTACCTAGTACCTCCACCAGAAACCTATCCAAATTACAACTGCTCCAAAACAATGCCCTCGGTGTTGTCTGGGGTATGAAACATACGGATCACATTTCTCAAGCAAGGAGGGATCCCACTAAAGCCCATATTGAGTACAAGATATTGTCGATCACGCACCACTGCATCCACAACGGTGCACCCTCCTTCACTAACCAGAGCATTTCCCAAAAAACTGGACCCAGCTGTCTTTGATCCTCATTCTCCCTTGCCCTATTTGCCCCCAGATTCAATAAAAAGCGAGAAGGGGGAGTGAGTATGGTGGCCAACTTTTTTAGATCCTTTTGCGTTTATGACATCACAGCATCATTCACGTTTGGCCCGCCCCATTTGTAATTTAAACAATTTGTTAATGGCTCTTTAAACCTGGCTTTATTGCAATGCAAATGGTTTGTCCTTGGGAGGTGATGGTCATGACCCCAGGAACAAAGCGTTAGCATTGGAATGAAGACAGATGTCAGAGCATGAGCAGCACGCCTGGAAAAGCAGCGGCAGCAGCTCGCCCTGCAGGCCCAAAAAAAGAGCGGGGCCGTGGAGCCGCCCAGAGAAAGAAAACTGCAGGCAGCAGCAGGCGGCAGTGCCGTGGTGTGTAGATGGCCACTTCAGTTTGCAGAGTGGTTGGGCTGGATGCAGATTATCCCGATTTGCTGTCTCCCGAGAGTCACACTCCAGGGAACAAAACAAGTCGGGACAACCTGCGTCCCGCACAGGCACTCTGCAAACTGCAGGACAGAGTCCCCATATACGGGATGGTCCCACAAAATACGGGACAGTTGGCCACCCTAAGAGTGACATTTCCTGTCACTGCACCCACACTGTGGAGCACCCTACCACCGTCCATCCAAGAAGAAACGCTCGAAAACCTGTCTAACAAATACGATTACTACTCGATCGATCTATGCCTACCCTTGCCTATGATACTGTCTTCTATGTTACCAACTATGTTCTAGATTATGTACTAGCACCGTGATGCCTACCGGTCTGGGTGCGTAAACAAATGACATAAATAAATAAATGATTGCTTTTGTGTGTTGGCGACGATGACCCTGGCTGCAGGCGGTTCACACCGTTTCAACTACAAAACAAAGGGAGAGGCAGCGCACAAAAGCAATGATTTCAGTGCATCCCTGGGCCCCAACCAGGCCCCAACCCACCTTGCGTACACCTCCCTTTAAGCCACGCCCCTGGTGAGATCCCACCCTCGATTTCACACCCCACGCTAAGCACTGATTTCTAGATAAAACTCGAGAAGGTAAAAGGAAAATGAGGCTGGATGTCGGCACCCCCAGATGAGTAGCACGTGCGCGCCATCACATACTTGTTGTCAAGCAGATTGCTGAAGCCGTAGAAGGAACGATTAACATGGCCAAGGCGCTCTCCTACAGGAGCAAATGAGATTAGTTTTTTGAAGGATTAGTTCAAATAGCCCTGTTAATTAAATATTAATCCCATTCGCTACCAGTAAGTAGAGTTCAGGTCCAATCATGCTATCTTGTGGCTTGTGTAATAAATGCATGAATCACAAGTCACCGGTCGCTATTTTTGCAAGACGTCCCCGCTGTTCCTTTCCAAGAAACTGGGTATTTGGAGAGCAGTGAAATCAAATTGCAGCCAGGCCCGCGGAAGGAAGCGGTCCTAGAATAACATGCTCTGCAGCGCGCTGCAAGGCTGTTTCATCTTGTCAATTGAGACCAGTTCTGAAAGCTTGCATAGTCTGCGTGGCACGTTTATCTGAAACTACTGTCCCAGGCCCTCATGAAATAGGTATGGGTGCAAGGTTAGAGACGTGCCGCAACAGTGATCTAATAGAACTCTAGCATTGGCGAAGCCAGCAGTTTCGGCTTGTGTGTAGGCGTGGGATAGGCATTTGCCAGGCCGGGATATGATATGATAGGTTATTTATAATGCGCTTAATACCCAGAGGTTTCTAAGCACGGACCCGGGGTTCGAACCTGTGTTGCTCTGTGTCGTCTTGCTTCCAAGGTGAGCACGTTGCCGCTGAGCTATCCTCCCGAGACACTGTCATAATGGTACTACTATCAGGCCATAGGATGGGCACAGATGGGAAATGATGTGATTACTTGGGCATATGAAAGATGTACCTGGCAAATGCCTATCTATTACCTATGGACCAGCCTAAACTCTTGGCTTTGTCAATGCTCGATTTTTATAGGACATGCCTGATTAAGACATTTTTATTACACCAGAGCACATTCACAGCAGCAATTAAGCCATTAGCTCTGCTTAACACAAACTCTGGACAGGCAACGTTTGATGTTACTGCTGCATAGAACCAGTTCAAAGAGATCCCTGGAGGATATGTTTTTGACGCAGAGGGCCAGGCAGTTGGTGGGAATGGCCATAGAAGTTAACATAGGCGTCAATGTCTGAGAAAATAACCAAACAACACCCAAAAGCTGTGTGTCCCTCCTCACGTGGTCTCCTTCCTAGTTGTACTCCATTTAAATAGTTTTGGCTTATAGGTGATGTTTAAGTGCCAACTAATAGCCAAGACTAAAGCTAAAAAGATGATCAATCCTGAGTTGCAAGAGGCTTCTGTAGGAGATGTTGATGATATCTTACGCTCTCCTCCCAGGAAGGGAAAAATGGAAATAAAGCATGTGAACTCTTCCACATAGAGGTAGCTCAAGATCACGTGGCTAAGAGTGTCTCAGATCCTGGCAGAGCTGAACTTCCATCGCCTAGCGGTGACGTTTCGCTTGAGCAGAGCACTTCTGGTTTAAAGCAGTCTAAAAATGCGAAACATTTGAAATCAGTTACATTTTAAGAAAACCGAGGCTCGAGGAAATTCCTGCGTAATTTGATATCTAAAATGCCAAATTTTTTAAAAGAAGATCGTAGTTCGGCCCTCGATCCCTCTTCTGCCGTTCACTTTACGAATAATCACGATCTGACTCAAAGGACGGTAGAGGGGGTGGCTAAAGGCCTGCAAGTGGGGCCTAATAAAGGCTCCAATATCCCTCTCAGATGAGTCTATTTTGTCATTTTTGGCCCAGCCCGCTCGCTCAGCTTCATCTGCACAAAGTGAGAAGCCGTCATTCTCCAATTAAGAGACTTGAACCGTGAATGAGGATACTTTGGGTGATGACGAACTTCTAGATGTTCCCCTTCCCCTGCCAGAAGGGGCATCTTGCGCGGAACACTGGCTCACTCCTGGACTTTACATAAAAAGTTACCCCTACTAAGAAGATGGGTTTTGTCTTCCCCCTTTTTGCCCCCAAGTCAAAATCAATCCCTGCGTCTATGACTTTAGCGGGTGCTGGGGAGAGAAAGTCAGGACCAGGTGTTTGGAGTACTGACTTTGGAACAGATGGAGTCTTTGCATGATTTCTCACCTTTAAATAGATCCAAAGGTTTTGGATGTCATTTCTTGTGTTGCGGCTTTGAGGGTTGTTTATTCAAGAGATATATTATGTGTTGAATTCCCTTTAGAAGAAAGAGTGGACCTACTGTGCTTGCATATTAAGTCAAAAATCTATTTTGGATTTATTGTTAGGAGAAGCCGATTAATTGAGAGCTTTGAGGTTCGATTTATATAGGGGCTCTCTAAGGGTAAAGGAAATGCTGTGAAGGCGTGTGTCTAAATTGGAGGGGGTGGGGAGTTTGACACAGGCCCCCCAAAAGCTGAGAACTGGGATGGTTCATGGGGTTCCGGGAGCCGAAAGCAAACCCAATGGAGAGTAGCATTGGTTGCCGGGGTGTTTGGCATCGGCTTCGGACCAAACAAGGTTGTTAGATTCAATATATAGGATACTATTTTGAATATTGCCTCTTGGAAATGCTCATCTTTCAAAGTTTGGAAATATGTCACTTTTAGAAAAATTCCATATCATACACTTACAGGAAACTTGGCTCATTGATCCCCGAGTCCTGGATGGATATAGGGTGCATGTTTTGGAAGCCTCTCGGGGGAGGCTGCGTAGGCCAATGGGTGGGCTCCTCACTGCTGTAAGAGAAGACTTGGGGTGTACCTCTACACAAATTCAATCAGCCCATCTGGCAATTCTGGCTGTTCTGCTCTCTTGTGAGTCTGAGATTCTAGATGCTTTTAATGAGTGGTTGAGGTTATTTTTGGAAAATTGGCTTGGCTGTGGCCAGAGGGGACAACATCATATTAGTGGGAGATCTGAATCACTACTGCAGCGAGGATTTGGTGTTCGCTGAGCGCAGGAATAAGCTGTTGTCGGGTAAGAGACGCAGCACTGAGGCTAATATGTTGAATGCATGGAATCTACACTGTGCGAAAATGACCTTTGCACAGTGTGGCTCCCTTGGGGAAACATTTGGTATTCCAGTACAAGCTCCTCTACTACAGATTATGTGCTTCTCTCCCAGTCATTGCTAGATAAGTGTGTGGACTTCCAGGTACTTGACAGCGATCATCCCCAAAGTGAACTGGTAAAAGAGGTACCATCTCACAATTAAATGTGCTTCTCAGACAGAGTTTGGAGACACTGTTTGAGGTTGTGGGTAGGGAGTTTCTTTAGGTTGCTAATGCGCCCAGGAACATGTTCAGTCATTGGAAGCTGGGTAGAAATATAGAGGCGTTTTGGGATCAGGGATCAGGGTGACCCTTTGTTATATTTGATAGAGTGATCCAAGTGGAAAAAAGGAAAGTTAAAAGGGGAGTGTGTTACTTTAAGGAGAGGAAAGGCCATTGCAGTCATTCAACAATTGGATGAAGAGCCAGCGGGCGCAGCTATTCCAATTAAAGGGAGAAATCATTCTTGAGCTAATGAGGCTGAAAGACACAAGTGCTTTATGGAGCCTCCCTAGCGATTCCCCATTGTGGAATCCGAATAGAGGGCCCATATGGCCAGGTTATATGATATCGAGGACGCTACTGCATGTAGCCAAGCTGTTTGGTGGTTGTGGAAGTGGGATCTGGCTGCAGATATGGATGATTTTGTTAATGCAAACTTTCTCCTGTGTGTCTTAAACTGTCGAGAAGCATTGGCAATGAGGGGGACCGAGGTATTCAAGGACAACATGGCCGATATATGTCATCTTCATGATTCTTGGTATCACTGGCATGAGGTGGCAAGGGTGGTATTTTAGAATCAACCACTATCTCTCTCAGGAATCTCAGACCAGGTTGCAATAATACGTTTATTATTGATCCAAGCCATCCTATCATTGATCTGAAAAGATTAGAATTGGAGCAGAGACTGAGGCTGGCTGACCCAGTGAGCTTCAAGTCTCTTAGCAGGGATGGGAGAAGGTGTATGTCTTCGTCACACAGGTGTAACGCTCACCTGGTATCCACGGGGACGTCACTCAGCCTGCTCTGACCTCTTACGACCTTGAACCCTTCCCTGGAGGCTATTCGACTGGAGATTGGGCCTGAAACACAGGATTGGTAGAGTTTAACTCCCTATTGTCTCTGTGTGCTTGAACCCCTTCTTCACCGGGGTCCAACCCTTCCCTTTGATCCACAGCTCACCTTGTTTTCTTGGATAGTGTGCTCTCCGTCCTGCTTTCAGCGCAGGGGTGCATTGATTGATGCAGGCTCGTTGCTGCCTAGTTACTTCACTGGCAAGAGTCCGACAGGTAACTATAATGAGTCTTTTGAACAGTTCTCCAACTTCGTTCCTTTTCTTCCTTAGATGATGGCTGGCGTCCGGGGATGGCGGCGTGCTGCTGAGATGAGTAGCGTTGAAGGTGAGTGAGAGCGCGATTCGCGATGCACCCCTTTCGTTTTTGCATTGAACTGAGTTCTTTTTCTGTGTCTTTTAGGTGCCGCAAAGTTTTCAGCGTGGATGCCGGTTATGAAGAACAAATGCGGTGGGTAAGCGCGGTATGCGGCGCCTCTAGATGTTTCCACGCTAACCTGGAGTGTCTTTTCCCTCTTGCAGATGGATGAGAAGTTCCGGAGACAGAGTTCCCCCAGAGCGGCTGGGATTCAGGTAAGCGTTTGAAGCTCGAACAGTATTTAAAAATAAGCGAAGATTTGCAGAATGCTTACTAATGCCTTTTTTCTGTTCTTTTCCCTTTTCCTTAGGAAGCGGTGTGCCGAGATGGGAATGACACCGCCGAAGATGCCCGCAGAACAGATGGAGCAATGAATGATGGGCAGAAGTGCTGCAAGGTAAGGCTGTTCCTAACAGTGTTCTTGTTCTTGCAGGAGCTGAGCGCAGAAGAAAGATGCATGCCTACTGGAGACCGATCCGAACACGGTGTGTGTCACGCTGCAGGTGCAGAAAACGCAAAGCATGTTTCTCAGCTTGGGTGTGGCTAAAATAGTCTCTGGATATCCCAGGTGTCCCTGGGCTGAACCACACCCAAAAGACTAGACCGCACATGCAGTTCTGGGAACCAAAATATGTGGGGGCATCCATCCTGTCCCCATTGATGCACTACAAGTCCAATCCCCAATGTTATCCTATGGGAGTGAGTGAGTCTGGTGCCACAAGCACCAAGTCTGACTCCAAGTGGGTCTTTGGAGGGATGGAGAGCCCTTGAGGGCCATGTAGGTGATCGTTGCCTGGCTCCAGCCTGACATCTTGGAGGGATGGGGAAACGAGGGGCAGGAATCATGACAGCACTAACCCGCAAGGCCCCTCTCAAGGTGGCTCTTCTGTCTGGTCCTGGTTTGGTTGGATGGTTTTGATGAAATCATCTAAGCAAACGAGGGGCATGGATGTACTCACAAGGCTCCCGTGTCCTGTCTTGTGGACCATACCCCTTCCAGTCTACTAAGTAGTATAATTTGGATATGACGTACTTTGAATCTAGGATGTCTTTGACTTCGAATTCTGGCTCCCCGGCGACTACTACTGGCTGTGGTAGGCTTTGCTACCCAGGTCCCAGGTTGAACAGGTTTAAGGAGAGACACGTGGAACACAGGATGAATCTGCATGTTTGATGGCAAAGCTAGTCTGCCCGCCACAGGATTTATCACGGAGGTGACGGTGAATGGACCCAGGTATCTTGGACGGAAAGTTCGGGCTCCTTTAATGGACAATTGTTTAGACGCCAGCCAGACTTTGCCTCCCACTTGGTAGTTGGGGGCCTTTGCTCAGTGTTGATCAGCAAACTTCTTTTGGCGATTCCTAGCTTGAAGTAGGTGTTCAGCTTCCCTTTTAAAGGTTTGAGAAATGGCTGTGTGCAAGGTTTTGACTGCTCGCATTTCCAGGGTTGTAGGAACGTCCAACTCAGAAGTACGTGGGTGCCTGCCATACATGGTATAAAAGCGTGTCTGCCCAGTGCTGGTGTGTAGGGAATTATTATAAGCATATTCAGCTATCCATAATAGGTTGAACCAGCTTCCTTCAGCTTGGTGTAACATGCAACGCAGATACTGCTTGAGCGTCTGATTTGTCCTCTCAGTTTGACCATCCGTTGGTGACTGGTGGATAGCCGGATGTCGATCTGGGCCTTAGAGCAGCATTTTCTCCAGAAGTTAGATACGAATTGAGTACCTTGGTCTGAGACCAATACTGAAGGAAACCCATGGAGCCGTACGATGCCTTCAAGAAATACCTTTGCTAGAGTGAAAGCATTTGGGAGCCCCTTAAGAGGAATTAAATGTGCCATTTTTGAAAATAGGTCCACGACCACAAGAATAGTGTTAAACCCTTGACTGGGTGGTAAATCAGTAATATAATCAAGGAACAATGTGTTCCAGGGTGCTGGTGGGATTTCCAATGGTTGTAATAGCCCAGCCGGTTTCTGCTTGGATGACTTGTTTTGAGCACACACTCCACAAGATAGGATGAATTGGATAATGTCTTTACGCCACGTGGGCCACCAATAATTTTGTTTTACCTTGGCTAGGGTTTTAGCGATTCCGGGGTGGCCCTCGGTCAAGGAATCATGATAACCGGACATGACCTGTTCTCGTAGTTCTTGGTGTGGTAAGAATAAACGATTCCTGAAGTAGGGCAACTGATCTTTTATCATGTAATGTTCTCTGTGTGCACTCCACACTTGTAATTGCTCCGGACTCATCAGGTTTTGGATTTCTTCATGTAATTCTTTCTGAGTTATGGTTGCTGTGATTCCTAGGAGCTTGTCACTTGGGATGATTGCTATTGGGTCAGGGGTCTGATACCCTTGCTCTTCCACCCCCATATGGGAAAGGGCATCGGCGTTCCCGTTTTTCACCCCTGGTCGAAATGTAATCACGTAGTCATATTCAGCAAAAAAAGAGCCCAATGTAGTTGTCGTGAGGATTGGGCCTTTGCCGTTTTTAGGTACTGGAGGTTCCGGTGGTCAGTTATTACAGTGATTGTGTGTCTGGCACCCAAGAGGTAGTGCTGCCATGCCTTAAAGGCTGACTTAATGGCCAGGAGTTCTTTGTGATAGCGTAATTGAGTTCAGGGGGTGTGAATTTACGTGACCAGAAGGCAACAGGGTGTAACTGGCCCGTTTCGGGGTCCTTTTGTGAGAGGACGGCTCCCATAGCCATGCTCGAGGCATCCATTTCCACCAGCTATGGGATATCAGGGCGAGGGTGGCGTAAAATTGGGGCAGACGTGAATCTTGCTTTGAGTTCCTGGAGAGCCTCCTCTGCTTCTGTTGTCCACTGGAACGTTTTGTTGCTTTTCCTTTGTAATGACGTGATGGGATGCACGATTTGCAAAAATCCTGGGATGAACCGGCGGTAGAAGTTTGCAAAACCCAGCATACTTTGAACCCCCTTGAATGAATTTGGGGATGGCCAGTTCAGGATAGCATCTACATTGTGTACATCCATTCGGATTCCATTCGGGCGGAGAATAAAGCCCAGGAATTCCACCCCGGAGACGTGGAGTTTCTCCAATACGGATCGGACGTGTTTAACGTGGTCCTGCTTTGATGCGAAATATACTAAGATATCGTCAATGTACACTAGAGCACAGACATCAATCAATTCCCGTAGGACATCGTTCATGAAGTATTGAAATGCAGCAGGCGCGTTGCAAAGGCCAAAGGGCATTTCTTGATATTCGTACAAGCCGTATTTGGTGCGAAAAGCGGTTTTCCATTTGTCCCCCTGTTTTACGCGAACAAGGTGATATGCCCCCCTCAGGTCTAGTTTTGTGTAGATTTGGGCATCTTTGACTTGATCAAGCAATTCAGGGATCAGTGGCAGGGGGTAGCGATTTTTTACGGTAATCTGGTTCAGTGCGCGATAGTCGATGCACATTCTCAAGGCCCCCTCCTTTTTTGGTACAAAGAATAGAGGACTGGCTGCTGGAGACTTCGAGGGACGGATGAACCCATTGGCCAGGTATTGGTCAAGATAGGCCTTCAGGTACTGATTTTCTGGTTCCGTGAGTGCGTAAATTCGCCCACAAGGGATTTGTGCGCCGGGTATCAGGTCGATTTGGCAATCGTATGGTCTATGCGGTGGCAGGGTATTAGCCTGTTCTTTCTGAAAGACATCTTGAAAGTCCTGGTATTCACTTGGTAGGGTGCCGATTGCCACAGTCGCAAGCGTGGAGGTTCTGGTGTCTATTGGTTGTTTCTCTTGGCGATAACATGTGTGGGCGCAAGTCTCGGGAAAGGCCAATACTTTTGCTCGCCAATCGATTTGAGGATTGTGAACTACCAACCATGGCATTCCCAAAATCAACCGGAACTGTGATGCCTTAATGAGGTCGAAAACGATAGATTCTTGGTGTCCATCCTGGCACAGAAGGGTTAAAGCTGGAGTGCATTGGGATACTGGACCAGAAGCTATTTCCGTGCCGTCGACAGTGGTAACAGTGTCGGTGGTTCATTTAGGGCGTAACGGAAGCCCCATCTTTACTGCAAGATCCTGGTCAATGTAATTCCCAACGGCTCCACTGTCTATGTACGCTCTTACTGCGTGCATCCAAGATGGTTGTTGGTGATTGATCAAGACCACAGATAGTGCAAAATGGGAGGTCTGTAGTTCACTTTCTTCGCTTGACAAGTGGACCCCTACACTTGCCGGGCTGGGGAGTTTTCCGATTCCTTGATGGTATCTTCCTTGTCCGTGGCCCCTACCGTCCTCCTCGGTGGCTTCACAGGGCACTCTTTAAAGAAATGACCTGACCTTCCAGAGTACAGACATAACTGCTGCTGTCTCCTTTTATCCCTTTCCGCTTTAGTCAAGGGGGATCTGACCCCCCCTATTTGCATTGGTTCTCCTGAACCTTCCGTTGTTTGGGCAGTATTGTCCTTTGAACGCACATACATAGGGCGAGGGTCCGGTCTGGTTAGATCTGCTCTTCGGTCCTGCAACCTATGATCCAGTTGAACAACAAGGTCAATGAATTCTGAGCAGTCTTTCAGGGGGGTTCACTACTTGTGCGAGAACATCCTTGAGCTCCCCCTGCAAACCCTGATGAAATAACGTGGTTCTCTTCTCCACTGGCCATTCTGCTTCAACTACAAGTCTATTGAACGTGGCTATGTATGTTATAGGCCTTGATTCCCTTGGCGTAGGGATAGAAGTTAGTTGTCTAATGCCTGCCCATGAGTACGACGGGCGAACAGCTTTTCCATCTCCTGCTGAAAGCCCCTGAAGTCATGCAGCAAAGGATCGTCTTGGGCCACAAAGGGTACAGACCAGTCCGCGGCGCTACCACTCAGGTAGGATAGCACAAAATCGACCTGTGATTGGTCATTCGGAAAGGCCCCTGGCCTACAAAGGAAGTGCAGACGGCACTGGTTCTTGAACGTTGCAAACCTCTTGGGATCCCCCGTAAATCGTTCGGGTGGGGCCAAGGGACTACCCCAGGAAGGGTTATCTGAACGGGATTGGCTGATGGCGCTGGCATCGAGGACACGCTTCCCGGAAATGGTGCATGCCCTGCTTGTGACTTGAGAAGTTACCGGCTTAAATCATCAGTGCGTTCTTTGGCTACTATCAGCTCTCTCCTCAGGGTGTTGGTCTCCTGCCTGGCTGCATGTACTTCGGAATGTAGCTGCCCCAACATGTGGGCTAACTGGTCGGTTTCTGACATTTCCATGACGCCCAGGTGGATTTTGATGTGAGGCTTTGCGTTCTGTAACGCTCACCTGGTATCCACGGGGACGTCACTCAGCCTGTTCTCACCTCTTACGACCTCAAACCCTTCCCTGGAGTCTATTCAACTGGAGACTGGGCCTGAAACACAGGATTTGTAGAGTTTAACTCCCTATTGTCTCTGTGTGCCTGAACCCCTTCTTCCCCGGGGTCAAACCCTTCCCTTTGATCTACAGCTCACCTTGTTTTCTTGGATAGTGTGCTCTCCATCCTGCTTTCAGCGCAGGGGTGCGTTGATTGATGCAGGCTCGTTGCTGCCTAGTTACTTCACTGGCAAGAATCCGACAGGTAAGTATAATGAGTCTTTTGAACAGTTCTCTAACTTTGTTCCTTTCCTTCCTTAGATGATGGCCGGCGTCCGGGGATGGCGGCGTGCTGCTGAGATGAGTAGCGCTGAAGGTGAGTGAGAGCGCGATGCGCGGTGTACCCCTTTCGTATTTGCATTGAACTCAGTTCTTTTTCTGTGTCTTTTAGGTGCCGCGACGTTTTCAGCGTGGATGCCGGTTATGAAGAACAAATGCGGTGGGTAAGCGCGGTATGCAGCGCCTCTAGATGTTTCCACGCTAACCTGGAGTGTCTTTTCCCTCTTGCAGATGGATGAGAAGTTCCGGAGACAGAGTTCCCCCAGAGCGGCTGGGATTCAGGTAAGCATTTGAAGCTCGTACAGTATTTAAAAATAAGCGAAGATTTGCAGAATGCTTACTAATGCCTTTTTCTGTTCTTTTCCCTTTTCCTTAGGAAGCGGCGTGCTGGCATGGGAATGACACTGCCGAAGATGCCGGCAGAACAGAAGGAGCGATGAATGATGGGCAGAAGTGCCGCAAGGTAAGGCTGTTCCTAACGGTGTTCTTGCAGGAGCTGAGCGCAGAAGAAAGATGCAGGCCTACTGGAGACCGATCCGAACACGGTGAGTGTCATGCTGCAGGTGCAGGAAACGCAAAGCATGTTTCTCAGCCTGGGTGTGGCTTAAATAGTCTCTGGCTATCCCAGGTGTTTCTGGGCTGAACCACACCCAAAAGACAAGACGGCACATGCAGTTCTGGGAACCGAAATATGTGGGGGCATCCATCTTGTCCCCATTGATGCACTACAAGTCCAATCCCCAATGTTATCCTATGGGAGTGAGTGAGTCTGGTGCCACAAGTGCCAAGTCTGACTCCAAGTGGGTCTTTGGAGGGATGGAGAGGCCCTTGAGGGCCATGTAGGCGATCGTGGCCTGGCTCCAGCCTGACATCTTGGAGGGCTGGGGACATGAGGGGCAGGAGGCATGGCTTAGCGGGGGGCAAGTGTACGGTGGCCTGTCAAATGGTATACCTGATCAACTCCAACTCTACAGAAAGTTGAATCATTGGTAATCGATTCATGGACTTTGGCTGGTATTAAATCCAGATTTTGTAGCCCAGAGACCTTGTTACTTTTGAGAAGGCTGACATTGTCCTATTACAGGAGACATGGGTGCTGGAGTTTGTATCTGATGATAGGTGTGTGGCGGCTCAGAAAAACCCCAGGGAGCGCTAATGCAGTGGTTTGTGTATTTTGGTCAAACCCATCTTGTCAGCAAATTCTTCCCCTTAGAGCACTCTTGTCCTTTTTTGCATGTCGTGAGAATTCATAGGATGGGCTGGAATTATGTTTTGGTGGTCAAATTTTATAACAGCCCCCAAGCACAGTTTGTTAAGAGCAGTCTCTCAATATTAGTCTCTGCAATGGAGGGCTTGGGCTTCGGCAAATGTTCTATTTCTTATCTTGGGGGGATTTCAATGCCAGGCTGGTTGGTGGCCTGGGAACCGCCTTGTTTGACTCTTCTGAAGATGACTTGGCAGGGATACTGACTCCCATTATGAGGGATGTTAGAATTTGTGTGGAAGGGCTTTTCTATGACTGGAGACTGCGCTCGATCAATTGACGTTTTCCATATGATATCCAGGGTAATCTAACCTTCTCCTCAGTATTGGGGCCTTCAACGATTGACTACATATGTGTCCCAGTAAAGTTCTGGGACTGTGTCGTTGGGTTCAATGTGCTGTGCGATATATGTCGTGATCATTTCCCTGCTAGGCTCGAGGTCAAATTGCAGCGTAAGCATGTATCGCCAGTTCTGTTTCATCAGCTGGAGGTGTCTCTTGATGACCAAAGGTGCAGATTAAAATGGGCGTTGGCTGATTGAGAGAGCTTGCAGAGGATTGTTATAAATAACTGGTAGGGGCTTGAAAATCTTTTTTCCGATTGTTGTTTGATTTCTCATCGCTTTTGTCCAATTTATCGGCTGCATTTATGATGAAGGCTGGGAAAAGTAAGGTGAAGCGGCAGGCAGGTTGGTTCAATTCAGACTGTACGAAATCTAAGTCTAATTTGATTGAATCCTTGAAAAATTCTCTGTCTACTAAGAGGGACATAGTTACTGCTCGGGCCACCTATAAGAAGGCTATTGCCCATATAGAAGACAAAATTGAAGTAGAGTCATGGGAGTAGAAGGTTAATTATTCAGCCACAAATGATGCCAGACTCTGTTCCATACATTTTAGTCAGGTGGCACCCATGTTACGTTTCAGAACCAGGCTTGAGTATCCCATTATTCGTCCTTATATAGTACTGGTCATGTACATGTGTGGTGACGGAATGGCCATGAGTCATGTACCCCTTGCAATCATTAGAAACACTTGTGAAGAGGCGCATTATAAATGACATCATATCATATCATATCATTATCCACAACATAAGGAAACATAGTTTTTACAGTAGGGGAAATGTCAATAAATTGCCAAGCTGGAAATAGGGCCCCGGGCCTGGATGATGTTCCAGCGGACTTGTTTTGATCAGAACCGGACCTCTGTGCTCCCATCTTGACCATGGGGTTTATTGCTATTTGTGGGGGGGGGGGTATGTACCCCGCTTCTTGGTCTTGTGCAGTAATTTATCCAATCTTTAAAAAGGGTCAGAGGACGGATATGGGTTGTTGGACCGAAAGAAAATGACCTACTGCCGAAATGACATATTCTACTATGGGGGAGAACCACGCTACCCCCATAACACGGGGGGGAGACCCCCACACCTCCCCAAGTTCCCACCACCTTAACCTATTCCCTTACCCCACCCGCATCCATTTTTTAATTAAAATGTACCAATTGACCTACCGAATTCTACAAAAAAAACACAGTCAATTTGGAGTAGGTAAATTTGGCATTAGGTCAAATTGGACAATACCCTGAGGACACTACCAGCGTCGTACAGACCAATCTCTCTTTTGGACTCTGTGTTTAAGATCATGGGGAGGCCTTTTTGGGGAGATTGGGTACACTGCAGCAGAATTCTCTCCCCTATCCAGTTGGGGTTTAGAACAGGCCTTGGAACTGCAGGGCAGGCCCTGAATCTCTATTTGGTGGTGGCCCATTCACTGTATATTAAGGAGGAGCCCATTTCTCCCACCTTTATGGGTCTGAACACCGCATTTGACATAGTCATTCATGATAAGTTTGGTGTATGCTCAGGTTTCATGAATCGCCCAGGCACCCTGGTAGATCTTCTGGAGAGATTGCATTTGTCAACGGTGGCTTGTGTGAGGAACGGGGTATATGGACGGTGTACTGCCTATTTTCAGGCGGAGGGTGGGGTGTGCCAGGGCTGTGTGCTGCCCCCCTGCTCTTTTGTCTTTATATAAATGGTCTATATGACCACCTACTTAAATCCACTCCGGATACTCCTGGGTTGGGCAACAGGTATCTGCCATTGTTGGCCTATGCAGATGATACGATCTTGATGGCACATACCCCAAGATCCTTGCAGCGTCTTATCGATGACTATTCCCTATTCATGGACTCACTGGATCTAAAAGTTAATGCCCAAAAATCTGCTGTCATGGTCTGTAGTAGAGGGAAGCGTCTACCCATATTCAAGGCCATGTTTAACAAGGGTGTTCTAATCCCCAGAGTGGATAGTTTTGACTACCTGGTGGTTAGATTCTTATCAAATTTTAGAGCTGAAACCCATACTAATAAGCGGATTGTAACATTTAAACAGGCTATGGTGGGGGTGGCCAGAGCCATGGCCATGTTTAAAGCAAAGTCGGTTGAACTGATGGTCAAAGTTTACAATGGATAACAAAGCCTTCACTGATCATGGTTGCTCAGCAATTGATGACGCGTCTGCAAAATACACACGCATAAAATTCGTAATATGTGGCGATTTAAACATACATCTGTTTGACAAGACAGGAACCCAACTCGAAACCAATATGCTAACCCCAAGAGCTTTCCGCTGGAAAAAAGAAATGGCTTCGAGAGATTTAACGAGAGTGAACATCACAGACAAGGAAACTAATCTTCCGAGTGTGACACGGGCTCCATATCATGGGCATTGACAAACACTCTGAACCATAAGCTTATATTACCAGATCTCGAAATCAACACCAGGATGAACAGGCTCAAAATATCTCAACGAGAACTGGAAAAACTCTCTGTGAAATGTGTGACCTAAATACTCAATGATCTTGAGAAACTGAACTATTTTTGGCTCCTCTACCCCTTCAGACATCCACCACTACAACTAAAAAACAACCAACAGAGACACCTGCACGCCTACAATCCACAAATAGCTGAAAAAAAGAAAGACCTACGGAGAGCTATAAAACAGTTAAATCAAAAGAGGCCGATCAACCACGAAAACATTAGGCAGATCAAACAACGACACAGAAACTGGTTAAAGAACACAAGAGCTATGCAAAGCTAATGGGATGCAGAATCAATGTTACTAGCATTAAACAAGCGTAACACACAAGACTTATGGAAGCTCTTACATCCCCAAGCTGCAACGCTCCAAAGGATGGTAACGGATGTTCCAGAAAGGAGTAGGTCAACTCATTTTGAAGAACTATACCAACCCAGACTCAACGACGTGTATATAATAGCGCCACAACTAAACAAACGATGGAACCCTGACTGGCACATGGATGACATAGAAAGAGCCATCGCCAAACTAAATCCCTCGAGTGCCCCCGGGCCCGATGGCCTTTACAACATGGTAATCAAAGCCAATCCAGAGATATGGAAAGAAATCTGTGACAAAATATTCTGTCTTATTGCAAAGACAAACACCGTACCACGGTCCTGGCAGTTAGCCGTCATGATTCCCATTTTCAAGCAGGGTGAAACAAAAGATCCCCGGAACTACAGGCCGATAGCTCGCCTAGACACGCTAGGAAAGATATTCACCTCCATGCTTCTAGAAAAACTGAACAACTGGGCGAAAAAAGAAAACATATAAGCCATCAGACAAACAGGTTTTGTTAAACAACTAGGTACCAACATCAATCTTCTTATCCTCAACTTGCCAAAACAAGACACAATATACAAGAAATCTCAAACCTTTGCGGCATTCATCGATCTGCAGCAAGCATTTGATCTAGTGAATAGAAATCTACTATGGAACAAGTTACAAACTTGGGGATGCCCAAATGATATTCTACAACCAATAAAACAGCTGTATTCAAACACGTCAATAAGAATTAGAATGTCAAAAGACGGTTCACTAACAGATCCTATTTCAACATGGAATGGATTGAAACAAGGCTGTCCCCTCACAGCAACCTTCTTCAATGTATTCACTGCAGACTTTGAATGCAGCATCTATACTCCCCAGATGAACCCGCTGAAGCTGAATGCTACTATACTATCTTGCATAATGTACGTGGATGACATCGTCCTATTCTCACAAAACCCCAAATAGAACTGCAAAACCTTGAAATTTAAATGGAAACAAACAAGATTCAAATAAATACCAAAAAAAAAGTCATGACACACAATGCTCCAACAAAAAAGAGAACACTATAGCCCTCTTCCGAAACAACCAAATATTGATACAGGTCAAAACCATCAGGTTCCTTGGCATCTGGCTAAACCAATCCCGACTGAAATAGACTGGGTCCAGTATCTCAAATCCAATGTCCTCTCTCTAGCTTGACAAGGACGCATGTTACATCAAAAATACGGGAAGTTTTCGGCACGGCCACTGATCACCTTCTATAGGCAAAAGGTAACATCCATTCTCACATATGGAGGGGAAACCATGATTAACATTGACCCAAAAATCTGTCAACACCTAGAGGGGATCTTCTGAAGAAAGGCCTTTGCCCTACCCTCCTCACTTCCAATGCCGCGGCTCAGATTCCAATTGGCTATCCAATCATTAGAGTCGATAATCATGTGGAAAAAACTAGATCTCCACAGAAACATAATCTCACAAGGCCACAGTCCAGCGCTTCAAATCATCAAACTTAAATCAAACACAACGAACGCAGCAACATTGATCGCTTGGAAAGCCATATGGAAAGCATAAGGATATCAGCAGAGATCTCAAAAGAAATGCTTCTCCAGCGCCCAGAAAAAGCAAAGGAAAAAATAGCACAAAATGATTGGATCAAAACCATAGAGCAGAAATCGCAATATCGACTGAACCTTTACTTGAGCTGGACAACAGAACAATAAATTGTCGACCGAATTATCTATAAACCTTTCCTGATTGTCAAATAAGAGACACTTTTATGAGGCTTCGTCTGAACCTTCTGTCCACACATGAAATCTTGGCAATAAGAAAGATGATTCCAAAAGAGATGGGAAACTGCTGGTTCTGCAGACAAATGAACCACCCAGAAACAATACATCATATCATAATGACATGTCCTGCGCTAACGGAAAAGAGGAACCAATTTAGAGACATGTACTCTAAATTCACTATGCACTTAGACCAGGAAGACAGATGAGCCAAATTCCTTTTGGGAGACAATAAAAAAGAAATGTTCACGCGAGTCAAATTCTGGAACAATATCACAAAGGAAGAAGCCCTTTGATACTTTATCCTCCCCTGCAACGAATATCAACAAATGAGCAAACCAAAATCAAAAAATCAATAAACAATAAAGGGAAAAACACTCCTTCAAATGATGAAAGGTTTATACGTTAAACACGCCATAAAACAAAAATTATAAAATTGCAGACTTACCTCTGTTGCTAGGTATGGCATGGAGCTGTGGGGACATGGTAAGATCGAACCCATCTAGGTGGTAGAAAACACTTTAAAAAAAAGAATATTGGGTCTTCCTCATTTGCCCCAAACTTTGCGGTGGACCAGGAACTGGGATGCAGGTTTCCTAGTGATCTTATTGCAGCCCAGCATGTAAGCAATTGGCTCAGAGTTTGGGGGAAACAAAGCTGTTCTGACTCGTGAGCTAATCGGATATATGGTGCCCAGGGACCCCATTTCAATATCCCTTGGCTTATGCATGTTAAAGTTACATTGGGGGAAGTGGATGCGGCTCAATGTTTCTACCGGTATGCCGTTAGACGGTATGATAGCTCAGCGGGTTGAGCGTTCACTGCTGCGATCTGAGCAGGAACTGCAGGTTGCAGGTTTGAATCCCGGCAAGGCCAACTCAGCCTTTCATCCTTCCGAGGTCGATAGATGAGAACCAATTTCGGTTGGGTGATATTGTATATAAATATGTGCTCTGTAAAGCGCTTTGGATAAAGGCGCTATATAAGCAACACATCATTATCATTACATGACAGGTATTATGCTTTTTAGGGATTTAAAGCCTGTAAAAGCGAGGGCACTTCAATATATCCTTGAAAAAAGGAGTCATCTGAGATCATAAGGCCTGCGGGCGAGGTCTTGAGAGGTATTTGCGGTGGGCCCAGAATCCTTTGCCGGGTATTGTTATTATCAAGGCACAGTTTAACTGTATCCATTTGAGAGCTGCGATGGCGGCCTGGTCTAATGGGAATGAGAATCAATCCTGTATCTTTCGCGATGTGCCCAAAGAAGACACTTTTTTGGCCTGCTTTTTCGCCCATTAGAGAGCACACGCTGAAACCTGTCTTGTAGAGACAGGGACTTCGCTGTTAGGAACCTGCTCTGAGTTATCTGCTGTGGGTGTAGCCTGGACTTTATTGTCATTCTTAAAGAACGCATTATCCGTGAGGACATTTTTATTGAAATCTGTTTGAAAAGTTTTCCTTCTTGTAATTTTGCAATGTTTTTCTGGTTTTACTGCTGTTCTAATTTTTTGGAAGGGATCTGTAGCTATGCTGTTTTCGTGTTTTTATGGGCATGTTTTGTATTCCCGAAATAACATTTTATTACTACTATTATTTTCCTTACCTGTGATATTTGCGATCACCTAACAGAGATTATGTTAAGTGTGCATTACATAATAAGAATCTCTGGTGCATAGTTTATTAGGCCATAGTGTTTTTCTGTATATAATAATCATAATTGACCATTTATATGTGCCTACCACAGGCTGAATAGCCTCATATCTCACTCATGGCAATGTGAACTGTGATGTAATCACTTGGGTTGTAGATAACTCATCACCAGTACCTTTATAATGTAATACTTGGGTCAGGATAATTGGCTTTAGTTCACAAAATTTAGGTTCCAAAGGAGTCTAACACTATAGTACCTCATCACGAGTTGGGTGGTATCCCGGCGCTATTTGCATTACTGCAGCACGGTACGGCACAATTTGTGCCGGATCCCGAGTTGCGGGGGGAGGTGGTAAATCCCCATTCACATTGGACCAAATGGGGTTGGGGTGGCACTATTAGCATCGGCGCAAATAGCGCTGTGCTAATAGTGCCGAAAACAGCTCAGAAATTGACATTTTTACCTCCAACAAAAAGCTTGTGATTTGGCCGGTCTTTAAATGCAGCTGTAATACTGTTACCGCCGCAAATAAGGGCTCAGGACGAACTTGTGATAAGGCCAGTCATTTAACTTTATGAGTCCCATTGAAAATGATAAAGGGTGCCTACACACACATAATTATGTGGCCTAATACAAAGTTTCCGGATACATCCCTTCACCAGGTAGGACTTATCTTTACAGAATTATATTTTATCTATTGACACAATGTTTACCTGCACTCTGTTCTCTCGAGTATGGCATGTCCTTGGCGCTTTCCATTTGGAACAGGAAGATCATCACGTGATTGCATACTTTTCAAGTGCTAGAATCATGAAAACAAAGAAAAAATTATTGCACTCCTTTGCACATAACAGACATAAAATTCAATCAACAAATTCAAGTTTCTTTTCAAAGTAATTCATCCCTTCTAATATGCTCCTTAAGGCCACTTGGAGCTTGTGTTTTTCGAGAGAACATTCCAAACATTTCTCTTTTTTTTAACTGTGCAGGTAGGGCGATATTTCCAAAATTCTAAAACGCAGCTGGGTCACAGTGTGGCCGCAAAGTGAGAAATGTTTCACAACAGATGGTCACGTATTGCGCATCCCAAGCCCACAACGCAGCAGCTCCAACTTCCAGTGTATATAATCTCAATACCAGCCTCTTCCACCACCCACACATTCTCAAGTATATATAGTACACATTATTGACAGCACTATTATGCAACATTGCTTGCAGGAATGTGTGTGCTTTCAGAAAGGTATCCTCCCCCACATACCAAACATAGTAAAATGATTTCCCCACGACAATACAATTTAGTGAAATGGGAAATCTGGAATTGGAGTCCAGGTTTCCTCGTGTCAGAGTTTGCAATTTGACAGCAGGCTACATTTCCTCCATCCCAACCTTAGCTTTAGACGAAAGTAAAGATTTGGGAAAGATAGAGAATTCATTTTTGGAGCCAAGCCAGAGGGTCCGGCTTTAAAAGCATAAAATGAGCCGGGACAGCACAGCACCCGTACCTGGCTTCCTGCCTCCCACAACACAAATCAACTACCTGTCACACTGTCTACCCACCTATCCATCCCACTCGTGCCATCCTGCGTTCCAATCAGTGCACCTTATATGAATGGTTAACATTATAACTATGTATGAAGTAACTCCGTAGGTTATATCCACGTATGAATGAGAATTTCCCTACGGATAGTTAAAGGAAATAAGGAACAGTCATGAAAAGTAATTTGCTCAGGATCACATAATGTGTGAAGTGCGGAAAGTTGGTGATTTAAGTTCTAGCTTCCTGGTTCCACAGTTTCCAATTTAGACAGCAGGGAAGAGTTCATCCACTTCAATATTCAAAACAATAAAAAGCTGTCTTCAAAGTTGTTATTTAAGGGATAAACAAGTACGCTATTCCAGAAGCAAACTGACAAAATGCAATAGAACCTTTCATTGAAACATATGTTCATTAAGCAAGAAAGCATTACTTCATCAGAAAGAAAGGGGTTGAGTGAGTCCCACAATCCCGTGTAGTGGAATGCAGGCCAGAAACAGGTCTCAGCCACAGTCACTCAACCTGCTAACCTTTCCATGTTTTCCCCCGTCTCATTTCCTTACCCATCATGCTCTGGTGCCCTTCCCTTACAGCAGCACATCCTCGATGCCCCTTCAGTCCACCCTTTCATTAAAATTACATTTCAGACTCCATTCCATCCCTTGACCCGTAGCTCAATCCCCTGCCCTTTTCTCACACGCAGCTCTTCCCTTGCCCACATTGCTCGGTTTCCAACTCCTTGCCGCTCACCCCCTTCCAGTGCCCTCACTCAAATGCAAACAGTAGTCTACCTTGATTTACCAGTCAACCTGAGCCAGACACAAGACGTGGTGGTTGGGGTGTTGCTGGTAATTGTATCTATGGGGTCTGAACTTGGAGAGCGCTGAGCAAAGGTCGCAGAGGCAACTTGGCTCTTATTGTGCTCGTACGTTGCAATTTCTTGGAATGTTGACTGCATATTTCAATTCATGGAAGCAGAGGGAACAGTGCGGGCAGCCTGCCTGGAATCTGGTGATGGAGAGGGAGAGGGAGTAAGAGTGACCTGTTATATTTGTGTTTTATTTATTTCATTTATTTTATTAACCATTTGTTAGGCGCCTTGTACAACAGAATTGTGTTTCAAACCACTGCAAGGCTAAATGGGAAGGGGAACAGCAGAAGTAATAACAATGGCAAAACAGTAACATGCAGTCATGGTCCTACTAGGCCTTGTGGCATTCGGCTGAGCAAGTGCAGTGAGGAAAGGTGCAGGAGATAGGGAGGAAGGGGGCAGCAGAGGAGTGGACAACTGCTGGTGGAGGACCCGGGAGGGAAGTCCTAAGGGGAGCCAAGGAGGAGTGTTAGTGCAGGCGACTCTCAGTGGTGGGATGCAGAGCCGCAAAGCAGGTGCCCACATGGGTGGGGTGGGGGGCTGCTGGTATCTACTTGGAGGAAGGGCCTAGAATCCTGTGAGATTCATGAGAATCAGGCCACCGGTCACAGCGGCAGTATGGTGATTAACAGGGATGGGAAATAGGTGGAGAACAGCAGAGTTTTAAGAAGTTTCCGGAACTTAAGGAGGTCCAGCTCAAGCCTGAGAGGGGCATGGAAGTGAGGAAGGTGGAGTATGTGTTTGTGTGGCTGTGTGTCTGTGTGTACGTGTGTGTTTTTGTTTAGGTTTGTGTGACTGATGTTGTTTGCATGTATTTGTGACAGTGTAGAGAATAGGTCAAAGGAGGTATCTATGTTCATCCTTCTATGCAGCTATATATGTGAATTTGTTTTTTATTTGTATGCATGTCTTTTGATGGTCCAAAAAAATTGCTCTGGACAAGACAATCAAAAAAACGATCCCAGACTTACGGGGGTCATTCAGAGTTGTGGGGAAATGATAAAATCAACAGTATTTAGCAAATACTGGCAATGATACCATCTGCCCAATTCAGGGTCTGATCAAATACCACCGGCAGTATTCCAAAGGAATACTGGTAGCAGTATTGTAGGCCGTCTTTCTGCCATGAATCTGCCTCAGTTTACAACTACCTAAGAGGCTGAGGCAGAAAATCCAAACTGGCCCCAAATCTTTTGAACCTTTTTTTTATTGTAAATGCCTCATTGTTGCTATACATGGCTATAATGCAAGACAAAGGATATCCTGAACAGTGGATCATTTACATGTGATTGTTTTTCACCCCCACATGTGGACCTCCCGGCCTGAATCGTGTTCCCCTTGTATGGCATTTGTTGTTATACTTGTTCCTCTTTTTTCTTTTGCTTGTAATGGTCATTCTTCTCTTAATAAAAATATTTCCATATATCATTATGCCCTTGATGCTCCACAGCCTGATCCGATCAACCAAGTGAAAGGTCATGCTCAGGTCCAAGAAAGCGAGGGAGGACCTTTCTTTATTAAATTCCTTGCTCTTTAAAATGAAACGGTGAAGTGTTAGATGCTGCTGGTTTTCTACTGAAAGCCACAGTTGACACCGGCTAATAATTTAGTTTTCTCTGATGCAACTTGATAATCTATTAAATAGCGCTCTTACAAATAATTTGTCCTGATTTTCTATCAGGGAAATAGGCCTATATCCAGAGCATGAAATACCTTTCTGAAAAATAGGGACTATTTTGCATGATGAACAACCATATCAATTATTTTCTGCCATCGTTATTGTTATACAGGGGGCAGTCTTGTTCACTCCGAGTATACTCTTTTGAAATATCCCTACGAGAAAGAGGACAGGGACAAATAGCACCAGTGTGGGGGTTGGGTGAAGAAAATCAAATAGCATTTTGTGTTAGCAGAAGAAGACCACAGATATTTGACAAATAGGTCTGTGATAAAAGTGATGTAGCTGAATCACTAAGTACATTATGCACACTGGGCTTGGTGTTTATTTCATTGTTCACAACATTCACCCCAACATTTAAATGTTTGTATCATTAAAGCATACATACCATTTCAGATGGCCTCAGGATTTGGATGTGAGGAAGTAGCTGATGGCCAGCACCCCATTGGGTCCTGTGTTTTTGTTCCTTTCCCAGTGCTAAATGTTAGCCAGGGTGCCCGGGTAAGGATGGCTGTGTGCATGATCAGATCTCAATGCACAAACATCCTAAGTGAATTATATGTATAGTATTGCAATAGGTGGTGGTGGAGGGAGTCTTGGAGAATGCCATATAGAATTCTGTTTTTTGCTCATCACGGGATGTGATAATGACTGTGAAATAAATAATGCACACATACAACAGAAGGAATGAAGGCACAGCAGTGATGGTAAGGTATATATCTATCATTCCAATTAAAACCTAAAGTTGCATAATGCGTGGTTGGTTCCCAGATTTGTATTCTATTTGTATTTTACTTACATACCGCTTAACGTCTAAGTGCTTCACAAGGTTTAAAATGGTATGACAAATGACATAATAAACACAAATCAGTTTGAGAGTGGATGCTCCTTTAGATGTGCTTTGAAGAGGGAAGGAGAAGAAAGACACTTGACAGAAAGGGGAAGGGCATTCCAGTGATTTGGGACAAGAGGTCGCGGAAATGAGGGGAGGCACAGGGTGGAAGTGGTACAACTATGAGGAAGAGAGATTGAGAGCACAGATAATGCAATGGAGGGTAGTAAGAAACCGAAGAGGACAGATTAGGGGGTGCAAGACCATGGAGACATTTGAACACCGGGCATAGGAGGAGAATAGTAGTCGGGCTTCAAAGGACGGTCATATAAGAGAGTTCAGAGTGACAGAGATGGAACCACAGGGAGAAAGATTACAAGGAACACAAATAGAACAGTAGTAGATAGAGGGAAGAGGGGTGAGGTGATTAACCAAAGACCAAGCAGTTGGCTTGGACAATAAAATAGATGAGAAAAGATTAAGGACGAGATAAGGAGTTGAGGAGCATGAACATTTAGAAACTGGCGGACTTAAACTGATGTTAAATAGATGAAATTGACAAGAACGAGAGATGGAGGAGATGTGAAGTGAAAAGGAGAGAGAAGAGCCAAACATGATTCCTAAATTGCAAGCTGAGGTTGAAATGGAGGAGGGTGGAAATGAAGCAGCCAGAGGAGGTGGAGGGAGAGGAATAGTAGAAGGAGGAAAGAAAAGAACTTTCGTTTTTGAAGGGTTCAGACACAAATAGTGAGAGGACATCCGAGATTGGATGGAAAGCAAGCAGGTCGAGATGGCAGTGAATAGATTCTGAGAAAGACAAAAAAAGATTTAAACATCTGTGAATAGTCCCAGTAAAAGTGATAGGACAAACCAAAAGAAGAAATAATGGAGCCAATAGGAGAGGTGTAAAGAGAAAATAAGAGAGGGCTAAGAACAGAGCCTCGAGGTACCCCATGAGAAAGCGGGAGGGCCTGGGAGGATTGACCGGCACAGGAAACAGAGAAAGTGTGGTCAGAAAGGAAAGAGTGCAACCATTGAAGTACAGGACCCCGTAAACCAAGATGAGAGATAGTAGAGAGCAGAATAGTGTGAGCAGCAGTGTCGAATGTGGTGAATAGATAAAGGAGAACAAGAAGTAAGGAACGTTTAGAATAGCGCAAGGATAGGAAAGACTCTGAGACTGCCAGAAGGGCGGTCTCTGTAGAGTGACAGGAACAAACCCCAGATTGGAAGGGGAGAAGAAGAGATTGCTGGCTGACAAAAGAAGAAACATAGGTGTAAACAGCACGTTGCAATAGTTTAGATAAGAAGGGTAAAACAGAGATGGGAGAGAAATTAGCAGGAAGAGAAGGATCAAGTGTAGGTTCTTTAAGAAAGGGAAGAATTGAAGCGTGTTTAAAGGAGGTGGAAAAAGAAGGGGGTTAATGATGAGCAGGGGTGTTGCTAGGTCTGGAAAAGATCTGGGGCTACACTAATGCCGGGATTGTCGGGAATCGGGGCTAGCTAGCCTTTTGGTTGTAGACCCTGAGATTCTATCCAGGGCTACAACCAAAAGACCCAGGGCTGTAGCCCCCTAAGCCTCCCCTAACAACGCCTCTGGTGATGAGTTAAAGGGGGCAGTAAGATAGGAATTAATGGTAGGATGGATTGAAGGGATTAAAGAGGAAGGCAAGGGATCGCCAGGTGCAGTGGTGGGGTGAGCTTTAGCAAGAGCAGAGGAAATGTCAGAGTTGTAAAGGGGTAGAAAAGAGGTAATCAGAGCAGTATGTGGAAGGGAAGGTGCAGACAGGGAAACAGAGGAAGAAGAGGAGGTAGGTGGTGGAATTGTGGACTGAAAAAGAGAGACTATAGATGAAAATATTGTTAGCAAAATCTGCAGCTGAAAGCGATGAGAGCGATGAGAGCGAGGTAGGATCTGGAGGGTAGGAATGCAGGCTTCAACCGAGCCCCCCATGGCTGAAACACTACAATATCGATGATCTGTGACACAACTGTTTAACCCCTGTTGTATGTTTTGTATTACAGTGTTGTGTACACTGTCCTTTAGCTAGCCCTGGACTAAAAAAAGCCCTGGGTAGCATTTTGTCAAGTTCTGTTTTACCGAACCACCAGTTTCTTGTGTATTTTGTTGGAAATTTTAACCTCGACAATCAAGAGGTTGGTACACATATGTACTTCCTGTGTTCAACAACTATCCTGTCCGTGTCACTTTTCTTGCTTATCGAAAGTTCTGTATAAACTTATATATCATATGTGATAAAATTGGTTTTGAGATCAGAATAAATGGTTCCAAAACCACACTGCTGTATGGGGATCTCTCATCCTGATTTTTTTGGTACTCATAGATGTACCCACCTGGGCATATCAGGACTCCGCCAGGCGCCCTTTAGATTTATTTACCTTAAAACACTCCTAAATTATTACAAAGTATTCATAAGTGGATAACACAGGAGAGAAAGTGCCGGAAGGCTGAGTGCGGGCAGACAAAACAGAAAGAGCAGATTCTCAAAAATGTGTGCAAAGGAAAAAAGCGCAGAGGATGCTCCTTTTCTGCGGCACTCATTTTGAAACGCGCAGGTCTACTTATTCTCAAAGGTTATGTGTGCCTTTCAGGAGGGGCTGGACCAGAGATGATTTAACCATGGCTGTCGCACTTGCCTTTACATCCCCCAAACGTGGATATAAATGTGCTTTCCTTTTTCTATCATTTCACAGAGATGTGCCCTTAAGGGCCCGTAGGGGGCCTTCTCTATGAAATGTGCTCTCATCAACCACGTGCTTGCTGGGATCCAGTCATGCATTGGTGTTGGAAGTGTGTTCCTGACACTAATGACCAGATCCCTCGCATGGAGGGTCAGGAACACGATGCAACAATGATGTATGTCTGGCTACCAGCAACTACGTGGCTGTTGTTGAATGTGCGTTTTTCACAGAGATCGACCTTTCAAGGGCCCATCTCTGTGAAATGATCGAAATCGGAAAAAAGCGTTTCTATCCACGTTTGGGTATGGAAATGCAATTGTGACAGCTACGGTTAAAATGGCGGCTGTCGCACTTATTGAAGAAATAATGACAGGGTAGAAATCACGCTGGCTTGATTTGCGCCTCCCCCTGTTCCAAACAGACAGGGGGATGACCCTCACTTCTGCCCCTTGACAAGCGAATTCTGTTTGTGAACCCGAGATTCACTCTTAAATTTTCAGAAACCCCCCAAAGGGATGAAAAGGGGCTTCTGGGTGAGCGCATTCGAGATGCCACCCTTTTGTAAATCGTGCCACGCATTTTTTGTTGCAAGAGATAGGATGCGGCACAGTACATTCTGAGAATCTGGCAACAAATATGGACTCTCGGTGAGGGGGAAGGGGATGTCACCTTCCAACCTGCGGATGAAGGTTTGAGGACACCCCTCTCTGTCGTAAAGATGGCCCTTACTTCAAGGAGTACAACATCACAGCTCAGCAGTGCAGAGGAGAGAATGAATCAAACCTGCATGAGGTCTGTGGAGGTTTGAGGGTGGACAGAGGGTGAAGAGCTCAAGAAGGGCAGTGATGGTTATGAATGTAGATGCAGGGGACCAGATACTCAAGCCTTTTTTTTTACGATAAGTGTTAAGATGTGCCTATGCTTCTCATCACTTGCGTAAAAAAAAAAAAGAAGCAGCACTATTCACACACAGCATCTGAATGAGTGCATCTTAGGTGAAAACGATTTCAGTTAATGGTAACAGAGCAAAGCTTGCAATTTGGGATACTGTAGGACAGGAAAGGTTCAGAACATTGACACCCAGTTATTACTGGGGTGCTCAATGTGTACTTTTGGTTTATGATGTTGCAAGAAGAGACACATTTGTTGGATGGGCTCATTCAAATGCCATTTTCACCCATTTGTACAATTCAGGGGGCATTTCTGCACATTTAAAAAGTGCATCCTGAATTCACAAACAGGATGTGCTTTTAAATGGCCAGAATGTGCAGAAATGAGGGACACCCCCTCCGCCTTTTAGGAAAAGCTAAGGGGGAAGAACAAATCATGACAGGGTCATAACATTTCTGAAAAAGAGTCTCTCCTTGAAATTTACATTACAAGCAAATTGAGCTACAAAAACCAATGCACTGAAATCACCTCAAACTAGAATCAACGAGAATCCCTTGTGGAATCAATATTTAGAGCCTCTCAATATTATAAATACCAGGAGAAGTTGTATTCCTAATTCATGCCAACAGTAGCGACTGATGGCATGAATGATGTATGCAATATCGCTCTCTCTTCTGATTAAGACAGGAATGTGTAGAAGTGACCGTCAATGTTCGGGCCTGTAACTATGGGCCCTGGGTCATTACCTGACTCCGGGGATTATTGCTATTAGTACCCCGGCATGTTGGACGGGGGTACTAAAAGCTTCTTTCTTCCTTTGGTGAAAAGCTCAGACAAAAGAAGAACAAAAAAATGTAAGAACAAAAAAATTGGCCGCTGTGGAAGAGAAAACGAAGTCTGTTTTCCCTTTCCATGGCGGCCATTGAAAATAATGTAAAAAAAAGTAAACAAACATTCATTCAATAAATAGGAAGAAGGTAAACAAAAAAATGGCCACCATGGACAGGAGAGAAGGGACTACGTTTAGTCCCTTCTTCCTTTCCATGGTGGCATGTACAGATTGGGAGTGGACGTGCTGGGGACAGAAGTTTTTTCCAGTGCATCCGCTACCAGAGAGGATCAAAAAGTCAGAAAAGTGGAGGAAAGGGGGGGAATCTGTTGAGGCGGAGGGGGAAAGGGGTGCACTTACCTCATTCCCTGACAGGGGGAAAAGGCGGCCTCCAGCTCTGAGGAGTTAGGTTATGTTATTTCTGCAAATATTTGACTTCTTCAAACCACACTTGTATGGTGTCAGTCCTCATCAGTATCCTTTCTTGGTATTAAGTGACTATTTTTTAATCTTCGAAAATGTCATGTTATAGAGTTTTATGCACTGGTTAAGAGATTCAAAGCAATCACATGTCTGCCTTTCATCATGCAGCGTTAACATGCATAGGAGGCATTTATTGGGATGAGATGCTAGTATGGAGGCATTGAAGCAGGGTTTAGCATTTCATGGCAGCCGCTACCCATCTGAGGATGTACCTTCAATAGGTTATGTTATGTTAATGGGTTGTATACCGCGCTGCGCTGTCACTTCTATGGTCTCTTGGTGCATTGGCAGATCTGCAAGATAAGTAGTCTTGGTTTGGCTAAGCTCCTCATACTTTCGCCGCTAAATGGGCTTAAGCACCCCCAAAGGCCAGCTCATGTGTCTTCAGGGCTGTCGCATTGCATCTAGCAGAATCTCTCTCACTACCACAGCAGTAAAGGGTGGGTGAGAGTGCTGTTGTTCACCTGGTGAGGGGATAAGACTGTTGTACATTGGTGGTATGTTAAAGTAACAATCATCTCCAGTCAGGACTATTCACATTAAATCTGTCTAAAAATGGTGTGCACTGGGCCTGTAGGTGGGCTGGGAGAAAATGTTTTTCTATTGGCTCATATTTTCCTTTTCAGCACGAGCAATTTCTAAGAGATATAACATCTCTCCTAACTTAAGTGGCCTGGCTCTATATTTGGCAATAAGGTGTTTGGTACTCCAAAGCTTCTGTCAGCCATTTCGGCCTGGACAGTCCACACTCCGGGGAACAAAGTGCATCATTCCGAACAGATGTGAAAATGGGACTCCATTCCCAATAGCGAGTGAGGTTATGTGCCATCATGTTATGCTTAGAAGTTCTGTCAATGAAATGGTTTCCCAGGATCCATTGTACTCTCTATCTAAGCAAACAAAGGGCCTCATTCCGTCTATGCCGGTATCCTGGGGGTAGAGGGCTTTTTTGGCAATCCCGTAGTCGGTGGTCTGGTAAAGTGCCGGTATCCACAGATACCAGCACTTTCTAACCGGACCGCCGGACTCGGAATGAGGCCAAAAGTCTTGTCTGCCCAAGGAAGAACTCAAGGACAGGCCTAGTCGCAGGCACGCAGCTAAACAGACAGTAGTCTGGATATTCCAGATTTTGGCTTTTAAGGGAGTTTTATAAACAATCCATATAGAATAAATGTCTATGTCAGGGATGAAAACCTATTCTACCCTTGGCATAGACAAACATTGCAAACGAGTAATAGACAGCAGAGCATGGACATGTTCATTACCGTCAGACATTGTGCAGCAGTTACCAGTCACGTCACCACAGTGGAGAGCCTCTGTAAACGATCACAGTGAGGGTTCCCCCCTGTTCAAAGATGCTCGGAAGTCGGCCCATATATCCTTCGGGCGACTTATACAAGGCATCCATGTTATATACAGCTCCTCCATGTCATTAGCCCAACCAACATCATTCAGCCAAATGTCCTTCTTGAGGGGCTGCTTATGTGTCCATCGCAGAAGGATGGCTCTCTTAGCCAGTAAGAGTCCTAAAGTCAAAAACCTGTGTCGCACCACTCCCAGCCTACCCACATATTCCAGTATACAGTCACAGGCCACAAGCGCCAACGCGCTCCCCAGTATATCAGTTAATGTGGTTATAACAGTTTCCCAATACTCATGAAATTTAGGGCAGGACCACAGCATGTGGAGCAAGGTTGCATTGCCATCTGCACATCTAGGGCACACATTAGACTCATCATGCCAGAACAAACTCAATCTCGATGGGGGAAATACAATCTTTTCACTGTTTTAAAATGAATGAGTCTGTATTTAGAGTTCAGTGACACCTCCCTCAACGAGCAAATTGCCTTCCATTGCGTGTCAGTAAATTCGGTTTGGAAGTCAGCACACCACTCAGAGCGTACATTACTGGCAGTGTACAAACACATAGACTGCGCTAGTATATAGAACACAGAAATACGTTCCTTGAGCGCAGACCTCTTCAAGGTAGGCATGCAGCGGAGGTTCATCCGGAAAAGCAGGCCAGTGCGCCCTAAACGCAGCCCGCACCCGCACCCGCAGGTAGTACAGTCTTTGCAACGACCTATCCCCACCACTGCCTTCAAATCATCCCACACCGCTAAGCCGGCCATCCATGTACAAATCATAAACCACGTGTATTCCTGCTGCACACCAGGCCCTTGTAATGTTCCCATCCACAGCAAGGGTTGTTAAGATGGATTTCTAAACACTGATCTGGTAGGCAGAGGTTCAGAAGGCCAGCCTAGTTTCTTGGAACAGGGTAACCTTCTGGACAAGCCAGACCAATCAAGGTAGCATTGGCAGTAGTCAAGACAAGACCTGAGGAGGGGTGAGGGTGACCAAAAGTCCACAGTGAGAAAATACAGTAAATGACACTACAAATTACTTTCAGTCAGGTGTATATATCAAAAATACATATACATTTATTAAAGGCCTTTTAACTCAAACACAAGATGAAACTCAGCAATATTAACAATACTAACACAACACTATACTAGGAAACATATATACAGTAACTATTAGTCTAAAGTAATATTCAACAAGTAGAGATCCACAACCTGAAACAGAAGGCCAGGCAATGCAATTATACTTTAGGCAGTCCTTCAACAACTCAAACCCTAACTAATAGGCAGTCCAATCCCTACGAAGTGTGGAGCCTTATGCTCAAAAGACCACTCAGCGCGGGAGCACTCGATCGTGCCGTTAAGTGCAAAACGGGTCTCTTCAAGGGGCTGTAGTGACTCGGGAAGGTGGGTGAGGTGATGAAGAATAATGTTCCACTATTCAAGGAGGGCCTCCACAAGAGGGCAGAGCGATTTCTAGGAATCGGAAATAGGATGATAGCACAGGCTACCTTAACAAAGGAGAGTGGTCGTTGGGGGACACTTGTACGTAAAAGTCTATGGATGCAGGTTCGAGGCCAGCAGTTGTGCATCTCTCTGTCTTTCAGGGACTGCATTCCGGGACCTCACTCCTTAGCAGGACAGTGGTGTTTTTTCCGCTTCTGGGGAAAGGATCAGGCCAGTTCCATTGCAGATCATCTTAGGGCATAGGGAGGCACAGCAGCAAGGCACCGACGAAGCTTGTCACTACAGCAGGGCAACACGGTTACCGCATAGGCTCGGGTTCAGGCGGACTCTCCTAATTCCAGACCTAAGAATGGTAGGCCTACGAAACTTGGATAACAGCAGGGGCAGGTTCCCAAACCTTCCAGCGGGTTACCAGCAATTCCACAGATCTGCTTCTTCAGTTCAGGATGCTTGGCTCCTTTACTAAGTTTGGTGTGAACACAGAAGATCGACCTGGAATAGGTCTAGAGTGCCTTCTCTTATCCAGAATCTCCTCCACGCCAAAACAAAGAGAAACTAATAGGAGATCTGCTCACATTCAACCATTCCAGACGTGGACCAGGCACAGACCACAGTGGTCTCAGTCATCCCAGCACACCAGACATCCTGGCACCCAGGATGTGTATTGGGACTAGACAGCTCCAGCCCACATCCTAAGCGCACACACACATGGCATGCAGAATCCTGTGAAAGCTTCGGTTTGCAGGGGATTCTGCATGACCAAATAAGGAATTTCCCAGGTCTGCTCGACCTGGGGAAGGCAAAGGGAAAAAATGGCCAAAGAACAGAACAAAGGACCTCGTAGAATGGCCATTTTAGGCACTGGCCACTGTCCTGGGCCAAACATGGTAAACATGGGCTCAGAGTAGTTGGTGCTTCAGAATAACAGACATTGTATAGATACTTATTTACACTTTTCACAATAAACATAGCCAGTTAGGGGGGTGTCAAGTGAGTAATATCATCTCCAGGTAGCAAGTTAGATAGATAAAGTCGGGACAGGGCCCATATGTCTTTGGGTCGACAGGCCGATGACTCTGTTATGACAAATTGTTCCACGCATTAATTTACCCTCGATAAATCCTTGAGGAAGTTTTCCCTTTTGGGTACTCCAGTGGACGTCCAGCATTTCAGAATACACCGTTTTGCAATGACACATGCAATGTTAAACAATTGTCTGGTGGTTTCAGCCACCTTACCAATGTCCCCAAACAAGTATTATAGCGGAGAGGGTGTCGCCGGGATCATGGTAATGTCTTCCAGAATTTCCGCTACCTCTCTCCCGAACTTTGCTACCAAGTGGCATGCCGAGTACATGTGATATGCATCTGCGTTTGGTGCATCGCATTTTAGGCATTTCCCCGTGCAGCCGTCCACAAATTTAGCTAGTTTGGCTGGGGTATATTGGCGTTGGTTGAGCACCTTGAATTGAATTAATCTCAAACCCGAATTCATGGATACATTTCTACTGAGCTGGCAACATCGGAGCCAAAGAGTTTCGCCCACCTCCCAAGTCCCGCTCCCAGACCTCTTTGATAGTATTACGTGACTCTGAATGCGACTGGACCAATAATGAAACCCCTTTCCTTTGTCCTCCAATTGCTGTCATGGCACTTATACACTTGTGAGTAGGAGACTCCAGTGGGAATGTCGGCCATTTGGAGGCAATTGCAGCCTTCATTCGGTGGAACTGAAATCGTTTGAGGTGTCCCCCACCCACTGCTTCAATGAAATCTCCCAATTCACAGAATGTGCCCCCCGGAAACATATTGCGCATTTTGAATTGTTTGTTCGGGTTCCAAGTCCTCTGCAATGCCTTGTCAATTGTGGGTGTAATGCCGGGGAAATTCCATAGCAGTATTTCCGGGTCATAAGGGGATGTCAGCCCAATTCTCTTGTATATCTTAAACCATGCACGTGTGGTGGCGCTTACGGGATCAAACTCGCAGGAGTCCTTGTGTCTAGGATCAAAGATGACAGACGGCACATCAACCGGGAAGGCAGCATATTTCTCCAGAGGGATATGTGTGGCCGTATCGCTGGGGTCAAAGCAATGTTTTGCCTAATGTGCCTGTGACGCCAAATAATATAATTCAAAGTTGGGTGCTGAGATCTCACCCTTCGAGAATGGCTCCACCATTTTGGACCATTTCAGCCTGGCTGCTTTACCCCCCACACAAAGGAAGTGGCAAATGTCTGAAGTTTCGCGAAAAAGGCTCTTTCAGGCCAGACTGGAATCTTGCAAAAGCGATACAATAGTTTGGGGAGTACCACCATCTTGAGAAGGGCTACCCATCCGTATAAAGAGATAGGAAGCTTAGACCACAGTTGTAATTTGATGGAGAGAGTCTGTAGTAGTTCCCTATAGTTTTCGGAATACAGTGTATTTTTATCCCTAGATATCATTATTCCTAAATAACGTACGTGTGTAGGGGACCATTTAAACCTGTTTATGCCGGATAAGTCTCCGGTGTTGAGGGTTAGTGGGAACAGTTTGGATTTCGAAACATTAATCTTGTACCCAGAATACTTTGAAAATACATTTGTGTCTGCCATGATAGGCCCTCGATTTTATTTTGGGTTCCGGACATATAACAAGGTGTCATCTGCGTAGAGGGAAATTATCTCCGGGGCTCCAGTCATCCTGAGCCCTCTATGTGCATGGTTTTTCTGCATGAATTCTGCCATCGGCTCTATAGTGAGTGCAAACAGAATAGGGGAGAAAGGACATCCTTGCCGGGTGCCCCTGTTTAATAGGAAAGGAGGCGACATAGTGTGGTTAGCAGTGGTCGAAGTGAATGGAAACAAAGTAGTGGAACTATGTTCCCTGCTGGCCTGCACCCACTCCCCACAAACCCCATCACCACGCTCCTCCCACACACAATACAAACCCCCAAACACTTGCACCTGCTATTAAAGGGAACATTGGTCTACCGATTAATGTCCTGCGCCATCACACAAGGCCAGTGTTCGAATGTGGCAGATCTGTCTGGGCTGTTCCGGAGCGGGGTTTCAGGATACAGGCGTCGCAGGCAGTAGGCGGCCGAGCCGCAGCACCCAGCAGATGCTCTGGTTCAGGGCCGCAGTGAGACCAGTGCGTAGGCTCACCGCACGCCTGTTGTCCGTCCTCCTTCACGTCCGCCCAAGGTGCTCGGGGCACCCCTCCGGTCGCAGCACACGTCTCAGTGCCAGCAAGTGTCAGGTAGTCGATCCGCCCACGGAAGGTGGACAGAAGCCTCCAATTCACACTAGGCGGGAAGGCCGGCTGCGCCCCCTTTGCGGCCCAGCTGAGTCGCCGAGGCAGCGGCCTCCCGTGGCCACAGCACGGATCTCATCTTCGGGTCTCCTCTCCGTCTCGGTACGCTGTACCTTATCAGCTCCTTATTATGGAAAGGCTGCTCCGATTTAAGGTTTAGACGACATATACAAGTTGTGTGGGTGCCTTGAGTGGCTCCGAAGAAGGATATTAGGTAAATTGGATTTTCGCCGGAGAGGAACTCGGCAATCAGGCGGCCATCTTGCATGCGTGCAAAGAGCACCCTCCCTATATTTCTTAGCCATCAGGGGTCTGTCCATATACCTTAGCTCCCTTTGTGCCAGGTCCCTATATTCCTTCAATGCTACTCTGAATTCATGATGCAGCCCGGGGGTTGACGACAGCCCATTCCTCCTCTATAGGTCCCCCAATTCAGCCTCCTTCACCACTAAGTCACTCTGCAGGGCTTTAAGGATCCCACACTCCGCTGACATAGCTGCTACCGCACAAACACCTTGAACGTCTGCCATAGAGTCGCTATCGAGGAGAGCAACCCTACGTTGATATCAAAGAAGGAAGTCACCTGATCTCCCATGTTCAGAGCGAACGCAGTGTCCAAAGGTGCCACTGGTTTAAAGCGCCAGGGTGTGCGGGATAACCTTTCTAACAGAAAGTTCTGCAACAATTATACCAGGGAATGGTCCGAAAGAGTACGGGGCAGCATCGCACATTTCGACACAATGTTAAGCAGCGAGGCAGAGGCAAGCTAGGCATCAATGCACAAATGCATATCGTGGACAGAAGAGTAGTATTAATACTCTCTCTTTACACCATGCAATGTTTGCCAAACATCCAGTAATACCACAGACTTCATGCCCCGCAATATCCCCTGCGCTGCCTTCGTTCAAAATGGCGTTAAGCTTACCCCCACCAGCACTTCTGCAAGTGGATATGAGGCACAAAGGTCAAACACTCTGCCAAAATAATAGGGATCATCCATGTTTGGACCGTATACATTAAGCAGTACGATCTCCCTTCTATGCAGCACTAGCACGTATCTGCCTTCAGTATCCACCCCAGTGCCCAGGAGTGTGAAATCCAAAGAGCGATGAATCAAAATAAGTGCTCTGCTAGCATTAGAACAATATGTGGTGTAATAGCGCTGGGACCTCAGTGCAAAGCTCAGTTACCGCTGGTCCAGCATGTGCATTTCTTGTAAAAATAGGATGTGGGCTCCCTGCCTGTTAGCATACGCTGCAATCTTACGAGCCTTAATCGGGTTACCCAGCCCCTAGACATTCCAACTGAGAAACACAACCTTCTGAGTCATCCCCTGCCTTTAGTCCAATGGTATAGTAACAACTTTTTCCCGTGGTAGGTAACAACACACATACATTCTATATTGCACCCCTGATTTCACCAAGTGTAGTTCTAAAGAATCCAACTGTGTATCCTCCCGTCCCAACCGGCCGCCCTCACTGCACGCCTAACTGTGGCAGTGCCCATTCCCACCCTCATGTAAACCAACCCCAACCAAAACATTGCACTGGGGAAACTGCAGTTGCGTGGAGCGGACAGCGCTTTTAACAACTCAATAGTGCAACTTGTGGGCCAAGCCTATTCTTAAAAGTATTGCCATAAACCTGTGACATAAATCCAAGTATAACAGCTAGTGACCAAAACTTTCAAGTAGGGCTGAAGCCCCCAGTCGAGGAGTTCCCACAGGTATTTGTGACTCTATGAAGGAAATCGCTTCAGCTTGGACCATGAAGAAGTAAGTCTTGTTGTTATGCTGGAATTTGAGGCGTGCCGGGAACAGCATGGGGTATGGGATATTCCTTTCCCACAGTACCTTCTTAACACTGATGAAGATGCAGCCTTCCAGCTTCACTGCAACCGAGAAATCAGGGTAAATGTGTATGTCATGCGACTCAAACCAGAGCTACTGCATCTCGATAGCTCGTCGAAGGATGTACTCTCTCTCCCTATAGTTCAATATTTGGGCAATGATGGGGCGGGGGTAGTCCCCAGGCTTAGGTTTGGCCGCCAGTGCCCGGTGAGAACGCTGTACCGTGAAGTGCGGAGACAAGTCAATGTCCCAGAGCAAGGACTTTAGGAATTCCTCCACTGCAGTTTCCATGTTGCCTCGAAGAGCCCTCTCCGGGAGATCAATGATGCGGATGTTATTTCTACGGGACCTCGACTCAAGGTCATCGCATTTGGCTTTTACTATCTTCATATCTTTGACCAGCATTGCCACCGTGGCCTGTAGGTGAGAGATGTCATCCCCTCCTGTGCTTATCCTGGTCTCTGACTCTGTTATCCTCTGTGTTTCCTTTTCAAGCTCTGCACGGATAGTAGTGACCACAGTGGTAATGTCATCCAACTTGGTATTGACTGCTCCAAAGACCTTTGCCATAATGTTTAGGAGTGGCTATGTGTTGAGAGCTCCAGCTGTTGCCTGGGGCGCTGCACCCACCACCACTGCAGGGGCCATGGCTGCCAACTCCACTGCCTTGGGAGTAGCCCTGGCATAACGATCCTGTATGCATGTAGCAGGGCACAGTACCACCCAGGCCCCTCTTCGAATACACAGCACTAGGGTCGTAGTATTGATGGGTCTGCCTCCACCTCAACCCCCTGTCACAGTATCTCATGAGAGTCAGAGCACACTCCCACTTGCTAACTATGTGGTGTCACACCAACTCAGAAAATGGCTACTATTCTGCTCCGGGCCAATCAGCATCCAGGTGTTATATATACACAGATCAAAGATGGCGGCTGGGATCGAAAGAACACTGTGACCGTTCATATTTTTCCTGGAAGACTTGCCAGCCTTTCAGGTAAGCCTGCCCAGTCCTGGGTAATGCCACAGCCTTTTCACCCACCCGCACCAAGTTCCCCACACTGGCACCCCGCACACAATTACATACAGGTCCAACCAACCCTCACCAGTGTTCACTCAGGCCTCTGTAGTCATGACAACCCCACTCCTCTTGGCCCCGTTATCCACACCACTCACACTCCTCTTGGGACACCCGTCCCAGGGCCACATACTAAACACCATGCTACCCGCCAACAGTACAACGGGAACCACACACGGGTCCCTCCTACACCACCCTCTATCCGCTATCCGCAATGGGTATGAGCAGCTTCCATCACTCACCCCTCATCCAGCGCCCAACACACACAGGAGTGCCACTCCTGCCACCACGCTAACCAGCCACTACCATGCCATGCTCTCCTAGTCTACTTGGGACACTATGGCGTCTCCCCCTATACACCTTCAGCAATATCCATTATTCTCGAGCGACATCACGCTCCAGACACTCCCCTGGCCCTCAACACTATAAGACTCATTCCATGGCCATTACCACACAGTGGCCCCTTGCCCAGCCAGTAATATCCCCCAGTTCCTAGCGTACCCATGGAGAACCACCCCTCCGCCCATACCTCAGCATTGAACAAACGTTGCATTACACTACAACCATCACACCAACCATTTATGCTTCACACCAACACCTGGTTCATAATTTAACTTAGCCACTAGCTAATCTAACTGCCCCCATGCAACCAGCCAGGGGGCCTCCCCTACGTCATTCCTATTACCGTACCACAACCCCCCTCCTGGACCAGACCACCCTGCTCACACTGCCCAAGCAGCCATATCTGCTTGCTATTAGGAAGGCATGATATCAACACTAAGACAGACACAAGTGACCACAGTTCAAGTGTGTTTATTGAACTTTCACAAGGGTGTGATGAATTCCTATCTAAACCTAAATCTAAAGTTGGGAGCAAACTGTGACGATCAAATAATAATAATGCAGTCCTAGTGGAGTGTTATCAAACTAAAAGGGCCTATACTAAAAACCCATTGCCATCCCTTACTGTTAATTTACAAATAGTGTGTGGTAATGTTCCCAAAATGATATGTCAATACGGGGCTGTTGGCCTCCCTTCCCACGTTTTCAGCACAGGGTAAGGCAGTTCACTCAATCGTAGCACACACTCTGGCTTCTTCGACACAAAGATAAAATTCTATTTCCAGCAACAGGGCCTTCTGTGCCCAAGTCTATTTTCTCATCAAAAGTCTCTTGGTTTAGAGGGCCTTATGTACAAAAAATAAGATACACATTTCTTTTGTTCTCAAAAGTATTCAACTCGGGTGCTTCACCCTGTATCCCCCTCAGACATGCTCAGACCCCTGTTATTTTACGAATGTTACTGCGGATCACCCTCTCCCAGGCTCAGTTTCCTGTTATTACAAAGTTCAAAAGAATATTTGTTTTCTCGGGTGACTCACAGGCCACCCCGGTTCCTCCTCAGCCGGGCTCAGATCCTTCCCTTTTCAAATTAGTCTCGATCAGCCAGGCTTGGACCAATTTGTATTTCACCTTGGTTTATCGAAGACTTTCGAATGTGCACAGGATTTGGCTTAACCCGTTGCAGGACCACTTCAATACAAACTTTTGTTTCACAATACAGTTGCCATTCAGTTTATACCTAACAAAGACCTTCGAATTAGCACCCACGTGGTCCCAGACTACTCTGTATACGGTATTTCACTTGGCCTCCCAAAGTTCATTCACTCCTTGGTTTCCAATTACATTTGCTTCACTCATTGCATGCATTTCACACACTGTCCTCTATGGATTTCTTCATACAATGTTGCCACTTACAACCTTGGTTCAAACACAAGCTGGTTTGGTATCAGTGTCTCCGACTCACCGGCTGTGCTGTCTGTGTTGTAGGAGCCAAGGATAAAACCACAGCAGCAATCGCTCCTCCCTGCCTTGGTTATCGACATGGGAGAGCCCTGGGCACCTTCGATGCACAGTGTAGGTTTGTTCAGCTTTAGTTTCCAGTCTTAGGATTCTTACTTTCTAAGGTTTGCAAAAGTAACGATCTTTCAGGGTCAAGGACACTTCCCTCCTTGCAACCCTCACTGGTCTTGCCATCTTTCTCCTTGTATTAAACTGCCATCTTGGAACTGCTGTTTCCTGCTGTTTCCTTGTGTGATTTCCTCGCTCAGAGTGTGCTTTCATGGTCTGCCTTTTATCTGTGTGAGGAAGTGTGATGGAAGTCAGGTGTGTGTAATGATCAGTAATTGCCTGGCCTTGCCTGACCATGGTATCGGGAAATGTCAGGTGTACGGCTCTGGCGTTAGTCCGTTGTCACTCACAGTGAACTGTCCATGAGAAAGTGATTGTGTCGGCAAAAGGGAGGGTTCAGTTCCTAGATATCCTACCTAGTCGGATGGGCAAAAGGTGTTACAGAGAAGAGGATACTGCGTCTCCACTCCCCAAAGACCCCTCATCCAGGTGATCCTCCAACAATGGTCCAGCCCCAGGAACTGGATCCAGAATCGATGGCCGTGTCCTGGCCACCTAGATGACAGACCCCGGGGCCTAGCGGGTGGGACACCTTCAGGTGTCTCACATACCCTTGCCCTATGCCAGGTGGATATGACTGGTCTTTGTCCAGGTTCTTTACTTTTAAGACCTGGGAAAGAACAGGTATGAGATATATTCAAGGACTCTTCTCTTGCATATTCCACTGGTCTCTTAGGGTTAACTCTAATCTTATGGATTCCCTAGGTTTTCTGGGAGGGCCATGGGTTTAGTTTCTTCCTAATCCCATATCGGGGAGTCCTGGGAGTAGTAATTAGAATGCCAGCAGTCCTAGGGTGAACATTCTCTATAAGAGGATGAGGTTTCCTGCAAAAGAGTGGAAAAGGCAGGGAAGTCTCGACCTACAATGACTTCTTTGTGAAGTCAAGGACTGATGGCCGAAGATGTTAGACATGACTCGCCCCTGATGGTAAGGCATACAGGTATTTTAGGGTTAATTTAGTTTAGTTATCCCCATCTACACATGCAACTATGGTAGTGTCTTTGAGATCCGTTGTGGTGACTAAGTTGGTACTTATGTCGGTTTGCTTGTTAACCGAGTCAATTAAGGCTTTCACTTGTCTCCCATTTACCCAGGCCTTTTCATATGTGAAGTCAGCCGAAGACTGACACAAACATATGCTGAAGGCTTCCAGTTCCTCTTCTGATTCTTCCCACTCGTTTCCCTTTAAACAGCCTATTTCCATAGGTTCTTCTCTCAGGTTTTTCGGACAATGTCTGGCCAGATAACCGGTTTCTCTACATGAAAAGCAGATACGGGGGTGGGGGGAGGTCTGCTTCCTTTAGGTTCCTCCCTTTTACTTTCTTCTTTATTTTTGGGGTCAGGTCTTTTACCTTCCATTCTTTCCTTCAGTATTCATTCTTTGATTTTATATGACCCTCCATGTTTATCTACTACATAGGTTTGGGGTTGGTGATTAGGTTGGTAATCTTTTCATTCCTCACCTCGATGTACCAAGTGGAAGTGTTTGGCTGCATCTAAGAGGTTTCGGGCAGTCTCAATGGCCATGGCTAGGGTAGGTCGATTTAATTGTAATACTGCCTTTTGCAAAAAAGGGGGTCATAATTTCTACCAATACTTCCATTGTTCTGTTATTAATCCATAGAGTGATGGTATTTCTAACACGTTCAACCATTTCAAGGGGGGTTTCTCCAGGATTTAATCTAATGGCCCATCATCTTTGCAGATAGAAGTTACAGGTTTGGCCTACTCTTTTCAATAGCCCTTCTTTTATGAATGTAAATGTGGCTCGCTGGGCAAGATTAAGTAGTTGGTAGGCGGTTTGTAGTACACCTTTTAACAGGGGCCCTAAGTAACATCTCCTTAGATGTTCTTCCCATCCTAACTGCTCGGCTAATCGTTCAAAATTCAGAAAGAAGTTCCCTAGATATTCTCCTTCCAGGTATGGTTGTAGTATCCCTTGTGGTAATAGAGGTCTGGTTTGTAACTCAACCAATTTCCTCAGGTTTTTTTGAAGTGTAGCTTCAGCCTGAATTTGATGAGTAGCCAACTGGGCATGACAGCGGCTAGGTCGGCCATTTCTTCCAGTGGGGTAAGCGTTCCTTCAGTGTTTTTTTCTGAATCGGAAAACAAACCGGCCTCGACTCCTGTGGATAAGGTTTCAAAGTCATCTGATCTCTGAGTCTGATTCTGATGAAGGAGATGGCTTAAGCAGATTAATACCTAACCCTGATGGATCCAGCATTGATGGTAACTGGGTGCCAAAAAAAAAAAAGGTTTGGGGGGAGGGAGGAGTCGGTTTAGGACACTAGGTCTAATAAAGGTGTAGGCTGGGAGGGTTTTTAATATTCTATCCCACTGTTGCATATTATAATGAGAGAGTGGGAGTGTGTCTAATAAGACTTGGGTTTTGAAAAACAAGTCTTGTTGACCAGTTGGGGTGTGCAGGTCAGAGTCAAGGAGTTCAACAATCCTATTTTCCCCTTTTGGTGGTACAACAATTATCAGCATGGATTCTCAATTTATATCAATTGAGCCACATCCCACCCTGACATCATATGTAAGGACGGCATGGCATCAACAGTAAGACAGACACAAGTGACCACAGTTCAAGGGTGTTTATTGAACTTCAACAAGGGTATGATAAACACCTATCTAATCCTAAATCTACAGATGGGAGCAAGCTACAACCATCAAATAATAATAACACAGTCCTAGTTTTGTCTCTGTCAAATACAAATGGCCTATACTCAACAAAACTATGGCAATCCTTACCTCTAAATACAAATAGTGTGGGGTAGTGTTTATGAAAAAGAAAGAAGTGTTCAGAATATGATATGTCAGGATGCTCAGCCCATTGGCTTCCCTTCCTCACATTTTCAGCACGGGACAAGGCTGTTCACTTGAGTGTAGCACAATCTCCTGCTACTTTGGCACGAGGACACCGTTCAATCACTAGCACCCGGGCCTTCTGTGCCCAAATCCATTTACTCATAAAAGTTTCTTGATTCAGAGGGCCTGGAGTACAAAAACAAAGAAAATGTTATTTTCCTTCTTACAAGCATTCAATTCAGGTGACTCACTCTTTACCTCGGATCCCCCTCAGCCAGGCTCAGATCGCGTTACACAATTTTCAGCAAAAATTATTTTCTCGGGTGACTTACAGTTCACCCCGGAACACCCTCAGCCGGGCTCAGATCCTTCTATATAATGTTCACAGAATATTCTTTCTCGGGTGACTCACAGTTCACCCCGGATCACCTTCCGCAGGGCTCAGATCCATCTATACAATGTTTACACTTTGAATATGCCTCCTCCGGGCTCAGATCCCCTTTTATACAAGTTGTCTCCCGACGCTGGGCTCGGACCAATTTCCTTGAGTATTAACTTTCAAAGTCTTTCGAATTTGCACAGGATTTAGCTTGACCCGTTGCAGGACCACTTCGATTTCACCATTTCTTTTTGCAACAACACCTTTCAGTTGGATACCAGACAAAGACCTTCAAATGAGCACCCACGCAGCGCTGAACCACTCTGTTTATGGTATCTGTTGATTAATTATTCACATCGCTCATCACATACATTTCTGTTACGGTCACCTGGTCTCTGCGGAGCCGTTGGCGCACGGTTGCAATGCCCCAGGTCTGCACATGAAATGTAGGCGACATTGATTTATAAAGATGGCGTACTTATTTGGATCGCCTGTGAAGCGTTCTGGTGGGGCCAGGGGAACCGCCCCTGGAAGAACCACCTGTACTGGCATGGGCTGTGGAGGCACGGCAGGAGGGGCATACCCCGGCAGTGGGACCTGGCATGCCTGTACCTGGAGCATTTGCCTTGCTAGTTGATCTGTCTGCTCCCGGTTCACAATTAGATCCTTCCTTAGTGCATTGGTTTCCTGTCTTGAGGCATGAACTTCAGCCTGTAACCTTCCCAGTAATCTGGCCAACTGGTCCATTTCAGAAGTTTCCATAACACCTAGCAGAGATTCGAAGAGGATTCGCGTTCTGTTACGCTCACCTGGTCTCTGCGGAGGTGTTGGGGCACGGTTGCAGCCCACCGGGGTGAGGTCGCTCGGGTCTGACTTCGCCCTCTGCGCTCATGTGCTGACTGGTGGTAATAGGTCATGCTGCTCGGGACTGCTCCTGCGTGGAGAATAGGGGGCATGAGTATGCCAGCTTGTGCACCTGATCCCCTTCCAGACCCCTGCTCCTAAACCGTGGTCCCGTGGGATGCGCTGTCCCTGGAAAGCTCACCTGTTGATTTGTTTTGGCGAGCACTCCATACTGCTGCTTCTGGCAGGGGCGCTTGTATGATCTGGACCACGTTCCTTCACTGGTCCCTTGCACGTGGTAGCAGTCCTGCTGCGACTAAGCCACTATACTTCAGGTAAGTGTTCCTGTTTGCCTTTGTCTTTCCTCATCTGTTTTTGTTGTAGTGTAAATGTTGTTGTCTTGTATTGCTGTCTGTTCCACTTATGATGTTTACTCTTTTGCTTTCTTCCCTTGCAGGTGATGTTGCCGGCCCGGCAGAAGATTCAGAGCTCGAGGCGACAGCCCGAGTGAATGAGGAACGAAGCTGCAGCGGTATAGTAGCTGGTAAATTGTTAACTAGGGGGCGCGCGGGGTTCAAATGAGTGCAGCCCTTGGACGGATGTTCTAACCTTGTCTTTCTTCTTCTTCACAGGGTCCGAGTTCGTGGATGCGGAGTGCAGTGCTGTGGCGTCGGGATCAAGATCACTGGATATCAGGAGATGAGTCTGCAGATGAAGTGACGAAGCACTAGTTTCCTGGAGGTGAGTATGCAGGAGAACGCCTGGTTTCCAAAGGTAAGTAAACTGGTCCAAACGGCGGTGAGCGCCACGTTGCGCGTAAGTGCACAGTAACCCGAAGCCCCGGCCTTAAGGATGGAGCAGCTTATATAGCTGATCTTCTGAAGCCACGGCCATCTGGTTCAGCCTGCCTGCCACACCCTGCCACACCCGATGAGTCAGCACATGAAGACCAGGCCTAGGGAGCCACACCCAATGAGTCAGCACATGAGGATGTTCTCTGGAAAAAAGTCTTTCAGCTCCTCAAAAGTTCTTGTAGAATAAAAGCACTCCTGCACTGAAATAAAGTAAAAGCACTTCTGCACTGAAATAAAGTGTTCCTGCTCACATCTCTATATGAGCCTGGCGACAGAGGCGCCAGAACTGAGTCCAGCCAGGGCTCCTGTGTCTATAGGTCCCAAAGCGACATCAGTGAGTCAAGTGACCCATTGCCCCCATCACTAGATGGTGTGGTTTTTGTGTTCTCGAGCTTGTGGCCATGACAGCACTCCACCTCAAGGCCTCTCTCATGGGTGGTTTCCCCCCTGGCCCTGGTTTAGTGGGGTTATTGCGGTGGAACTGCCTGATTAATCGTGGAGCGTGGAGATGCTCACTGGGTTCCCAGGTCCTATCTTGGGGTCCAGAACCTTTCCAGTCTATAAGGTAATATAACTTGGACCGGACCATCTTAGAGTCTAGGATCCTTTTAACTTCGTATTCTGGTTCTCCTTCAACTATTTCGGGATCCGATGGAGTATCGATCCGCGTACCTGGTCTCAATGGTTTCAGGAGAGAGACATGAAACACCGGGTGGATCCGCATGTGGGCCGGTAATTCGAATTTCATGGCCGCAGGGTTGATCACAGCCTTGATAGTGTAGGGTCCCACATATCTGGGACGGAACACCCGTGGTCCTTTCAGGGGGATGTTTTTGGATGCTAAACAAACCTTGTCTCCGACTTGGTAGTTGAGAGCTTCCCTTCGGTGTCGATCCGCAAACTGCTTCTGTTTCTCTGTGACTCTGGCACTCTGGCAAGATGCTTTGATGCTTCCTTAAAAACCTGGGTGATGGTTTTGTGTGAGGTCATTACAGCGGGCATTTCTAATGATTCGGGTGGGTCAAAAATGGATGTCCGTGGATGTCGACCGTACACTATGTAGAATAGGCTTTGTCCCGTACTGGTATGAATGGAGTTGTTATATGCGTATTCTGCTAACCAAAGTATGTCCTTCCAGGTATACTCAGTTTGTTGCAGCATACACCTTATGTATTGCTCGAGGGTCTGTTTAGTCCGTTCGGTCTGGCCGTCGGTTTGTGGGTGATGGCTTGTAGATTACCGGAAGTCGATTTTGGCAATTTTACAACACCTTTTCCAGAATGCAGAGACAAACTGAGTTCCTTGGTCTGATATCAATATTGATGGGAACCCGTGTCGCCGGACAATCTGTTCCAAAAACACGGTAGCCAGAGTAGAAGCAGTTGAGAGACGTTTCAGGGGAACAAAGTGGGCCATTTTGGAAATCAGATATACGACGACTAAGATGGTATTGTATCCATTACAGGAGGGAAGGTCTGTAATAAAATCCATTGATAGCATATGCCAAGGTGCTGGGGGTACCTCTAAAGGACGTAGCAGACCTGCGGGTCTTTGTTTTTGGGACTTGTGTTGTGCACAGGTGCCACAAGTTGCGATGAACTAGTCAATGTCCTTTCGCCAAGTTGGTCACCAGTAATTTATTTTTATTTTAGCTTGGGTTTTGGCTATTCCCGGATGCCCTTCTACTAATGAATCATGATAGTTTGCAATGATTTAATTCTGTAATTTCTTATCCGGGATGTACAATCGTCCTTGGTAGTATGGTAGGTTGTCCACGATCATATACCGGTCTCCCTTCCCTAGCCATTGCTGTTGCGCTGGTGGACTCATCAAGTGTTGCAGGACAGATTTTAAGTTGTCTAGAGTGGGGATCATAGCAATCATGCCTTGGATTCGTCCTTCAGGGATGATGGCCACAGAGTATGGTGTAGTGAATGCCTCTTCTCCCTCACTCATGTGAGACAGGGCGTCCACTTTTCCATTGCGTACTCCGGGTCTATGGGTGATGACGAAGTCGTATTCCCCAAAGAAGAGAGCCCAGCGGAGTTGGCGTGATGATTGCGCTTTAGCGGTCTTCAGATATTGTAGATTGCGATGATCCGTGCTGACGGCAACTGTATGTCTAGATCCAAGAAGATAATGGGCCTCATTACGACCCTGGCCCTAAGGGGTTAACGGCGCCGTAAAAGGCTGCGACGTCGTTAACCCCTTGGCGCCTAATTACGAGGTCCCTTTGCGGCTCCCGACCTTAACGGCTGTTCTGGACCAGCCGTTAAAGTAGGGACCCGCAAAGGGACCTTGAAGGTAATTACGGTACCGCAATTTGCAGTACCGTAATTACCGCCTTCCCCATTCCCATTGAGCCCTATGGGGCAAAAATGGGAAAGGGGAAGGGCCAATGGGGCATGGGGAATTACCGCCCCGCCAACCTTCGAATGGGGTGGTAATTCCCCATTGCACCATGGCGGACTCGTTACAATACCGGCAGCAACCATGGTGCTAATAGCGCCATTGGTTACTGCCGGTGTTGTAATGAGGGCCAATGTCTCCAGGCTTTGAACGCTGCCTTAATTGCTAGCAGTTCTTTATCAGTGATTGCATAATTCAATTCAGGGGCTGAAAACATGCGAGACCAGAATGTCACAGGATGCAACTGTCCTGTTTTGGGGTCTCATTGTGACAGGACTGCTCCCATTGCTATGTTGGAAGCATCAGTTTCGACCACGTATGGTAGTTCTGGTCAAGGATGCCGTAGAATTGGTGCTGTGGTAAATGCTTGTTTTAGATCCTCAAAGGCTTTCTCTGCCTCTGCGGACCAATTAAATTGTTTATTTTTCCGTACTAAAAAGGTGATTGGGTGGACGATCTGGGAGAACCCGGGAATGAACCGGCGATAAAAGTTGGCAACCCTGAGTTCACTCTATACTCCCTTTATGGATGTCGGTGAGGGCCAGTTAAGGAAAGCATCTACCTTGCGCGTAGCCATGCGTATGCCCCGTGGTGTGAGAATAAAGCCGAGGAGTTCTACCTCTGTCACATGAAACAAGCATTTCTCCAATTTGGCATATAGCCGGTGTTGCTGCAGTTTCTCCATAGCTGCTGGGACATGGTTGACGTGGTCCTCCTTGGTGGTGGAATAGATAGAATCTCATCAATAGAGACAAGAGTGCAGACGTCCAACAATTCGCGGAGCACGTCATTCATGAAAAATTGGAACACTGCCAGGGCATAACCTGATATTCATAAATGCCATATTTCGTGCAAAAGGCTGTCTTCCACTCGTCTCCTTTTTTTACTCTTACTAGATGGTAGGCCCCTCATAAATCTAGTTTTGTATATATCTGAGCATTTTTGACTTGATCCGAGAGCTCGGGGATAAGCGATAACGGGTACCGTTTTTTTACCGTGATCTGGTTTAGTGCTCTGTAGTCAATACAAGTTCGCAGGTCTCCCTCCTTTTTAGGCACAAAAAAGAGGGGCGAGGATGCAGTGGACTTGGACGGACGAATGAAGCCATTTGCCAGATACTGATCGAGGTAGGTTTTTAGATTCTAGTTTTCCTGTTCTGTTAGGGCGTAAATGCTGGGATTTTGGGTCTCCATCCAGAACATTCCCAATATCATCTGGAACTATGGAGCGCCGATGACATCGAAGGTGATGTCCTCTTGGTGACCGTCCTGACACAGAAGCATGACCTATTCAGCGTAATGCGTCACTGGGCCGGGTGATAGCTGAGATCCACCAACTGCTGTGACGTTTTCCGAAACCTGCTTCTGCTGGAGAGGAAGGCCTATCCGGGTAGCCAAATCTTGGTCCATGTACTTTCCCACAGCCCCACTGTCAATGTGTGCCTCCGAGGTATGTATTTTTGACGGTTGCTTGTGGTTTACCAGGAGCACAGGGATGACTAGATGTGAGGTCTGTATAGGTTCCTTTTCACTGCTCGACAAGTGGACCCCTAAGCTTGCCGGGCGTAGGAGTTTCTCGAGTCCTGTTCTTCTTCTTCACCCTTGTCAGTTGCTCCAACTGCTTTCCTGGGTGGTTTCACCGGGCATTCTCGGAGATAGTGACCTGCCTTACCACAGTACAAACAAAGCTGCTGCTGTCTCCTTTTCTCCTTTCTGCCTTGGTGAGTGGGCTCCGCAAGCCTCTGATTTGCATTGGCTCAGACTGATCGTGTGATTTGGTTTGATTCTCACAGGGTCGCACGTAGACCAACCGCACCTCAGCCTTGGCCCAATCCATCTTCCGATCCTGCAATCTGTGATCGAGGTGCACTGCCAGGTCGATGTATTCAGCATATCTTTCTGGGGGATTTACTACTTGGGCTAATACGTCCTTAAATTCCCCTTGCAAGCCTCGGTAAAAAAGAGCGTAGTTCTTTTCTCCTCTGGCCAGTTAGTTTGTGCTATCAAATGATTGAAGGAAGCGATATATGTTAGTAGGTCTTGATTACCCTGCCGTAATGATAACAGTTCATTGTCCAGAGCCCGCCCTTGAGTATGCCGTGCAAATAGTTTCTCCATTTCACGCTGGAAACCTCCGAAGTCTCGAAGCAAAGGATCATCCTGGTTTACTAAGGGTATTGACCAGTCCGCTGCACTACCTTCAAATATGAGAGTACAAATGCCACTCTCGCTTGATTGTTGGGGAATGCCCCAGGTCTGCACATGAAATGTAGGCGACATTGATTTATAAAGATGGCGTACTTATTTGGATCGCCTGTGAAGCGTTCTGGTGGGGCCAGGGGAACCGCCCCTGGAAGAACCACCTGTACTGGCATGGGCTGTGGAGGCACGGCAGGAGGGGCATACCCCGGCAGTGGGACCTGGCATGCCTGTACCTGGAGCATTTGCCTTGCTAGTTGATCTGTCTGCTCCCGGTTCACAATTAGATCCTTCCTTAGTGCATTGGTTTCCTGTCTTGAGGCATGAACTTCAGCCTGTAACCTTCCCAGTAATCTGGCCAACTGGTCCATTTCAGAAGTTTCCATAACACCTAGCAGAGATTCGAAGAGGATTCGCGTTCTGTTACGCTCACCTGGTCTCTGCGGAGGTGTTGGGGCACGGTTGCAGCCCACCGGGGTGAGGTCGCTCGGGTCTGACTTCGCCCTCTGCGCTCATGTGCTGACTGGTGGTAATAGGTGATGCTGCTCGGGACTGCTCCTGCGTGGAGAACAGGGGGCGTGAGTAGGCCAGCTTGTGCGCCTGATCCCCTTCCAGACCCCTTCTCCCAAACCGTGGTTCCCATGGGATGCGCTGTCCCCAGAAAGCTCACCTATTGATTAGTTTTGGCGAGCAGTCCATCCTGCTGCTTCTGGCAGGGGCGCTTGTATGATCTGGACTGAGTTCCTTCACTGGTCCCTTGCACGTGGTAGTCCAGGTCTGCTGCAACTAAGCCACTATACTTCAGGTAAGTGTTCCTGTTTGCCTTTGTCTTTCCTCGTCTGTTTTCTTGTTGTATTGTAAAGTTTGTTGTCTTGTATTGCTGTCCGTTCCACTTTTGATGTTTTCTCTTTTGCTTTCTTCCCTTGCAGGTGATGTTGCCGGCCCGGCAGAAGCTGTGGAGCTCGAGGTGACAGCCGGAGGGAATGATGAACGAAGCTGCAGCGGTATAGTAGCTGGTAAATTGTTAACTAGTGGGCGCGCAGGGTTCAAATGTGGTGCGGCCCTAGGATGGATGTTCTAACCTTGTCTTTCTTCTTCTTCACAGGGTCCGAATTCGTGGATGCGGAGTGCGGTGCTGCGGTTTCGGGATCAAGATCACTGGATGCCAGGAAATGAGTCTGCAGATGAAGCGATGAAGCACCGGTTTCCTGGAGGTAGTATGCAGGAGAACCCCTGGTTTCCAAAGGTAAGTAAACTGGTCCAAGTGGCGGTGAGCGTCACGTTGCACGTGAGTGCACAGTAACGCGAAGCACCGGCCTTAAGGATGGAGCAGCTTGTATAGCTGAGCTTCTGAAGCCATGCTCACCATGTTCAGCCTGCCTGCTACACCCTGCCACACCCGATGAGTCAGCACATGAAGACCAGGCCTAGGGAGCCACACCCGATGAGTCAGCACATTAGATGTTCTCTGGAATAAAGGCTTTCAGCTCCTGGAAAGCTCTTGTAAAATAAAAGCACTCCTGCCCTGAAATAAAGTAAAAGCACTCCTGCATTGAAATAAAGTGTTCCTGCTCACATCTCTATATAAGCCTGGCACCAAAGGTGCCAGGACTGAGTCCAGCCAGGGCCCCTGTGTTTATAGGTCCCAAAGGGACATAAGTGAGTCAAGTGACCCATTGCCCCATCACTAGATGGTGTGGTTTTTGTGTTCTGGCCATGACAATTTCACACACGGTTCTCTCCATATTTCTCTATACAATGTTGCTGCTTGCAACTTTGGCGCTAACACAGTCCGGTCTGGTATCAGTCTCTCCGACTCACCAGCTGTGCTGACTTTACTCACACTGCTTTGCTGTAGGAGCCAAGGACAGTACCATGACGGCAAACACTTCTCCCCTCCCTGGCTATCAACGTGGGAGAGCCCCGGGTACCTCTGACACACAATGCAGGTTTCCTCAGCTTTAATTCCAGGTCTTATATTTCTTATTCTCGAAGGCTCTTGAAAGTAACCGTTTTTCTCTGAAAAGGTCAAGGGCACTTCCCTCCTTGCAACCCTTTCCTTGCCGTCTTTCTCCTTGTATTAAACTGCCATCTTGGAACTGCTGCTTCCTCGTGTGCTTTGCCTTGCTCAGAGTGTGCTTTTGTGCTCCGCCTTTTATCCGTGTGGGGAACTGTGATGGAAGTCATGTGTGTGTAATTATCAGTAATTGCCTGACTCTGCCTGAGCATTGGGTTGGGACACGTCAGATATACAGCTCAGGTGTTAGTCTGTTTTCTCTCACAGTGAGCTGTACGTGAGAAAGTGTTTGTATCGGAAAAGGGGGTGGGGGTTGAGTTCCTATGTATCCTTCCTGGTAGGATGGGAAAAAGGTGTTACAGGAAAAGGGATACTGTGTCTTGCTGTCCGGTGTTCCACTTCCACTCCCCAAAAACCCCTCATCCAGGTGATCCTCCCGCACTGGTCCACCCCCATTAACTGGATCCAAAAACGATGGCCATGTTCTGGCCACCTGGATGACAGATCCCCGGGGACTAGCGGGTGAGACACCTTCATGTATCTCACACCACCCACCACGATTGACCAAAATGTTAAGAAATTAACTGTTGTTTTTTATCTTCTTTATTTGCAGATATTGGTTCAACATGAACCTATAAATAAAATAAATAAATACATGGCAAAATTAGTCTGCCTTCAACAGCACATGGTTTGTAATGAGTCTAGGAGAGTCATTGGCCCCCATTATGAGTTGGGCGCAAAGGGATACCAGGCACCGGTAAGGACACCGGTGCTGGTAATCCCTTTGCGCCCTATTTCGAGTTCCCTTAGCGGGTCCCTTCCTTAACGCCTGGTTTTAACAGGCGTTAAGGACGGGGACCCGTTAAGGGTTTTTAGAGTTTATAACGGTACCGTAATTTGCAGTACCATTATTAGCGCCTTCCCATTGAGCCCTATGGGGGCTCAAATGGGAATGGGGATGGCTTTTTCAATGGGGACGTACCGGTCCCGCAAAGGTCGGAATAGACCTGTAAGTCCCCATTGAACCAGGGTGGACTCGGTACCGGTATTGGAGGTAGTCATGGCGCTTATAGCGCCATGATTACCTCCATACTCGGAATGAGGCCCATTGTGTTGGTTTGAGGTGGAGGAGAGAGACACTTGCCTGATGAAGGGTGGGATGGGTGAGGGGGACGCAAAACTGCAAACCATGTTGGCAGACCATTCTCAAATAAACCCAGTAAACAATGCACAGAAAGGCTACACAGAAAGGATTGTACCTCTTACAAATTTTAGCCTGATCAGTAATAAGCTAATGAAGAATTTTAAACAAAACTGGCTTCTAATGCATGGTAAAGGGGTCCACAGTTCCTCAGCCACTACCTCCTCACTATTACACAGGGTTCAGGGGTTATTTCAGCAAAAGAGAGCAGGCCCATGCTCTAGCAGAGCTGGCATTAGCATCCCTTATTAGTGCTGGCCTGCAACAAGTGAGAATCATGGTGTGGCAGTGTAGAAAGGGCGTCTGGCGTCTGGCCTAGTGGATGTACAATATTAGGCAACTTCTTTGATTGCGTATGTGTTTAAGTGTAGGCACAGTATGGCATGCTCATCAGAGCCACATACACAAAACATTCCAGTGTGCTATTGTATGGACATTGGGGACATTAGAAAACAACAGGTATATGTGCTGTTACATAAGGGAGCACCACATAGACGCCATGAACCAACAGGGCAGTGGCTTGGGCAGCGCACAAATTATTGCTGCACACATGTCACTGCATTGATTTGCCATGGGCTACTGTCTGCATGGTGACACACAATTAACTGCTTTTCTAATCAATGTGCCAAGTCACATTGAGGTGCCATGTGTTGTGCGCGCTATGCAGTGGCTGTCTTGTTTAGGAAATTAAAAGACCTTTGCTGCTAAACTGATGCATTTAGTCCATGTCCCAAGGCAGCCACTAGAACACTTAAAGGAATGGTTCGGCCAAAAATTTGTATTGCAAAAAAAGATGGCCAATAATAAAAAAAAGAGATTGCCACTTTTTTTTAAGTCCCTATGTAAAATTTTGAGCAATTGAAGCTCAAAATTTACAAAAGCAAGCACATGGGGGCATCCATTTTGTGAAATGGATGCCCGCCTGTGCTCGCTTTTGCATTTGCGGCACTAATGAAGGAAATGCCAGCCAGCTGTAGTAAACAAAAGCTACCACTGGGTGGCTTTTCCTTCATTGGTGCCGGGACTCGGAGGACACAGACCTGAGACTACAGTCAGAAAAGCTGCAACTGCATCTCGGTAAGTGCTATTTATTTTTAAAAAAATAAGCACTAGCTGTGTTTTTTTTTCTAAGTTTTCCGGGCTGGAGGAGCCCGGAAAATTTAGAAATAAAACTGCTGCTTTAAAAACATTGTATTTATGTTTGTGGTAGCTTTTTTGTGTTTTCAAAACACAATAACGTTGAACACAACGTTATTGTGTTTGAAAACGCTGTGTTTTTTCATTCTAAGTTTCTCAGGCTCCTCCGGCTCGGAGGAGCCTGAGAAACTTAGAAAGAAAAACTGCAGCGTTTTTGAAACACAACCGTGTTGTGTTTCTGCCTGCCTTGGCTTTCACTTTGGGTCTCCGGTGCTCGGAGACCCAAAGGGAAAGCTAAGGCAGGCAGAAACACAACGCGGATGTGTTTCCATGCTGTGGTGTTTCTGCCTTAAGCTGTTTTCCGATTTGGGGCTCTCGGGCTCTCAAAAACGCTGCGGTTTTTCTTTCTAAGTTTGTCAGGCTCCTCCGAGTCAGAGGAGCCTGAGAAACTTAGAAAGAAAAACTGCCGCGTTTTTAAACACAATAACATTGTATTTATGTTAGCGGTAGCTTCAAAAGCTACCGCAAACATAAATACAACGTTTTTAAAGCTGGAGTTTTATTTCTAAGTTTTCCGGGCTCCTCCAGCCCGGAAAACTTAGAAAAAAAAACGCAGCTAGTGCTTATTTTTTTTTAAAATAAATAGCACTTACCGAGATGCAGCTGCAGCTTTTCTGCCTGTAGTCTCCGGTCTGCGTCCTCTGAGTCCCGGTACCAATGAAGGAAAAGCCACCCAGTTGTTTACTACAGCTGGCTGGCTTTTCCTTCATTAGTGCCGCAAAAGCGAGCACAGGCGGGCATCCATTTCACAAAATCGATGCCTCCATGTGCTTGCTTTTGTAAATTTTGAGCTTCAATTGCTCAAAATTTTACATAGGGACTTAAAAAAAAGTGCCAATCTATTTTTTTAATTATTGCCCATCTTTTTTTGCAATAAAATTTTTGGGGCGAACCAAACCTTCCCAGGGAACCTTCCCAGGGATGCGCCATATGTAACTAACAAGTAATATACAAACACTTTTGTTGTGTCAAATAACGAGACATCAAAGTAAAGAAAATGGTTTTAAGCTTTTCTGTGTGGCATGTTAATTCTCTTTTGCATAAGTGTGATCAGCTAATTGATACTTGTGCTGTCCTGGTGAATAAAAATAACCCATGTTCAGTTCTTAACACTGAAATGTTAAGCACAAACTGTATAACAATGAGTCATCACTTAAAAACTGCCTCACTTGAAAGGTTGTCAGCACAAAGAATGAGGGGCACGGAGTGTGTGACTCCAGAGCATCTCACATGCTGCGTTTGGAATATGCATTCCTATGTTTGCATATTCTGAACACATCGCAGTCGGCAGAGAGCGGCCAGCCGCACATGGCAGAGGAGCAGCACTCACTGGCACAGCAGGCTTCTTAATGTGCTGTCCGGCAAGCTTGGAAGCAGCTTTCTGGGTGGGCCCCCTAATGCGCCCGCCTTCTGTGCTATTTAGCCCATGCCCCGGCCTTTGCCCGCTCAGACCGGGCCAAGAAACGGGGCTGCATGCGGTTAATCCCAGAGAGGGGACAGCTGTCATAAACTCCAACGTCTCCTCAGAGACAACCCATGCTCCCCCTGCTGGCAGATAGTAACAATGTCCTCCATCTCACAAGACCCCAGGAAATTAACAGGAGGAATAAAGACATTTTAAAAATGGTGCTCAAAGTAATATTATAATTAATGAAAAAAGGGAAAAGACAAACATCCTGAATTAGAAAGGCCACCCAGAATTACTTTAAACGATAGCTCAGCGGCAACGTGCTTGCCTTGGAAGCAAGACAACACGGAACAAGACTGGTTCGATCCCGGCTCTCATCTTAGAACCCTCTGGGTATTTAAGCGTGTTATAAAAACGCAACTAAGACAAAAAAAATTTACTAAACTTTAAAAAAATAAAAAGAAATTCCTCTAACAGCGCCTTAATGCCAGTTGGGCTGTGTGAGCGCTTTAAAAATGCACAAATAAATAAATAAATATACATGCATCCACATAGATATATATCACATAACTAGCCAGTTCCCACGTCAACATATACAGGATATTTTTCCAAGGTACACATTAGATTGTACGGATGAAAAACATGTTTGCTCCTATAATTTTCGCTTCATGGAACATATGGGGTGTAATGTATTCATCACCTGCTCTGTTAAATTCACCAAGTGCCTGCACTTAAGTTAATATAATCATGGGGCAAAATAAAAGCTGGAATTCGGCATCGGGTTACACATGTGGCATGGTCCAGATAGTAAGTCTCCATGTCCTTTTAGGCAGGGTTTATACCACGCACGCAACCGTCATTAAAAGACAAAGGATTTATTTTATAAGAAGATATGTAATTGGTGCATTGGGGCCTTATTGACTGGCATTTTAAAAGCGTTCTGTAATTTTCATGTAACTCATACCGATACTTTTCGAAAGTCTTCATTCAAAGCATGAGGGTAACAGTCTATATCCTCATTATTCCTTATGGAGACGGCCAGGTCTGCGGGCAGGGATGAGTGAGAGCAGGGCTTTAAGTGGGGTAAGAAATCGAGAGGGGGCCCTCATTTGGGGGCGTGGCTTCTTGGAGGGGCGTGGCCTAAAAAGCACGCAAATCGTAAGGTACGCACACAAATAAATATACATGTTATATATCTGTTTGCGTACCTTACTATGGTTTGTGTACTTTGCAGGCCATCTTTTCTAAACATAGAAATATGTAACATATTTATTTCTATGTTTAGAAAAGATGGCCTGCAAAGTACACAAACCATAGTAAGGTACGCACACAGATATATAACATGTATATATATTTGTGTGCGTACCTTACGGTTTGCCTAGTTTTCAGGCCATGTTTTCGGGTTTATAAAAGATGGCTTTGAAAATACACAATTCAAGCCATATTTTATAAAGCTTTGACTACGGACAAAATTGTCCGTCGGCAAAGCTTTATAAAAGATGGCTTGAATTGTGTACTTTTCAAGCCATCTTTTATAAACCTCGAGGAATCCCCAGGTTCGCCGAGGGTCAAAGACGCCTCGGTGACCTGGGGAAACAAAGGGACATTAACTGCCTCTGGTGACCCCTCGCGCGAGAGGTCACCAAAGGCAGTTACTATGACTGATGGAAGTGGCAGCCAGGCACAGCATCGCTGCAGTTGGCTGCCTGCCACTTCTGTCAGCTGGCCTGACTTCATGGCAGGCGCATCTCCCGTCGCAGCTGCGGCCGCGACGGGATAATGCATCCCGCCAATGTTGCGTGCGGTGGGACTGGGGGCCCCGGCAGGGCCCCGGCCCACTTAAAGCACTGAGTGAGAGGGTGAAGGACTGCATGAGTTTGCATAGGGGTCGGAGTTGAACGTGGCATGTGACATGTGCCACAGCATGTCACAGCATGCAGTGTTTTATGCTGTAAAGCGTTGCAAGAGTATTAACACAACAAACAAAAGACCAACAGCAGAAGTGAGGTGTATGAAAAATAATTTTAGCATAATAAAAAAAATAACAGTGGATTTGAACCCCTAATTCTAGGACCTAGTCGATGGCGTTGTAACTGCCAATGTGCTACACACAATATGCTTCTTGAAATGCTTGGAAATACAGCCTAAATGCCTTACTGAGGCTGGAGTGCTTTATGTCATGAAAGAAGTACATGCGTTCACTCAAGTAGCATTTTGGGGAACAAATAGTACAGTGAGAACATAACAATTACCCAGGGCTACTGTTAGAAATCTAGTATACACAGAATATATTTTGCACAGTGATGGTTCAAAGTCCTTCAACATTTGCAATTAAGTGATGGCATGTGCATCAAGATTCACATGACCAAGTAATGGACATGCAGGACTCATCATAACAAAAGTAGTGCCCGAAGAAATCAAGGCTTTCTGGGGGAGGTTAAAATGGTGTATGCTACACATTCACTTCCATTCATGCTAACGTGCCCCATTCCATTTCGGAAATGTTAGACCAGTCATGGTTTTAACTTTGCATTCCTGGACTTACAGTCCGGGGTTCCCCCATTATAAATCAGAACTACAAGTCCCAGAATGCAAAGTTAAAACCAGCACTGGACTACCATCTCCCAACTGGGATGGGGCATGTTTGCATGTATGCACTTTCTGTTAACTATTGGTTAAAAAGCCGTATAATTTACAATAGTTTGGTACCAGGGCTTTCAGTGGGATGAGAAATTAAGGGGATGTCCTGACAAAGGGTGAAGCAGGGAGCTTAGGCAAAGGCAGGTGCATATATGTCAACATTATCCATACCGTTAGGAAGACACTAGTACAGTGCTGGCTTTAACTTTGCATTTCACCATAATAAACCCAGGACTACAATACCAGAATGCAAAGTTAAAACCAGGACTGGACTAGTGTTTCCAGAATGGAAATGGATAATGTTGGCATGTATGCAGTTGTCCTCCTTATTTTCTCACTTAATCCCCAGGGCATCGGCACCCGGTGGTGGACACCCACACTCTGCTCTTTGAATGAGCACACAGCAGTTGCTACCAGGGCTTGCTGAATATGCGTGGGGACCATGATGGCCCATTTCGAAAAGATGTTTGGACCTCCCTTGCCTACAGCTTGGTAAACTGTCTAAGGCACCCCTGGGGGTGCATAGCGTATAATGGAGAAATGTGTCAACCACCAATCCTTCCTTATGGCTTCATTCTGTGGCGAAATCATAGATAAAGTAATGGATGGATGGGGTGAGTAGCTGCAGATTATCACAAGAGAGGTTTATTGGCTTCTGCATGGCAGAACAAAGAAAAGCAGCCACTGGGAGCTAAAACACTGAACGGGTCATTTTGAAAGGTATGCTAATTGCATGCATTGTACCACCATCACTTACACTTATGTGTTGCTGGTCCCTTGCATGCAATTATTGTCACTCACATAGCGGAGAGTAAGACTAAGAGTAAAATGAGGCAAAATCGCTGTTAGTCCTCTGGTACAACCAAGATACATTATGCCATGAGATCTAGCAAGTGCAGAAAAGCCGAGGCTGGAACCGTCATCTGAGGCTGGAAAACCTGGACCATCTTGAAGATGTTTGCCACTCTGTCCGCGGGTGGGAAATCCGGACCCAAGCGAGTGTCCAAGACTGTCCTGATGAATCGGCGGGACTGGGACGGCGAAACCTGTGTCTTCTTGTAGTTCAGGGAGAGAAGCCCAAACTGTGCAACAGGCTGCATGTCCGGTACAGATGTGCAATGTTGTCCTTGCCTGTCTGAGGAATACTGACCTCTACCCGTCTGGGACTAAGAGGAGACGGGGCAAAAGCCCCTTCCTCTGCCTGCTGGAATCACCGGACGTTGTTGTTGCACAGCCAGCACCAATGACGTTGTCTGTCTCCTTCCAGACCTGGTACCTTTGGAGCCTTGGTGCCGAACAAGTTCATACCATCAAAGGGCATGTCCAGGAGCTTCTCCTGGATGTCAGTGGTGTACCCTGACATCCTCAGCCAAGAAAAGCAGTGCTGGTAGCCATCGTTCTAGCACTGCAGTCTGTGATGTCCAGACCAGACTGCAATATCTAACGAGAAGCCTCCTTGCCATCTGTAACAATGGCCAGAAAACCATCCCACATCTCCCCTTCTGGGATGAGCTCTGCCGCTTCTGTTAACACTGGCCAGAGACCAAAGGAGAATTTGGCGAATGCATAAGAGGCACTGATGCACCGGAGACCTAGGCTAGAGGAGCCGAAAATCTTCCTGCCCGATGCATCCAACCATTTCCTCTCCCTATGCGGGGGCAACAATGGAAAAGTCATGAACTTGAAGCTCGCTGTAGTGGCCTGCACCACCAAACTCTGCAGAGAAACTTGGGCAGAGACGAATAAGGAGTCTGAAAGGATGATTTGTGTTCTTTGCCAGGTCAAGGTCCACTGTGAAGAATGATGCCAGTTTGGCCGAGCTCTGACATGGTGCACCTCCAATGCCTAATTGAAAGGCAGCAAGATCACCTTCTTAGGACCCTTGTTCAGAATGTCACACAGGTCATACTACACATTAGGCCACGCGGGGGCCAACAGGACAAGAGTGTCGACCACCTTTGCCATCACATGCTGAAAATCCGCCTGTGGTTTGCCAGGCGTGACAGCAGGCATCATGTTGACCACTGGTGTGGTGTCCAGGCTACTTGCATCCTGCAATTCGACTGCCTGGTCCGCGGAGTCACCCTGTTCCCCATAAAACTGGGGTGGAAGTGCTCCAGACCAAAAAGGACATCACCACTCTCTTTGTCATAAATGCCATCCAAATGTGACATATAAGCCCTTCTTGGGAGCAGGGGGAACGCTTTACTGACTCCGGCGCTGTTGGCAAATGTCCGAAGACGGAACAGTGCGCCCCTTTTTTTGCGATCTTGTCTTGTTGTCCTGCAGAGTCCCTGCTGGCTCCTCCAAGCGTAGTTGAATCTATTGACTTGGCTGAAGTTAGAGCCATCAGCACCCGGGGACAAAGGCAACAGCGTCGAATCCACAGACGTTAGGGCCCAGAGCCGCTGGATCTGGGGCTTTGGCAAATATGTTAAGTATCTTCAAAGGGAAAGCGTCCCATTCGTCTGGTGAAGAAGATTTGGCCAGAAAAGGTACCCGCTGGGCCTCTTCCTCATGAGCTTCCTTGGAGTGGTGGCCCCTACTCTTTGAAGATGAAGACGGGCGATGCCGGGAAGAACTACAGGGTCATCTCGACCTCTTGCAGTGCTTATTTTTCTTTTGTCCTTCTGGACAGGGGACTGCCCCACAGAGCCGTGCTTCGCGCTCAATGACCTTGAGCGGGTCCACTTATCCCCTCTCTTCTTGTGGAGAAAGGTGTGTTCTTGCAGCGCCTTTCTAGTGCATTGCCTGGCACGACTCGCAGTCCTGTGTGTCGTGGCCTTCACCAAGGCAGTAAAGGCATATGCAGTGTGGGTCCAACACAGACATTTAGCAGCCACAATCCATGCAGAGTTTGAACCCCAAAGACCTTGTCGGATTTGGCATTATGACAAATTTGAGAGACAATAAAAGACTTTTGGAAAAACAAATAATTAGCTAAGAGTGGTGTGTGCGGAAAAAAGGAACTGAGGTCACGGTGCCCAGCGCCTCTATATACAATGTCCCGGACATCATTTCCAGCGCGGGGATATAGAGGCGTTGGGCAGAACGGATGCGGAACAGGCACGGAACTGCGTTGCGCCCCTGAAGGTGGAAAAGTTTAAGAAAAGTATATATATATCATACATTAGAAATCCGTGGTAGGAAGGAGGTCATTAGACGATGAGGGACATATATGTTTAGCATTAGTAGAATCAAAGAGAAGGATGAAATCAAGGTGATATTCGAGAAAATGTGGGTGGCATGCTATTTCGCCCCAATTAAAATGTTTCCAGTCTTTTTCATGTATTTGATGGTACAGTGGCAGTGCAGAGGGCTTTGCAAGGTACAGGGTTCAAATCCAAAATCATGCTTCGTTTTTTTTATATCTGGAAATCAAAAGCATCATGTTTAAAGGTAAATTAAAAGATTATTTGTAGTTTGTGCAAGGTTGTATATTACCAGGCACTTAGATAATGCAAGCAAAACAGGAGCCCGTTTCGCTTGTGAATCTGTTTGTATGTGCTTTAAACCATGATATTATTGCAGATTGTAAACCTCCTTGTCCAATTTTGGTAACCTGGATGGAATGGCAGGCTTATCTCTGAAAGGTCGTGGGTCGTTGGTTAGTTGCAACACTGCGAAAGTACAATTATTACCCATAGATAAAGGAGTGTCCAGTCAAGGTTGTATTAAAAAGATCTGCTTTATTAATCACAACAGACAGTCTAACAACACTACGAAATACAACCCACCATGTAAAGGAATGCAGAGGACAAACAGTTTCAAAGAAGTAAAAGGGAGGCACTCTGGATACTGACAGAAGGGCAGTCAGTATGGTTAATAACCACAACAGTTTGTTAAGGTTTCTTGGATTTAGCACAAAGGGAGCAATGTGTCTTATAATGTCTCTAGGGAACTTCTAGGAAAGACCAGGGGGACAGAAACACAATGTACCTTGTGCTGGAGATGTTCTTGGTGCTTGACAGGGTTGAGTCGGCTTCAGGTCGCTTTGCAGGCTTATGTGACAGAGTTGGAGACTGGAGTCGCTGTGGGTATCCAGCGGCACAATGGTTCAGCGAGTGAATCTGAACGTATGGCTACAGGCTAGTCCTACACAGCGGCTCGGGGTCAGGAATCCTTGTGTCAGTGTTGGTTGGTGATTCTGAAGCACTGATCGAGACGTCTCTGATGTCTTTAAGCAACAGCGCCTTGACAACCGTTAACGTTGCCATCAGGTGCGGAAACGATGAACTCAACAAGCTCAAAAATGTCTTTTAAGGCGGATGTCAGCAGCGGCTCGTTGTGACACTTCTCCCAGCTGCTTCAATGGGCTTCTGTCATCCTTTAAGGCAGACACCCCAAAGCTGAGGAGTGTGTTGCAGGCAGCTGCCTTGTCCTTGGCTGTAGGTTCAGAGACCTTCTGGTACTTCCTATCCAGGAAGCTTGCTGCAGAGCCTAGCAGGGCACGCTGTGTGCTGGCTGGGTACCGGTTCTGCAGCGGCTAGAGGATCCTCTGAGTTCTGTATCTCCCTCTGTTCCCTGGGAGATGTTTAGGGGGGATCTTGCTTCCCTCTTTGGATATCCTGGCCTTCCTTCACTGGTGGAAGATGTAAGGCAGACTGTACCTTCAGCCAGGGTCCAAGGTTAAGTTCTCCTTTCTTACTTCTTGTGAAGTCTTCACATGATCTGCCAAAAGAGGGGCTCTGTCCTCTTTGAAAGCCAAGTGGGCCACAGTGATTGGTGTAGGCTAGGCCTACCTTAGTTAACCAATCCTGGGGTCAACACCAACAATCTCCTGTATGCGTGAGGTCATAACCAGAGTGCTTTACAATAGGAAAGGTAAGGAGGTCAAAACAGGAATAAAGTGTGCCCCAGAACTAAATTGGCAGAATCCTTCTTTAAACAGAACAAGTGCTGGCTCACTCCCTTGTGACACTAAGTCCCACCCATCTTCCTGTCTGTTTTTTTAAAGCGTCTTTCTCGTTAATGGTCCTGTCTGTGTGGTCCCTGTGAAAGCGGCAGGTCTCCCTTGAAGCTGCGGCAAGCCCAGGCTCTCTGGTTCCTGCAAAGCACATATTCTTGTACCTTATAAATGGGTTCTACTTAGCGGGGTGGACTACTGTAAACAACAGCTACAGACATGACAGCTTACTGTCATTGATATTGAAGGTGGAAGCTGGCTTCAGGTTGAAACAGTTACACATGAAAGGTTGTTGGGTTTCCTGTCTCCTTCGTAAACCTCTGCAGCCAGGCCCCATGTGGGCCTGTTCGAAGTAGCCTTTATTGGTATGTTAATTGCTGTCACCAGCTGCAGGCCCTAACAAAAGAGCTGGGCAGAGCCATGAAGCCTTTGTTAGTTAATCAGGCTGGCCATGGCAGGGGGAAGGTTGGTCGTCCGCCTTCTTGTCGATGACATAGTGTACTCCTGGCTGTCACATTCCAACTAAATATGACAGAGCAGACTGCGCCTGTAGGCTTTGACCACCCAGAGTGCACGGGTCTATGCATTTGTCATGGTTTGACCATAGAAAAATGTGTGTGGAGGAACCCCACACATTTTCCTGAGGTTGGTCTACCATCATTCCATTTGATAAAAAATGTCAAAAAGCCCAGGTGAGCGCACGCCCACCATGCGGATGGTCGAATTCCTCACAGAAAAGCATCTTGTTTAAAAGTAAATGTAAATGTAAATGAAAAGATTGTTTGTAGAGTGTGCAAGGTTGTACATGACTGTGAAATGGTGGGCAGAGGAGGGGGACCAAACAGGGTCGGCTAGGCTCCCAGACAATAATAACAGACACACACAGAGTTGATAGTTACTGGCACCGACCCCATTCTGGGCGTGTGCCGTCCTTTTATTCCTCTGCGCATACCTACCCTACTTCATGACCTAAGCGTCATGACGTGATTCATCACAACATCACATCCCTCCCCAGATTGAATAAGAACTGAAATGTTCATCAAGTGTTCACTTCTTAACTCGCTTGTACACCGCACCAAGGACAAGCCCTCGTAGCTTCGTTGATGGATGGGGTTGCTCTCGCAGGGCATAGCAGGATTGATTACCTCAGCTCAGGTTCACTACGGGCATCTTTTCTTCTGCTTCTTGGTTCATCATGTGGTGTGATCGTGCAGGGCTTTCTGTATGTTTGGATGTCTCACTAGTCCTGTTCTCGGGTGCAGGGATGACTAGCTGTCCTTTGTCAGTGCTGGGCTCAGCCTCTGCACAACTCTCCAGAGGTGTCCCCAAGGCTGTCTGTTCGGCTTCCCAACACATTGTGGGTGGTACCTTCCGAAAATTAGATGCATAATAGGTCACCCTCTCCTTCTCCTGCGCTGTGGTGATCATCCCATTGTCCGCTCATACTATCGTCCAGGGTTGTGATTCGTACCAAAGTTTCATCTTTTGGGGGTGTGGGGGTGATCTCGTTTTAACCCACACTGATTCCCAGGCACTCATATCATGGCATCTTGCCCATCTAGTTGTGCTTTCCACACATTGTGAATCTGCCTGGTCGCTTCTACCTGTTGGTGGTCCTCCTCTGGTGCTGTCCATTGGAGAGGTAAACCATCTTGGATCGGACGGCAAACGTAAGGGCTGACGTGGGTAGAGGAGTGTGGGGTCTGCTGATGCGATCGTAGGAAACAATACATCTCTGAGCGCCAAGGAGTGTGTTGGTCCTTCGCTATACGGACTAACTTATTCAGGGACCACATAAGTCTTTCTGCATCCCCATTGGCTTGGGTCTAGCATGGAGTTATTCTGTGGTGTCGCACATTGAAGTTTTCAAAAAACCCTTGCAGTTCTTTTCCTCTGAATGGCGGCCCATTGTAGCTTTTTACTTTGTTAGGGATCCCATGTACTGCAAACATCTTCTCTAATGCAGTGATGACTGATAGGGCATCATTTGACATCACCAGTTCCACCTCCGGGTATCGACCGTACTCTTCAATAGCATCAAATAAATATGCCTCGCTCGCAGTGGTAGAAAAGTCTATACTGATTGCATACAGTCGCTTCTTGCTGCAAGGCGGGTTTGCCAACGACTCTGGGGGCCCCAAGCTACAGATTGACATGCTACACCTGACTCCACCAATGCCATTACTTTCTTTTCTATATTTTTGGGACCCATACTCTGGACTTGAGGAACACTTGAGTTTTGATGATCCCTTGGTGGCCTTCATGAGCTAGTCAGAGAGCACGCTATTCCACAGAGGCAGGTAGCATGATCCTGTGCCATTTCAGCAGGAGACCTTTAGGGGATATTGACAGCTTGTGATGGATGCCAAATACACCTTGAAGCATTTCTTGCGCTGTCGCCGTGCGATGGGTGGTGGCTTATAAGAATGTTCTCCAGTTTCCCGACTCAGCTCCTCTTTGCAAGCTGCAGACAGGTGTAACATGTTCATCTGTCTTCTGTGCTGCCTCACGCTCCACTGGGGTGGCAGGTCTGGGATAGCATGTCAGGTAAGCAGCTGGGTTGTCTGTACCTGCTTATGCTACCTGTATGCCAAAAGGTTGCATTTGCAGCATCCATCGCTCTAGACATACCGGGGGATGGGGTGGTGACCCTTCAAATATCAGCACCAGTAGTTTGTGGTCAGTGTAGAATTTGAGACGGTGTGAGATTAGATATACATGAAAATGTTTGCAACCCCATAGGGTCGCTAAAGCCTCTTTTTCTATGTGCACATAGTTTTGTTCTGTTTTTGTCAACGCTCTGCTGGCGAATGCGATGGGGTATGTGGTGCCTTCTCTATCTATCTGTGTCAAGACAGCCCCAAGCCTATGGGGCTGGTGTCCACAAGCAGCTCAGTGTTTCTGGACGTGTCAGAAAATGCCATAGCCGTGCCAGCCAGGAGGCAGTCCTTAGACCTTTGGAATGCTTCATTTTGCTCATTGCCCGATTCCCACCCACACCCTTTCGGGTCAAGTCTCTGAGTGGTGCCGCCACTGTCACCAGCACTGAAATGAAACGGCCGATATACGTTGCCATGCCTAGAAAACTCCACATTTCTATGTCATTGGTGGGCGGGTCCACCCCTTTTATGTCCAACACTTTTGCAAGATTGAGCGTCACTTGTTCTGCGTTAAAGGCGTAGCCAAAAAATGCCAGTTCATATTTCGCAAACTCACATTTTTCTGCATGGAGTGTTAACCCTGATTCCTCAAGGCATTGAAGCACTGCTGAAAGGCGTGTGTAATGTTCTTCCCGTGATTTCCCATACACCCGTATGTCATCGCTGACATTGGTGGCTCCAGGAAGGTCTTGGAGCACTTTTCTTATCTAATTTTTAAATACTTTGTCTGGCAACGAAATGCCAAAATGTAGCCAGCAGTATCTCCGGAGGCCCGAGGTGAGAGGAGAATGGTGTGATGTAGTGCAACTCCTTGGCGAATTTTATCTGGTGGTATCCGAAGAGTAAGTTTAGTTTGCTGAAGACCATTGGTCCCGTCAGACCTACAATCAGCTCATTGATTGTATGGGTCATCTGTCGCTTCTGGCCAATTGTGTTATATTTGGTAGACCATGTCTATGCAGATTCTCACCTCATTCGGCTGCTTGGGTTTAGTTGTAACTACCGTCTGGGAAACCCACAGTGTGGAGCCTGACGTTTTCTCTATTATGTGGAGATCTTCCAATGTCTTCAATTCTCTGGTGTCGCACTGATCTTGGCTCCAACGTCGGGTCAATGTGCAGGGTGACCGTTCTGTTTTTAAGGCATCTGATTCCCTGGAATAGCTTTGAATGTCGATCGAGTCGAGTTTCAATCTCAGAGGTCAGAGTGCTGAAAGTAAATTGACTGATCTTTAGTTTTTCTGCATTTCTGCAATGTCTCAATTCCTGCTTCTACTACATATATTTGTTTGTGGCAGGATTCTCCATTGCACGCTACTGTGGATTTGAACGATCGTGTGACTGGAAGTTTTTTTTTACATCTGTATGTGAACTATCTCATTGTCTTGTTCTGCAGTTGGGGCTGCTTCAGTAGCTTGTTAAATCTGGCGGTTGCTATGTCATTCACTGTTGCGCCCATGTCGATTACCATGTGTGTAGGCGCCTCATCAGCTAGGAGTGTGCAGGTTGGCTGAGTTCGACGTTTTGACCTCTTCTTCCACTTTTTTCGGTTCTATGGTGGAGATCATGTGTATATTTTCACTGTTTCTCTGACAGTGACTTGAGGGTCTTTCTGGTGATGAGTCCTCCTCTGACTGTCCATCTGCCCCACTCTCACTGTCACTCTGTTGTTTTGCTAGGGCTCTTGCTTTTCCCTTGTCCTGTTTCTGGTAGCTCTTTGCTGTTTTTCTGTCATCTTCCTTTAGAGCTGCAGCACACTGAAAAAGTGCTTGAGCAGGCCGCATTTCCGACATGTCACTCCTTGTGCTGGACACGCCTCCCTCATGTGCCGTGCTCCTCCACACCACTGACACAGTTCTGTTTGTCTGGGCATGGGCATGCCACAGCCCCTGCCTTTGTTCCTTATTTCCACGGCCACTACTGTTGCCTCTGATTTATCCGCATCAATGGGAGGCTGCTCATTGCCGCTTCCATGGCTGCCATCTGGGTCGCTGTATGTTCCCTTTGGCTCCCCATTTCTAGGATCCGCTGTAGTGCTATGTTCCGGTCTGACAAAATGGCTCTACGTAGTTTTTCCGACGCTAAGCCATGTATGACTTGTTGTACAGCAAAGTTTTTGGCCGGAAATTCACATCCCGCTGTGATCTCTCTCAACCTGGCGTGGAAATTGTTGAGTTTCCCTCGCCGCCTTTGCTGTGCTAGGGTCATTTGAAAATGTTCATAATCCGGAGTGAGTTGCAGCCTGAACATGTTGTTTAACCTAGCCCTCGCTTCCTCGTACTCGGTTTCCGCGCCACGTCTAGTAGGGGAAATTAATAGTCTCAATGCTAGCATGCCTAGGTTCAGCATCAGGAAAATTCTTTTATCTTTTTCCTCTGTTATTTTCCTAGATTTAAGGTGTAATTCGAATTGCTGCAACCACAGTTCCCACGGGAGCACTCTTCTTGGCGCATATGGTACAAAGGGCTCCATGAATGTTCCTTGCGAGGAATCTAGCCACGTGGCCACTTCTGGGGGTAGTACCTAGCCTCCTCCTGCCCCTTCGGTTGGTCGTGATTGACACGCCCTTGCTGGCATTACCAGTTGATCATCCGCCATTTTTACTGTGACTGGGGCCTGTTCACATGGATTGTTCGCACTGTCTGCTGTTTGGGGGCTCTGCGCACCTGTGCGCTGCTTTTGTGCAGCAGCCATCCTAGCCTTTGGGCTGCGCAGTGCCTTTTTTCTTCCCCTTCTCAGCAAGGAGGCTTTGTCCTGTGATGGAGGTGAGTGTCTTCCCAGTCTTTCTTGCGTTCCACGCCGTTTTGCTCCACACCGGAGTGGTGGTTTGCGCTCTTCAGCTTCGTAATGTCATGACTTACAATGGCAGCCCTTTATTTTCCGGCATGGAGCCTCTGTGGGGCACATGTGGCCTTGCTTTCTCGCACTGTCTTGATGCCTGTCAGTTGTCTCCCCTTTCTTGCTTGGCACACTGCTGGGGCCTATGTAACTCTTTCTCTTCTCTATGGGGCTGTCTAAGCCGTCACAGCGCTGGCGCTGCTGCCTAATGCGGCTCAGGTCGGATCCTTACCTGCCCAGCTGTTTTGACCCAGGCCCCGGGCCGCATGAAATGCGGGATGATAGAGGGTCTGGGAGTTTAGGCGCGGGGTGGGGAAAACGGGGTGAAAGCGTAGGGAGGGGCGTCTGAACGGCGCCACAAGAAACAAAAGCCCAGGAAGGGCAGGAAACAGCACCTGGGAAGGTGTGAAATGTAACAGCAAGGGGTCAGGGGGGTAACCCGGCCGCCCCCAGGAAGGAACAAAAGGCCGGGGGGGTATAAGTAAGCCTGGAAAAGGAGAGGCGGCACAAACCATGTAAGAGCTCACCTCTCTCGGGTAGGCTCTTAGTGCCTGGATAAGGGGAAGGAAAAACGTTTGCTCTTGCGGGCTCACGCATTTTTCTACCTCGCTGATTTCGTTCTAATCGCAGTGGCTACAAACGGTGCCGGAGCAGGAGCGACCCAGAAGTACCAGCTGCGAACGAACAAAGGACTTTCGCCGTGGTCAAACGAGAAGCGTGGCCGACAGAATTCAGACGAGATAGATGGCGGAAGGAAGAGCAAAAAGGGGCCAAGAATTCTCAGAATGGGCGAGACAGGCGGAGAAGGAGTATGGGGCACAATGGGTGTTGGAGGTAATGCAGAAAGAAGAAAGAGCAAAGGCATCGTCACCTCTGCTGTTCATAGAGCCCAGCAGCGGCGACGGAGAAGACGAGGTACCGCAAGGACAGAAAAGGGGAAGAGCGGAGTCGAAGAGTTCAGAGGAACAGACGGAGGCACCGACCAAGAGAAAGAAAAAAGATAAAAAGAAAGGTACTGTGAATAATAATGTGGGGAATAAAATTGTAAAAATGTTTAAAAATTGCATCACGGTTTCGGGTAAGTCGCCCAGAACCAATGACAAGAAGAGCAGACGGGGGAAGAGATCCAGGGAGGAGCAGCAGGGGAGTTCCTCAGGTGAATCAAGCAGTGATGACGAAGAAAGGGATCATCTAAGGGCTTGGGTAAAATGGAGAGGAGTGGTGAGCAGGGAAAGACAGAGAGGGGCAGGGGGGCAGGGGCAGAACCCAGGGAAACCCCGTACCCGGCACCACAAGGGGCACCAGTAGAGCCCAGGGAAACCCCGGTCCCGGCACCACAAGGGGCACCAGTAGTCCCGGTGCCGAAAGGGGTACCAATGATCCCGACACCGCAAGGTGCACCGACAGGGCCAAACATAGTGGCAGGGGCCACACCACCGGGGGCAGCACTGACAGTGGCAGCGCGTAAAATGGGGGGCCACTCATGACGAAATGTGGCAGGCCAACCAGGGGTAAAGACGCACAGGGCAGGTCGACGAAAGCGATGGCTTGGTACATAAATGACAAAGTAAAGGAAAAAATATGGAGGAAGGAATTGATCGATATCTTTGCATTGTTAGATTGTCAAAAGAGGGGGATGAATGTGGCCCTAGAGGACATGAAGGAGGACGAGAAAAGTTTACTAAAAAGGGGGCCAGTAGTAAGGAGTTTTGACAACTGGATGTCGGCCTTCACAATAATGTCTACAATTATATTACAAAAATTCCCGGAAGACGGGGTAGCATTAGTTGCGTATCAACAGAGGGTGCTGAAGGTACACGCAGCGTTTGGAGGGGACGCATGGCTGGAGTATGACCACGAGTTCAGAAAGGAGATGGACTGCTTTCCGGATATGGGCTGGGATGAAGAAAACTTTAATCTCTACATATTTAACGTGCTAAAGGAGAAATGGGATTCCAAGGAGCGGAGCACAGGGGCACAGCAGAGAAGGCAGTATTGGCAGAATGATTACAAAGCAGATTATAGATCCAGTAACAGAAAGTACGAATCCAGCTATGACAGAAATAGAGACCAGAGTTTTCGGAGCAGAAATTATGGGTCACAGAGAGGGTGGCAGAGCAGCCTGCCCCCGACAACACAAGGGGGGGGCAGTGGGAGCACAGGGACAGCACGAGCAGAACCAGGACAATGCAGGAGTTTTGAAAAGGGGGTACCCTGTAGCTGGGGATGGACGTGCAAGTTCAGCCACAAGTGCGAGAGATGCAAGGGTGACCACAGCAGCTCCAAGTGCACAAGGGCCGCAGCTCCAAGTGGCAGAAGCGATGAGACGCGGAAATAAGAACTGGGGCGGGAAAGGGGTCACGCCAGTAAAAATCGAGAGGATGGAAAGGTGGCTCCAGAAATACCCAGACCAAGAAGCGGCAGAACAAATCAGACAAGGCTTTAGAGAAGGTTTTAACATCCCGTTTACCGGGCAGGGAGCGCAAGACATTCCTAGGAACCTAAAATCGGCAACCGAAAACAGAGATATAGTGACCAGTAAGATCAAGAAAGAAGTAGAACTGGGGAGGGTGGAGTGCCCCTTTACGGCCTTACCATTCGAAGAATTTATATGTTCTCCACTAGGGCTGGTGCTGAAAAAAGACGAAGGGGAATACAGGCTGATACATCACCTATCCTACCCCCCGGGGGCCTCGGTGAACGACGGCATCGCCCAGAGCGAGGCTACAGTATCATATTCAGACTTCGAGGAGGCAGTGGAACAGGTCAGGAAAGCGGGGGAAGGGGCATGGATGGCGAAAGCAGACATCAAATCGGCATTCCGCCTGTTGGCAGTCAATACCGGATCACAAAGATGGTTATGTATGCATTGGGAAGGGAATGCGCCATCTCATGCGCATATTTCGAGAGGGTAAGTTCATTTTTACAATGGGCAGTAACACAGGAGATGAGGGAGTCCATGATGGTACATTACCTGGACAATTTCTTATTCGTCGGGCCCAAAGGTTCGGAGCTATGCAGGGCAACCCTGGACAAATTCGTAGAAATAACAAGCGAGTGAGGTTTTCCTCTGGCGGAGGAGAAAACGATGGGCCCAATGCATATTATCCAATTCCTAGGTATAGAAATTGACTCAAACAAAGGAAGGTGTCGGATCCCGGAGGACACGGTAACGGATCTGCTGAAGACAATAAAGGAACTCCAAGGAAGAAACAAAGCGACAGTGAGAGAATTGCAAGCTCTGGCAGGAAAACTGAACTTCGCAGGAAGAGTCATACCACAGGGGAAGGTGTTCCAGAGAAGTATCGAGCTGAAAACAAGAGGTGCTACCAAGGGGCACCACAGAGTAAGGCTAGGGGGAGGAATCAAGAGAGATCTGGGAGTGTGGCCAGAATTTCTGAAATACTTCAAGGGTTCGGTGATATGGCGCTCACCGGTGAACGAGGAAGGTAAAAGTGTGTTGTTCACCGATGCAGCAGGTGGCCTTGGTTTTGGCGCAATACTGGGGATAAAATGGTGTGCAGGCAAGTGGTCAAAAACATGGCAAGTGGCGGAAAGGACGAAAAAACCTAACTCTGCTGGAGCTCTTCCCGATATGGGTCGCGTTATGCGCATGGGGGGAAGAGCTAGGAAACAAGGAGTTGGCAGTATGGTCAGATAACATGGCGGTGGTGCACGTGTTAAACAAAGGAAGTGCGTCATGCAGGATAGTATTAGAATTGATGAGGGCAATCACACTGGAAAGCCTAAAAATGAATACATGCATAAAGGCGAGGCATATCGCTGGGGAAGAAAATGTGGTGGCTGATGCAATCTCTCGCTTTCAGTGGGAGAAATTCAGGGAGCTGAGACCGGACGCCGACAAGGAAAGAACGTCCACGCCGCGGAAGGCTTGGGTCCCGTTGGAGGCACTAGAAAGGAAAGCACGGTTGGCCACAAGGTCGACTCAAAAGAAGTGGGAGAAGAACGGAGAAAAGAAAGGGTCATCGACAAGCTGACCAGAAACGCCCTAACGTACAAAACGGGTAAGCAGTATGTAAAGCATGTAAAAGATGTGTTGGTGGAAACAGGTGTAAAAGAGGTGGAAAAAGTTTCAACGGAAAAAATGTGGGAATTTCTCAAAGGGGCATTTGCCAAAGGGAAAAGGAAAAGCTGGGCAGCAGCGCACCTAGCGGCGGTGGCATATACCACAAAAGTGGCGGGGATACCGGACCTGACCGACAGCGCTAAAATAAAATACACTATGAGAGGATGGGCGAAGATAGAGGGGAAGAAACCAGATAACAGAAGGCTGGTATACATACATTTTGGGAAGTTGATAATTCTGTTAAAAGTGCTGCAAGACACATGCAGCAGCACGTACGAAACCGCGCTGTTCAGGGCAGCATTTGCGCTAGCATACTATGGGGCTTTCAGAGTAGGGGAACTGGTGGCCAGGAATACGGTGGCAGGAGACGGCCTGGCAAAGAAAGATATCAGTATGGGAATCAAGGGGATGTCTATAATGCTAAAGAAATCTAAGACAGACCAAACGGGGAAGGGTAGAGCAATAGATCTCAATTGCATCAGAGAGAAGGACCACTGTCCTAGATGCATCACCCAAGAATTCCTAGATCTGCGACCAGATGTCGACGGACAGTTATTAATACATAGGGACGGCAGTGCACTCAGCAGGTACCAGTTTCAGGCAGTACTGAAACAGGCGGTGCAAAAGCAGGATGGGATCCAGCGAATTTGGGACACACTCTTTCAGGATAGGAGCAGCAACCTCTGCGTGGGCGGGGGGCCTGGGAGCAAACGGGGTGAGAAGAATTGGGGGATGGAAGTCGCAATGTTTTAAAAAATACATAAGGGAGGAACTGATATGACACTTATCTCCCCCGTTTCCACAGAGGCCGGACCATACAAATCAGCATGGATAGTGGGGCACTCTTTCGTGACCCGGGCAGGCAGGTGGCTGGAAGAGGAGAAGCAAGGACTACATTTCAGGAACACAATTACGTCCTGGTGGGGCCTCCCGGGTATGCACTGGGAGGACATCCACGACAGGCTGTCGGACCTGATAGGTTTCAGGGACCCCCCCCACCCCGAGTACCTAGGTAGGTAGGGTGCTTTTGGGGGGACCTGAGCGGGCGTAAAGAACACCCGCTCAGGTGTGGCGGCATGTGCCCAGGAACGAAGGCCCAGGGATAACAAGTACTCAGGAGGAGCCTTGGGCAACTTCGGGACTGGACACAAGGTGCCTAAAAGCATATGGGAGTGTAATTATTTAGCTGTGTTGTATTTTCTGTAAGAAAATAAAATGCCTACGGCCTACAACTTTTCCATACACATAAGTTGTCTGTGATTTATTACTTAGGTAGGGATCTGGTAAGAGAAGCAAAGTGAACCCACACTACTCAGCCTATGCCCAGGCCCCGGGCCGCATGAAATGCGGGATGATAGAGGGTCTGGGAGTTTAGGCGCGGGGTGGGGAAAACGGCGCGAAAGCGTAGGGAGGGGCATCCGAACGGCGCCACAAGAAACAAAAGCCCAGGAAGGGCAGGAAACAGCACCTGGGAAGGTGCGAAATGTAACAGCAAGAGGTCAGGGGGGTAACGCGGCCGCCCCCAGGAAGGAACAAAAGGCTGGGGGGGTATAAGTAAGCCTGGAAAAGGAGAGGCGGCACAAACCAGGTAAGAGCCCACCTCTCTCGGGTAGGCTCGTAGTGCCTGGATAAGGGGAAGGAAACACGTTTGCCACCCAACCCACCCTACAATAATAACGGAAGAAGAGGGGTGCAGGCAGGAGCCGGTACGCCGGGTACTCTCTCGGTACATGGTCCAAAAAAGAAGGAGCGAGCAGAAGTAAGAACGCTGAGTACTCTTTCCGTACACGGTCCAAGAAAAGAAGGAGCAGGCAGAAGAAGGAACGCCGAGTACTCATTCGGTACACGGTCCAAGAAAAGAAGGAGCAGGCAGAAGAAGGAAAGCCGAGTACTCTTTCGGTACACGGTCCAAGAAAAGAAGGAGCAGGCAGAAGAATGAACGCCAAGTACTCTTTCGGTACACGGTACAAGACACGTCGTAGGCGGCATGTGCCCAGGAACGAAGGCCCAGGGATAACAAAGACTCAGGAGGAGCCTTGGGCAACTTCGGGACTGGACACAAGGTGCCCAAAAGCATACGGCAGTGTAATTATTTTGTTGTGTTGTATTTTCTGTACGAAAATAAAATGCCTACGGCCTACAACTTTTCCATACATTTCGGTGCTATACTGCCCTTGTGGGCGGAACAAAGACTGATATGCAAATGCATATTCCTCCTTTGTGAAAAGTACAGTGAACAAAAAGCAATGGCTGCAGACTCTCAAAGTGGGGACAAACCCACAGAACAGGTTATCATGCCATGTTCTTTCTAGAGATGGGCGCCTGCTACCTTTTTTGTATCTTTGCAAGGAAAGTGCGGTTGGTCACCCTATGTTATCTGGGGGTACCCAGACGTGGACCTCTTGTTCACTGTGCTCAGAGAGGGACAGCTCCATCTCACTGATGAGGCCCAACAAGGCTGAAACACGTGTCTGCGGTTGCTGTTGGTGCTCTTGTTCAAAGTAGGTTTGTCTGGCATTTCAGCGATGGACTCCCTTGAGGGCCGGGCAAAGACTGATATGCAAATAGATATTCCTCCTTTGTGAAAAGTACAGGGAGGAAAAAGCGATGGCTGTGGACTCTCAAAGTGGGAAAAACCCCACAGAACAGGTTATCATGCCATGTTCTTTCTAGAGAGGGGCGCCTGCTACCTTTTTTGTAATTGTGCTATTGATGTCGATTGGTATTTGTAGTTTTGGTATGTTATGTGCGTAAGATTTGTAGAAACAAACAATAACAAAATAATAAAACCAAGGTTGATTCTACCCATTGTTGATTGAGTACTCTTAAATTGTGTGATACAATAACACCTACTGTTACAGCGCTAAATCAACTGACCTATGTATAACTCGGGAGGATAGCTCAGGGGCAAAGTGCTCGCCTTGGAAGCAAGACACACAGAGCAGCACAGGTTCGATTACCGGGTATGCGCTTAGAAACCTCTGGGTATTAAGCGCGTTATAAATAACCTATCATATTATAACATAGCGCTTGGATGAGGAGGGGCAGGAAACGCTGTATAAATACCAAGGGCACTGAGCATTTTCCTGTGCAAACAGCAACAGAGCAGGCGAACAGTGACAAAGTTTCGTGTCTGAGGTAGGTAATCGCCGCACCAAATGTAAACCGGTTGTTTGTGGAGAAAAAAAATCAATAGAACTTTGCATAAATGAACTTCAAAGTGCAGAAAAAAGAACGCCCATACCCACCACATCCCGCCTCCCCTTGTGTGCCTGATAATGGGAAGGGTGGCAGCAAAGAGCCCGCCCCTCTGGAGCCATTCCCGCTCTCCTATTGGTCCAGAAGCCTGTGGTCATGTGTGCCTGTCAGTCAGCCGAGAGGGGCTTGCTCTCGGAGACCAGCCTGGCACACGGAAGCAGAGCTCGGCGAGGTGGGCGAGGAAGAGCTCGAGGATAAAGCCGAGGCTGCCCGCGTGAAGACCCCTTGCCCTGCCGCCCTAGTGTCACCATGGGAGTGGAGCTGGAGATCATAACCCCTGGAGATGGTAAGCAGCAGCAGGTCCTGGTGCTGTGGGGAAGGCGAGCCGCAAGCCAGGTCTGATCCGAGCCGGGGAGAATCCCAGGAAGGAAACGGGACTGCAGGGCGCATCCGCTCCCAGCTGCCACTTTCCAGCCCAGCCCCAGAGGCTGCGGAAATTGAAATGGCTTTTGCTGACAGCTGCAGAAACAAACCACATGCAGCGAGGGCAAGCAACTGGTGGACCCGCACCTCCCATCCATCCTCCCCTTTTTGGTAGACCTCGGGCTAGTCAGTCAGTCTATAAATGTATGATTCTTCCTGGTTTGCCTTCCGGTTTGTCCAAACGTGCCCCCTTTTGCAACTTTGGAAGGCACGCCGCCCTTTCTGGGGTTGCTTCTCTTCGCCCGAAACTCATCAATGGTGGTGGGTCTATGAATGGGGGGAGCCCTCTCTGTTTGGGGTAGTGTGGGCACCACAAGGAACTAAATGGTACATACCAGGACATTACCGTCTAGGGTTCAGTCTCTAAGCGTTCAGTTGTCGAAGATGTTCGAACCGAGGCACGGCAGCATCTGCCCAGGGTCACACAACGGCGGTCAAGTGCTGGGGCTGAGATTTGAACTCTGCTAGAGAGCGTAGCCTCTGCCTCGCATCTCCCTCCTTTTGCTCCCATGAGCAACATTTCAGAGGCTTTTGGCAAGCCTCTGGACATGGGTTCCTCGGTGGCTGATGTGCTCGTTGCTGAATATTGTTTTGGGAACAGCACAGTCCAGCACCCCTCCGCCCCGCGTCACTGGTCACGGGATAGCATAAATGTATTTGAAATCTACGTGACAGCCATTCCTGGTGCCAGCCAGACTCGATATCCTGACAGCCCTCTTCCTAGCCACCGTGTGCCATTTAATATACATCGCCAGCCTAATGCGTAACGCGACTGCTCGTGTTCCGCAAGTATTTTGCATTACACTGTGAAATGTATGGTGTTCTTTTAGAGCGTTTTACTTCATGGGTTGAGAAACACTGATTTTTGTGACAAATGTTTTATCCACACAAAAATACCTTTTAATTGTCGCTGCCGCTACATCTGCCGCGTAAGTGGCGTTTTTCTTAAAAAAACGACCCATTGTTAAAGGTCACCAAAGTCTAGGTCACTGTATCAATGTCTGTGTGTGTGTGTGTGTGTGTGTGTGTGTGTGTGTGTGTGTGTGTGTGTGTGTGTGTGTGTACTCATGCAACCAGAATAAATAACACAAATGCACCCAAAGAGTATTTTCAAATGTTAATTCTTTGACGCAGCCACTACTTCTAGCGCTGGACAGTTTTTAAATTCTTTCAAGTCTAGGGGATTTGCCCAGGATCGCGCCTTTCTTGTTAGACATGGAGGAGATGCCGGGATTAACTCATGGCTCTCCTGTTTACACAGTTGAACGCCAGCAGATCACATCTCCATTGTGCCACCTACAGGGTGTCTGCCATTTTAGTGGAATATAAATTATTGTATGGTAAACTCTGTGACCTGCTGTCCAGCCGGGTAAATGTTACTAAATGATGATTATTTTTTCATTATAATCTGTCGTGGGTGCTGTAGGTCAGTCATGTAACAGGCACATATCCTTACTCGGGCTCGCTTTAAATAGAGCTACTGGCTGCTCTTCGCTCCTGGAATATGGGTGTACAAATCTATAGGGAGACCCCCTGTGTATTTTTAAGCCGAAGTGAGAAGTGAGACGAGGCAGCTGTGCTCCGTTGGCCACCTGCTGTAATCTGCACGTGTGCATGTGGGGAATGCACAAACGCCAGAGCAATGTGTTGACAGCGCTGTTGTTACCCATTGGGGGTTTGCCGTCTGTGCTGGTGGCACTGTGGTGGCAGTCTGTGTGACTCCGGGGAATGCCCACTCGCACCTGGGAAATGTAATCTTCAGGTGACATGGCCTCGGGATACTGCACTTCACCCTGGGCCGGATGTCTGCGCACATGCAGCCCCATGGCGACGGGGCGAGTTCACCAAGCATGTGTCAAGGTGAACTAGACACACAGCAGCGCCTGTACCACCATGTAGGACTGGGTTGCCGAGTCTGAGTTCTGGCAGAAAATGTCTCGCCCTTATCTGCAATCCGACAGCATCCATTTGCCCCCTTTATTATTGTAATGCGATGGGACTGCTTTAAACTGTCGCTGCTGCCGAAGTAAGGATTCAAACACGAGATGGGTAGGATCATGGGCACAGCACTTAACCATAAGGCCACTCCATTGTCTTATTAGGATATTAATGGAATGGCTTGTTTTTAGATTTAAAAGGTGTGCCCCTTTTATTATTTGCTTGCAACGCTATAGGAAACTCTCCATCATTGTGTTTTTTTTTCTAGGTGTTCACCTACCGAGAAGCAAATAGTGGCATGGGTGAGAACAATCCACTAACCACTCACAACACCGCCCCCTCCTGCTACCCCCCTCCCACTGCCCCACTGGGATCCCACAGTAAAAAATGTCAATTTCCAGCACTGGTGGTAATGCTGGGAGCAACTCCTAAGGACTGGTGATACCATTGGGCACAAACCCTAGAAATCCCATTGAAACTGGGAAAGAAAACAAGAGATGCGCAATGTGAGCAAAGAGTGAGCTGCTGGATTCTCTAGACCAAGGGTCTGCAAACTGTGGCTCTCCAGATGTTTTCGACTATGACTTTCATGATCCCTTGCCATTGACTATGCTGGCTGGGAATGATGGGAGTCGTAGTCCAAAACATCCGGAGAGCCAAAGGTTGCACAGCCGTGCTCTAGCTGCAGGAACATGTAGGAGCACTTGGTCATACTTGTTCATGCTGGAAGTTGACTTAAATCCAGGTTTCATCCCAACAATAGAGAGGAAGCGCCAATTATACCCACTCAAACTCATGGAGACCTTCAATTATAGTAAATAGACTCCTTACATAGTTGGATAAATCATACCTGAACTGGTGTCTATTTTGCGCACCACAACTGAGAACAGCTGCAGTTCGTGAACAAATAAATCCTCAATTGTGCCCAATATATGTATATCATTTGTTCTGCTAAAAATAGACCATTCCTTTTTTATAGAATCATATTTTATTTTTCTCTAATTATATAAATACAACCATTCAGTTTTGTCCAAAGAACCATGTCCCAGACATATATGCAATATGTTTAAGACAAGATAAAACACTATTTACATGTCTATAGCAACATTATAGCTAATTGCAATATCTTCGTTTAAAACTGGTTTAAAACATTTTTCCACCTTTGTAATAATTTTGAATACAAAGCATTGATTATTTTTCCAAAGTGAATCCCTTAATTTCTCTTTAGGACTGACTACTTTTACTTGACGTCAAATGACTATGAACATGTGTTGGCCATGACAGTTGAGAAAACCACACTAAGCGATCACAGAAAAATAGGTGTATATCTAAAAATCTGGCATCCTATGCCCAGTGAGAGCAAGGGGGGTGCCACAGGGATTAGTAATGGCAGGAATAGAATCTTCTGGACTAAAAGGAACATTTGATTTATTAATGCACACATTGGCAACTGTTTAAGTCACAATAGTGACCTTCTGTGATCTGATGCCTGCAGGCTCTGAAGCATTATAAATGGACAAATAAATAAATAATAAAAATAGTGTTCCAATCCGTAGATTATAACCTAGCACACCTCTATGATAGGATTTAGTCTTGATCAAGGACAGCTTTGTAGAAGCCTGAATCCCGCGCTGGTCAAGATGCCCTCAAATGAAAGAACGTCTTTCCCTGGAAGCTGAGGAAAGGCTGTATCTCTATATTCTACCACTGTGTCTTTCCACGGCACCCGTGCAGAGGGCCACAAGGAGCCAGGCTCCTGGATGCTGAGCGTTTTCACTGACCTCATTTCATGCGCATTCCCAGGAGTTATGTGTCATGAGAAGTTCCTCAAGACAGCAGGAGTCTGTTCTGATATGGACAGGTGCTCTGTTTTTCCAGCGGGGGGAGAAAGAATGGGAGTTATGCTCATGGATCTGGATTATGGTTTCTTCCAGGAAAATTCCCTGAGTATAATAAAAAAGTTGGGGGGATGGGGACTGAGTCCTGTTCTGGAAAACTAGAGGAATCTTTAGCTTGAGCCTTCAGAAAAAGCATGAGAATGGGAACATCACAGACCAATCTACGGTAGCTTGGCAGGCGGTCAAGACTAAGTCTCAGGAGGAGTGAGAGTGATGGGAAGCCCACCATGAGTATACACAGTAAAACTCCACAGATTACCCTTAAACAGATGTATGTCAAAAAACATTATTATAGGCCCTTTAACAAAAAAATGATTGAACCACAGTTATCAAGAAAACAATTACCCCACATGCTTATTCACGATGTAACATATATACAATAATGTGTTTAGCCTAATGCTGATGATAGGGGGGAAAAATAACCACAACCTGCAACAGAAAGGGGTCAGTTCAACTCATATATCAAATTAGGCCATTCTTCAAAGTCAATCCCTAACTTATGTAGTCCAGCCCTACAAAGTGAGGAGCCTAGTGCTCAAACTAACCACGCGTGGTCATGTGTAAAACGAAAAGCGGGTTCTCTTCAAGGGCAGTAGCTGCTCAGGTAGGGTCTTGAGGCGATGAAGAATAAGTTCCTATTCCTAGAGGAGGGTCTAGCCTTGAATATAGAGCGACTTTCGTAGTTCGGGAATAGCTGGGGCGTGCAGGCTAGGCCAGCCAAGGTGAGTATCTTTTAAGGGATTCTCGTGTGTATAAAGGGATGGATATGCCAGGAGGCCACCGGTAAATAATTTAAGTACTCACCGACACTCGACACAGTCAAGCCCACTTTGCTCATAGGTGTTAACGCTGCAGTTTCAGGATGCTCCGGCTCTCAGCGGCTGCAGAACGGTTTGATCGACCGTGGAGGGACAGTAGCCTTTTCTCAGCCCTCAAAGAATGGAGAAGGATAGTTACTCTGCAGCACATCTCAGGACACGGTAGGGCAGAGCAACAGGCACTTTCAGTGATGGTCACCACAGCAGGTGACACAGGGACCGCAAATGCTTGCACTGTGGTGCACTCTCATAAATCGCGACCCAGCAGGGCTAGGACAACAGGGTTTGGCGGGAGAGGGCCCATGACCACAAGCTAGCGATTCCCAGAGTTTCGAGTCTCAACTCCAGACGGCAGCGTTCCTGTGCGATACCCTGCGTTCGAGCTGGACAGTTCACTGGATGGCCCAGGAACACTTCCGGAGAGGCTCTTTTCGAGGGTGAGTAGGGGATACCGAGAGTAGTTTTTCCCACTACTTCAAAGTACAGTTTTGCGTTAACAATGTGCAGTCATGCGTAAAAAACAAAAAGTGGGTTCTCTTCAGGGGGCTGCAGCTTCTCTGCAAAGGGTTTGAGGCTATAAAGAATAAGTTCCTATTCCTAGAGGAGAGACTACCCTTGCGGATAGAGCGACTTTTGGAGTTTGGGAATAGCTTGGGAGCGCAGGCTAGCCCAGCCAAGGTGAGTATCTTCTAAGGGATTCTTGGCGTAAAAAGGGATGGATGTGCCAGGGGGCCACTGGTAAGTGATGCAAGTACTCACCGACCCTCAACACAGTCCGGACCAAACTTTGGCAGTCTAGCCCACTTCGCTCGTAGGTGTTAACCCTGCAGTTTCAGGATACTCCGGGCTCATCGAATTCGGGACAGGACGATCGTCCGTGGCGGGACAGTAGCCTTTTCTCAGCTCTCTAAGAAAGAAGAAGGATAGTGGCGGTGCAGCACATCTCAGGACACGGTAGGGCAGAGCTACTGGCTCTTTCAGCGATGTTCACCACAGCGGGGCGACACAGGCACCACAAATGCTCACAGCGTGGCGCACTCTCATAAATTGCATCCCGGCAGGGTTAGGACAACAGGTTTTGGCGGGAGAGGGTCCAGGATCACAAGCTAGCGACTTCCAAAGTCTCAACTCAGGACGGCGGCATTCCGGTCGATACCCTGAGTTCGAGCTGGACAGTTCACTGGATGGCCCAGGAACACTTCCGAAGAGGCTCTTTTCGAGGGAAGGTAGGGAGTGTGGTGAATAGTTATTCCCACTACTTCAAAGGGGCAAAGCACCCCTGCAGGCCTTCTTGGTACAAAGCAAAAGCAGGGGTCAGGTGTGACAAAAGCGGGGTCAGGGTGCCAAACCTTCCTACATCATCAGCAGTTCCTCGAGTCTACTTTCTTGTTAACGATACCTGGCTCCTCGTGAAGTTTGGTGTGATCTTCAGTTGATAGACCTGGAATGGATGCATAGCCCTTTCTCTTATACAAGATTTGGTTTGCGTGCAAATCTCAGATAGCCGATGGAAGATCTGCTCTTGTGCATACATGCCAGGCGTGGGCCAATCGTGACCCACGATGGTTCCAGTCATACTGGCACCAGTAGTTGGATTGGGGCCAGACAGTCTCAACTCTCTTCCTGGGCACTAACACATGTGACATGCAGGAGCCCGCGAAAGATGCGGTTTTCGCGAGAGGCTGCATGCCCAAATAAGGAATACCCCGGTGTCTCAACCTGGGGGCAGGCAAAGGAACAAAATGGCCACAGGACAGAACAAAAGACTCTGTGGCATGGCCAATTTCACCACTGGCCACAGTCTTGGGCCAAGCACGATAAACGCGGTGCGGTCCATAAAAACAAAGTAAAAATACTTTAAAAGTAAACTGCAGCCACCAGTTCGTCCTAGGCACACTCGTACAAACACCAAAAAATCCTTAGAGGGTGGCTAGGGCCATATAACAAAAGGACCCCTATGAGTACCCAGTAAGTTACTTGGCACATAAATAATAAGGTACCAAGAAATGACGACATAGTCGAAGACTAAGGGAAACATAGTTTTCCAGTACTGACAGCCTGAAGCACGGGTCAGTTTCCCCATAAGAAAAGAGCGAATGTCAAGAGGAGTGCAGCTGAAGGCTGTGCTCCACTGGAAAAGGTCAGGCTAGGGAAACCAAACAAAAGCAAAAAGCTTGGGGGGCTTCACAAATGGAGGGAAAAGTGCAACTAAGGGAAATCTTTCCTAACAGGTGCCCCAGGCATTAAAGATGCCAAGAGACCGCTGGTGCTGGATATGGGCTTACAGCGAGAGGATCACAGAGGGAGAGAGGAACTCAAGCCCTCATTTCTTTTCACTCACCCTGAAACAGAGATCCACAGGGAAGCATAGTCGCGGTTGTGGCATTAGTATCTGAAAAGAGCTACTTGCTGGCAATCCAAAACAAGTGTAGCTGGACCCATGGCAGTATCCTTGAGGCAACTGATGATTTGCAGTGGGACTTTGAGACTGGTAATGACAGTGATACCTGTTAAAGCATAGACTTGAAAAGTGTGTACATTTCCCCGACTCCAGGTAAAGATACGCAACCAAGAGTGTCTGGACATGTATGCTAACCTTATGAAATGATCGTTCAGTGGAGACTTGTTTTCGGGATGATCCTAAGTGCAAGTTGGCCTTGTGGCATACAGGGTGATCCAGACGTTCTCAAGCTAATGACTAAGACTAAGGGTTATTCATTAGATCGCCGTCCAGATATGTTGGACTTTAGCTCCCATCAGCCCAAGCCATCATAGTCAGTGGGTAAGGCTCATGGGAGTTGTAGTCCAAATCGTGTGGCGGATCGCATAATGAGTAACCAACTGTGAAATAAAGTTCCTGAATTTAATGAAACCTGGTGTGGACATCATAAGATTCTCCTCGCTAAGGCTGAAGGTTGCGTATGTAAATCTTAGCCAACACATCACCGTGGTTATCGACAAATCCAATGGCATGACCTTTTACCACAAGACGCCCTAACAAAGCTCGGGTCGTGTGTTATATCTGAAATGGCATCAGAAGTATGTGTGCGTCATGCTAGATTTGGGGCCATTAGTTGTTTCCATTCTGATAATGGGTTCAGGCATTAGTGGTGACATCGAATGGTGTACATTTCTAATGCAGTCATCATTGCTCATCCGTCGTCACTCACGTGATGCTCAGGCCCAGGTTAGAGATTGTGAAATTCAGAAATATAACCTGCGCTTTTCAGGACAATCAGCTATCCTGAAGTTCATTGGCAACCATGGCATTGGGCGACAAGGCTGAAGGGACAGATGGCGAAGACCAAAATATACTACAAATGTTTGTCGCAACCCTTCAACCGGAAATCTACTTGCATTTTTGCCATAAATGACTTTTTTAAATAATATATTGTGTTTAGTATTGTTATGGGGTTTGTGCACATTAATTATCATACATTCATTAATTTGTGCACATGGGACTAGCAGAGCATGCCCATTCCTTCCTATAAGCGCACATAGAAGAATGAATCCCTTTGTGCCCATTCATTCAGGTTAGAGGAAGCAATGGGGCTCACTCGTTGCATCCAGGTGCATTTTAGAAGCACCCATTGGTGTAGGCGAGTGTCAAAAGCAGATTGCATTGTCATTTCTCAATTTGGCTTTTAACATCAAAGTTGCTTGATTTCATTCTTTGATCCGTGAGCGTCAGAGCTTGCAGAGCATACAATTGTTTCAATTCGGTTCCATGTGATAATGTCGCCTGGAAAAAGTCACCAGGTAGATACATTTTTTTTCCTGACCCCTAAAATACTTTCCCTAAATTTTCTGGGAGGGGTATCCTTTTATATTAAAAACTTAATACTAGAATATTTGGGGAAAGTGTTTGATTTTACTGAGGGTGCATGTTTGGGGAAATGTCGCCACCTGGGGGCCATTTCCCAGTCGACTTTATCACTGGATTTAGCATCTAGGCAATCCACACCAGCGGATCCGTTTCACAAGAATGTAAACTTTTTTTCTACAGAGGCAGCTCTGGTTTGAATTGTTGGCTGGCTCCTCGTCTCCCACGGCTCCATTCGTTGAACGGTCCCCAGACTCCCTCACTCCTCCCCAAGTCCCGCCCACGTCATTCCTCACTCTCTTTTCACGAAGATCCCTCCCGTCTTCAATGTCCAGCCTCCTGCCTCACATCGGCAACTTCCCCACCCATGCCATCCACAGCCAGTGTTTTCAGATATTTTGCTGGTCTGTAGGACCGCAGGGTTTTGGCCCTGTTTGCTAATATCAACAGTGCCCCCTCGTCAGGTGGCACTGGGTGGTAGCCGATGGCACTCGTTAAAGGCTCTTGCTGTGTTGAAGCCTGTTTAGATTGGCTGCGGCCGACACATCTGGTGCGGACATCTCGTATAGCTGCTGTGTGCATTCCTCTTGGAGCTCCTGTACGTGACTCCCAGAACACAGGACATAGAGTGACGCAGTAGCATGATTCAAATAAGCCATGTAGGAGGGGTGGTGAGTGAGAAGCGACACGAAGTTCAAAGTTCAGGCATTGCTTTGATGTCCGCTGGGGAATGATAGAGCCTTCTGTTTGTGGGGGACAGTCTTTGAGGACATGTTAGAAGATTCTAATGGTGGTGCGGCTTTTAGGTTGAGGGCTTTAGGGTACTCTGATTAAGTGGTACAAGAAGTGCGGATGATTCAATCCTGAATGAGGCCTGTATGGGCAAGGGTGGGGGGGGTGAACAGATCCTAGAAGGCCTTGCTGCTGGGTGAGACTAGATGGGGTGTAGAAGGAGCTGGATGGAGGAACGTACGGGAGCTCGGCTCTTCATACCTTTGCCAATGCACGTTAGCAATTTGAGGAGCCCTCTGTTTTGCATTGGTAGACAGCAGGCCTGATGTCTGTAGGCAGAAGGATGGTTCCATTGTAGGAGGTGTGAAGTGTAGAACTTTGTTGAGGGTGGGAGGGGTTTGAAAGGTGCATTGCCAAAGGCCTGGGGGCTGGCTGCACGAGTATTCATAACTGATGATTGGCTGAGTGCAGAGTGAGGGATGGTTAGATGTTCCAAATGATGGGTATGCTAAGGTTTCTAGGAGTGGCAGATGTGGTGGTGGAGGACACTCGCAGCACACACATTTCTGCCTGGGCAAGGGTATGCGTGCACATTCATTCTTGCTTCTAGGCAAGGAAAGAGCATTCATTCCTATTTATGGGGCTGGAAGAGTTCATTAAATCTTCTTAGTCACATAGGAGAGAAAATCCGCACATTCATTGTTCTGATTATTTGTTGAAGATTGCTTGTATAGGTTCGTTGTAGCTGAAGTAGATGCTTAATGTATTTTCAATGAATTTTCTTTTGTGGAAGTGGTAGAGTATTTCATTCATCATCTACCCATCCAATTGGAAGTAATAGCTTGCATTTAGTCATTCATTCATGTCTTTGAAAGCACAAGAGTGCATTATTGTATCACAGGGTTTATTTGAGGAGCTGGAGGTAAACGTATCGCCTGCGTATGAGTACTCTCTTAGTAAGCAAGGGTTACCCTTGGGGAATGAGGAGTGAGTGCATGGCTTGCTCCAGATATAGCTTCCATATGAGATACATTCTTGTCTTAGCGATTCAAATCCTACCTTGATAGCCGCCGTCAATTTATCAAAATGGATTCCTTCAGATCACCAACTATACCCATCAGCTGTGGAATCCCGCAAGGATCCTCTCCCCGTGATTTGCAAGCTTTTCATGGAACCGCTCGGAGCCCTCCACGCTCCACACAACATCCACCTCCACCAATACGCAGATGACACACACCTCTACCTCAAGATATCCTCCATCCACAGGCCTGCCTCACTTTGATTGAATCCTGGATGTCCAGTGTTCACTTCTTTTTAACATTTGTGTTTCCACTATTAAACATTATAAAGGAATCCGGCTTTGAGTGCCAGCATCATGCAGAAGACATTCAAATCCTGATGGATGTAGTTCAGTGGAAAATGTAAACGGGAATAAGACCAACATATTATTGTGTGGTGTGATTATGGAAAATCATGTTCCCTTGTCCTGGCCTACGAGCCTAGGTGTAGTACACAATGTAGGGATCTTATATGATTACCAACTGTCTTTCGATTTACAAATAGATGGTGCCGTGAACAGTGTGCACTTTCACGTATATAAAATCAATCATTGCAAGCATCTTTTGGACAAGAATCATCTTAATGTTCTAGTTCAAGCTATTGTACAATATTGCATGTCCAGTTACTTGGGTGTCTCTAAGGAAAATGCGTCTTACCTTCAAACAGTGCAAAACCGCTCATTAAGGATTCTTTCCGGACTGAAGAAATGTGACCATGTTACTCAGGTCAGGCAGTCCTTAGGCTGGCTATTAATACAAGATCAAATTAAAGCCGAGCCCTTACACGCATCTGGAAGACTGTATATGGTCTTGCTCCTAGCTATCCGTCCTGCTTAATGCAGCCCTATGAGCCTTCTCGATCACTCCGATCAAGCACAAAGGAATTGCCACTGGTAGCTAAGGGCTCTTCCTCTCACTAGGAGGGTTGATCTTTTCGTATTTCAGGATGTCGCATGCGGAATGCTCTCCCTGTCTGAGTCAGGAATTCTGTTACTTTACAGGCGTTTAAGATGCACTTAAACAGTATCTACCCCCTTTTTATGTACCTGTGCTCATTAAAGACACTAATAATAATGTGATTATATTCGGCCCATTATAAATGCTCCTGTGCACAGAGGACCTCATCTCCATTAGAAATACCCTGAAATGTTAATACCTTTACTTCATGCAGTAATGGGAGGAGTCTGTAGAATTCATTTGTTCCCCATTTGGGGTTCCTATTCGGCTCCATGGGGATTGCATATTACAGCATGCAGGAACCACAGCATGCTGTAATGATTATGTGTGGATGAAATCTCCACCACACAAAACCACGGCAGCTTTTACCTGTTTTCTGTGATTTCATTGAGTTTTTTCATCGAAGTAGAATCACATTCTTTTTTTACTTGATGATTCTGCCGCAACTAAATGCGGAGGGAGACCCCCTGTAGCCCCCTCCCTTAAACCCCCTACATTAATCATTCACCTAAACCCACTCTCCACATTTGTTTTTGACAAATTCCATTATAAATAATTTGATGATTTCAACCTCGATGAACTCTCCTGCGGAAAAACCCTCCTATTCCGCTTTTACCGAGTTTCAATTTGAAACTTTAAATGTGGTGATGCGGCACAAGTGGCAGTAATCCCATGACCACCACTTTTTCATTGCACCTCCAAACTCTAAATCAGGCCCAGAGGGTTAACGTCAGATAGGCTTGTTTCTATGTCTCCCAGTGTTCAGCAGTTTGGATCCTGGCTATCCTACTTATAGACAATTTTGAATGCATTTTGTTTTCTTCGTTACTGCTGGCTGATGAGCGACTATATTTTTTGCTTTTTAAAAAAAATATTGTTGGGTGTGAAAATGCCACATGCAAAACATTTGCCTGACGGCAAGCCTATAGAAGGAAAGAACAAAGGGAAAGGAGGAGGGTGAAGGTAAAAATGGGATACAATTTAACATTTTCAGCGAATACAAGCCTATTTCTGGCAGTTGTTTAAAGTGCTACATTTATGAAAGTGTGTGCATTTCGTATGCCATACAACGGTTTATGGTCTTGGATAGTTCTAATAGGTCTGTTATTGCACTGATGGAAAGGTTCTTTTGTACATTTTGTGTCTCTCTTGAATCTTGCGAAATATTGCTGTTTCCTTAGTTTGGGCGGGATCCTTTTCCATACTCCAGTGCCTTGTGAGTAGTGGAGTAACTTTGCTGAAAAGTTTGGGGGGGACATGACATCTGAAGAAAAGGTGCCCCAGCCAAATTAATGGGGACAAAATGGTGTGCCATGAAAGTTGCGAGGGGGGCAAACACCCCTTGCCCCCACCCCCCTAAAATGACACCCATGCTTGTGAGGTTAGTAATCTCGGGGGAACTAGTAGACTTTTTGTGATGGATGATCCCAAGGACCCCTATGGTAGGTCGTCAGGTCCTTTCTTCCAATATATTTTGTGGGTAACGCAAAGTGTTTTCAATTGCATTCTGATTTTAATCGGCAACCATTTCGGGAGATGTCAATGCTGATGCTGGTGTTTCTTTTGGCCACCCGGTTGTGAACAACTAGCTGTAGTTGTTTGAGTCTGCACTCGTGGGGGCCAACGTATAGTCTTTCACGGCAGTCCAGTTGGCTAGCTCCTATAACAGTCCTAATTTGTGTTGCATTGCGAGAAAGGGGATGATTATTTTCAGGATGTACATTCGATAGTGTGGGTTCTTTAGGGCACTGATTTGCCGTTGTAAGGAAAGATTTGCGGTTATTGGATTTGCAGTCATTTGTAGGGATTTTTGTTTTGCCAGTGGGAGTAGGGTGAGGGCCAAGGGATTCAGGCCACCTGAATGGAATGTGCATGTGCAGATTTAACCCCAGCTTGATAATAGGTTTTTCTTGCATTAAAACACAGGTTATTGGCAATCATGGAATTCTGTTTTGAGGGTGAGCATTTGACAATATTTGTATTTATTTATTCATAGAGTCCTTACGCCTAAGAGCCGAACAAAAAAACAAATCCGGTACAAAGCTATGAATGGAATATGACAATGAATTACAATGTAGTGTTAAAAGAGTGAAGAGTGAAGAAGGAAGAAATATTGTGTCTAGTGCGGAAAAGAGGCAGAGTGGAAGAATAGTGAATTAAAAGAGGCAGAGTATTCCAGTACTTAGGAGGAAGCAGGGCAAAAGATTGAAAATGTAAAGAAGCACAGGGAGGCTTCGGCACAGAAAGAGGAAGCAGAGACTGAGAGCACAAACATGGGGAGGTAGAAAGAAATAAGAGAAGAGAGATCAGGCGAGAAAGACCATAGAGAGCTGTGATGACAATACATAGGAAATTGAAAAAGAAGGTGAGACTCAAAAGAAAGCCAAGACAGAGAGAAGAGAGCGGAAGAAATGGAAGAGCGTGCAGGAAGAGACAGAAGACTACGGACAGATAGATGACAGTGAGCAAAGTAGGGAGAGCTGATAAGCAGGGAGACCCAAAAGCAGGGACGAGCAGTAAAAAGACAAGAGAAAATGAAGTCAGACATATCTAACAGATATGAAGTAAGTGAAACCAACAGCAGTGGGCAGTGGTATTATACGGCGAGAAAAGGAGGGAGTGGAGCCGAAGTTTACCCCCAGATTACCAGCAGTAACAGAGAAGGATAACATAGTGGGGGGGGGGACTGACCATTGGGAAAGAGAGGAAGAAGAATGAAAGAGGACAATTTCTGTTTTATAGGGGTTAAGATGAAGGAAACACGAGTGGCTCCATTGCTGGATAGCAGTCAGGCACGAGGAGAGAGCAGTATGGAGAGAATCAGAAAAGTCAAAAGAAAGGAAAGCCCACATTTAGCAATCATTTCAGAAAGAGGGGAAGTATAGAGGGATAAACAGAGGGGCCAGGAACGGAGCCCTGGGGAACAGCATATTGCACTGATGTGGAGGTGTAATATTGTTGTTCCCGGTCTAGTTGTCATTGGTCTTGAAAACCTGTTGCAGTATGCATATAGCTGAAATTAACTGGAGCATATGTATCTAAAATGGATGTCACTGGATCAATAAACGCATTGATGAGCCAAGGTGATAAAGCAGAGCCTTATGGAACTCTGCAGTGTAGTGATGTGGATTTGGAAAGGAAGTTGCCTTCTTGCACCCGTGTGGTCCTGTCTTTAATAAGAAGCATGTATGCCAGTGTAATGCTTGGCGCCTACACCCATTGATCCATTGAATCTATCTATCTTCTCGTTGGCCACTGTATCGTAAGGTGTTGGCAAGTGTAGTAGGATTAGGTCGACTTTATGATAAATGTCCATCGGCTTCATGATCGATTCTTTGCCAATTGATGTTCTCATGAAAGAAGCCAATGGTTCACTATGAGTTTGAAGCTCAGTCACTGGTAAACTTTCAATATTTTGGCTAGGAAATGAATGTGGATTGGCATTTGCTGTTTTCAGTAGCAGCTTCTTCACAATTGTCTGTTTGAGTGCTGTAGAAACTATTGTGGGTTGGAATCACGCATTGCAGTGTTTGGCCACGCGTGGGGCCAGTGAGTGAGTTTTCTCCTTGATTGTTGCAGCTGGGCACTGATGACAGTCTGGTCAGTGCTTTCATTGTACTCACCTTTGTATGATTTCGTTGACTTCATGTATGCTTTTAAAAGTATTGAAGTTAGTTGTCACCTTTGAAAAGATGGATTGAGTGGACTTGCTGTTAGTGCAAGCTTTTTAAAAAAAAGTTTTTAGCTGTTCATATTTATCTATATTATCGTAATTGATTTGCTCGGTATGAATGAATTCCTCAAAAATAAGGAAACATTATCTAGGAGATATCCAGTGACTTGGTGTTAATGGGTCTTGTTAAAATGTCACTTCCTGGTCCTGTATAACCATGGGGAAGAAATAAAAAAATAACAACAAACAGGGTAAGCAACTGTGAGCAAGGAGGACACGGACAAGCTGTTGAATTCCTTTCAACCATTAACAGAATAGACGTGATAGCACAAAAACAACGGTTTTGTAGGAAAAGAGCAATTCATTGGTTTCAATGAAACGGAAAAACTGGTAATACAGTTGCTCAAACTGAAGAACAAGGGGGGGTATTTGGGGTATGGCCAAATCCACTTTGGTTATTTCAGAACTTTCCAGAACTGTAGATTAGATTCTGTAGCTGCCTCAATGGAGTTGAAATGACCTGTGATCAGGTCAACTGTTCGTATTCCTTTTCAAGTGTCAATTTTTAATCATTCCCATAGGTCACAAAGAATCGGCAATACTTGTAGTCCAAAATTTGGAAAAGCCAAGGGCAGGCAAGATAAAAAATATTAAAAAACAGACCGAGCGGCCATGGGGTGGGAGAAAGGCTCTTATAAAAGAGCACACTTTTCCCATGGGGGTGTGCGCAGGAGCAATTTGAATTCACAATGGGCCTCATTACGACCATGGCGCTAATGGGTTAACGGCGCCGTACAAGGCTATGGCATCGTTAACCCATTAGCGCCTTACTACGAGGTCCCTTTGCGGGACCCGACCTGAAGGGCTGGTCTAGACCAGCCGTTAAAGTAGGGACCCGCAGGTCTCTCCCTGCCCATGCTCTCGACATCGCTGACTTTATAACTCACGAAAAGCTCGATCTCCTTACAGTCACAGAAACCTGGCTTAATGCTGCCTCCGGTCCATCTATGGCCCTTGCTATACCTAATGATTATGCCATAATTAGATGCGACAGAAACACCACTCAGACAAAGGGAGGTGGACTTGCCCTCATATTCAGAAATACCTTTGACATTAAAGTCATCCAGGACGCTCAAATCCCTTCTGCTGAATCCCTGTCCATCAAACTACCGCTATCACCTAACCACACGGCAACAATGCACCTTATTTACCGACCACCAGGTCCCATTTCTTCCTTTATAGAGGACATTATATCACTCATAACCACAGACACCAAACCCAATTCACAAACCGTCCTACTTGGGGATTTTAATCTTGGTTTTAACGACCCTAAGAATACTAACGCCCATGACCTAGCCAACACCTTATCTGACTTGGGTCACACCCACATTATTCATGAGCCCACTCATATCAAAGGCAGAACACTGGACCGGCTCACTCACCTCAATTGCTCTATTGATCTCCTATCCAATGACCCATGCATTTGGTCGGATCATCATAAAATAACCTTTTCTATCAAAGCCAACACACCCCACCCGGCCCCTATCATCGCCCCAGCCACCAGCACGAGAAATAAGAAAGACATTACACCTGACAAACTCCTACCATTTTACTCCCCATCCTGAACAATATTGACTCAGATGCTGACCCCACAGTTTTAGTGGATATATACAACCAGGCTATTCTCAAAGCACTGAACACCATCGCCCCCCTAAAATTGTGGAAACCTAAACCACATCGTCACCTTAACACTTGGTTCACGCCGCAGTTAAGAGAATTACGCAAAACTAAGAGAACCGCTGAGGCACACTGGAAAAAGTACCCTACAGCATCCAATAAGACTGAGCTAATCCTAGCTTCCACTAGTTACAAAGAAGCCATCCTTCTTGTTAAAAAATACACCTATAACAAAAGGATTATACAAGCGGAATCCAACACAAAAGAACTCTTTAAGATTCTGAAAGAATGAGAATCCTCTATTGCCCCTATTGACAAATGTGTTACTGACGCACTGTCATGATCTCTGCTTCCAAAAGGTCAGGGTTTTCCCAACTCCCTTGGAAGCAGATCCATAACCCAGGTTCCGAGTGCCAACCAGTCCCAATTGGGACCTTTTGGACCCAGTCCTGGCGCCAGTGGCACCAGGCTCATAAATATGCCCAGTCCCAGCGCTGGAAGCGCCGGGCTCATAATGCTTGGGTGGACTTACCTTCAGCAGACCATGCTGCTTACTTGCCTGCCAGTTGAGCCTCTGATCCTCTTCTGTTTGGAACTACTTTTCCTGTTGGGTGGGGCTGGAGCCACTCCCTAGATTCAGAACACTGGAACTCTTCTGGAAGGCAGGAACTCTTTTCTTACCAGGAACTCTTTTCTTACTTAGGCGTGGCTGTGGAAGGAGACACCTAAGCACTACAGGAGGCTATTTAAACCACACCCGGTGGATGAATCTTGCTTTGCGTTATTCTGCAACCTCTGCAGCAGAACGCTCATCGTGTCTTCTGCATCCGGTCCTGGGCCTAAGGAAAAAGGCTTACCATCCTGAATCCAGTCTTCAGCAACACCTATAAAGACAAGAAAGAACAGGTTAGCATTCCGGCATCTGAAAGGCAAAGGCTTACCATCCTGAATCCAGTCTTCAGCAACACCTATAAAGACAAGAAAGAACAGGTTAGCATTCCGGCATCTGAAAGGCAAAGGCTTACCTACTCTTCGTGCGCTCCGGAGGTCTTCACACTGCATTCCGGCATCTGAAAGACAAAAGTTTACCAACTCTTCGCACGCTCCGGAGGCCTTCGGCGCTGCATCCCGCATCTGAAAGACAAAACAAGGTGCGTTTAAAGACATTGGGGAACTTTAATACTCACGTGCCATTACTCCTTTCCACATCTAATCCAGTGGGTATTCCGGCACCCTGCAGCCGCTCCGAACTCGTACCTGCAAAATAAAAAGACAGTTAGAGCGCATAGTGAAGCAGGCAACAAGCGCTTACTTACGTGCTTCCAGGCGCTTCTATTCATCACACGGGCTCCATCTTCAACTCACTTCAGCCCGTCATCCGCCATCGCCGGAACCCTGCAAAACAAGAGACATCATTACTAAAGACTTTAAAGACATTTGAATGACTCGAAACTTACCGTTCGTGCAGTAAACGACGGACAGCAGTCCCCTGAAGTCAAGAGGCCTGCGCTACCTATCCAGTGAAGAAACTGGTTACAGCACCCTGCCCTGAGGCAGATGGAGAGCTCGGCATTCACTTACCTAAGGTGAGAGCGTTAACCTTTGGGGGTCTACAGGAGAGGAGAAGAGGAAAGAGATAGGGACACCCCAATAACCCCAGTTCATTAACCCCATATTTTCTATCTGCAGACATCTTACTCTACACGTCAGGCATACAGTGCACAGAGGTCTAGCCCAAAGAGCCAACCGGGTGCTACACATCACCTTTGAAGATACCGTAGTCGCCCAGTCAAGACCGGCGCCTCTGCGAGAATCAGGTGAGCGTTACAGAACGCAAAGCCTACCGCAAAACTCTCGCCCAGGCGCTATGGAAACCTCGGATACTGACCCCCTAGCCCGGTTACTTGGGAAACTAAGGGCAGAAGTGCATGCAGCTCGTCAGGAAACGAATGCTCTAAGAAGGGAACTAATTATTTCCAAGGAGAGAACAGACAATCTTGCTAGACAAGTGCTACAGTCACAAGCCGGACAGACCCCGTTACCCGCATCAGGGGCAAATCTTCCTTCAACATCCTCTATGAATCCAGTGCAGATCAACCTACCTGGGAATGTACCTCTGGCTCCGCCCGAACGATTTTCTGGTGACCCAAAGAGGTTTGCAGTATTTATCAATCAGTGCCGGTTGCACTTCTTATGCCGGCCAGCAGCCTTTCCAACTGATCAAGCAAAAGTAGCTTTTGTACTTTCGTACCTTAGTGGCAATGCGGCAGACTGGTCGATCCCTCTAGTTAATCAAGATGATCCGGTTCTCCATGATTTTCAAGCCTTTCAGCTTAGTATGGAAAAACTGTTTGCAAGACATTCACAGGGGCAGGCCTTGGACAATGAGCTTCTTTCGTTGCGACAGGGTAATCAAGACCTTTTGGCTTATATTGCATCTTTCAATAGACTAATAGTGGAAACTCAATGGCCTGAGGACAAAAGGATTACGCTGTTTTATAGAGGTCTACGTGGAGAGCTCAAAGACGTTTTAGCCCAAGTAGTGAATCCCCCACAAGACTGTTCGGATTATATAGACTTGGTCGTTCAAATAGATCACAGGCTGCAGAACAGGAAGGCCGATCGTTCCAAGTTTGATGCTCGAGTATTTTCCAAACCGCCAACTCCTTCCAAAGGAGTAGACTCCGGGGAACCCATGCAAATTGGGGGTCTGAAAGGTCCTCTAACACAAAGGGAGCGGGAAAGGAGGAAACAGTTGCAATTATGCCTATATTGCGGAAACTCAGGGCACTTTCTTCGAGACTGTCCGGTGAAACCTGCCAAGAAGGCAGTAGGAGCTGCAGTTACCAAAGTTACAAACTCTGAGCAGGGAAACGACCTCGCCCGACAAGAATAGAGGTCCTCTTGCCGAGCGTGAAAACCAGTTCCGTGACCTCGCATTTCGTGATACCTATGGTCCTCATTAGCCCTGATCATCCGGATCGATTACATGCAATTGAAGCTTACGTCGACAGCGGTGCCATCGGCAATTATGTGGATCATGAAATGGTTTTGAGGATGAATCTAACTCTTTGTCCCAAGGCTGTAAAGGACGTCATTACTACGGTGGATGGTACGGAGATAGCCTCCGGGCCTGTAACGCATACCACTCAAGAGGTGACGCTAGTAAGTCAAGATGGACACCATGAGAAGATCGTGTTCGATGTGATCAAGGCCCCTCAGTTTCAGATTATTCTAGGAATACCTTGGTTAGAGAAATACAATCCTCTGATCGATTGGCGAGCAAGAACGGTCCAGTTTCCAGAATGTGTCTCTACTTGTCACCCTCCGCCTGGTGTTGCACTGGCCGCAATTTCTTCAGAGACTCACCAGTTACCTCCCGAATACCTAGAATACCAAGATGTTTTCCGGAAGGATCAGGCTAACTCTTTACCTCCTCATAGGTCTTATGACTGCAGATAGACCTGATACCTGGATCTACTCCTCCTTGTAGTAGAATTTATGCCCTCACCGAGCCTGAGAACCTTCACCTTCGACAATACCTGGATCAATACCTGGCAAATGGGTTTATTCGTCCTTCCAAGTCCCCTGCTTCTTCAGCTTTGTTCTTCGTTCCAAAAAAGGAAGGAGACCTTAGAACTTGTATCGATTATCGCTCCCTGAACCAGATCACCGTTAAGAATAGATATCCGTTACCTTTGATCCCTGAACTCCTGGACCAAGTCAGAAAAGCATGCATATATACAAAGCTGGATCTTAGAGGAGCTTACCACTTGGTACGAGTAAAAGAGGGCGATGAATGGAAGACGGCCTTCCGCACCAAGTATGGGCTATTTGAATATCAGGTCATGCCCTTCGGACTTTGCAATGCCCCGGCCGCCTTTCAATATTTTATGAACGATGTCCTCAGAGAGCTCATAGATGTATGTGTTGTTGTTTACATTGACGACATCCTCGTTTATTCTTCATCGGAATCTGAACATCGGAAACACGTGAAAATGGTCCTCGAAAGATTGCGTCAACACAAACTTTTCGCTAAATTGGAAAAATGTGTTTTCAACGTGACTGAAGTTGAATTCTTGGGATTCATATTATCACCTGGCGGAGTGCGTATGGATTCAAAGAAGGTCGATGCAGTTCTCAAATGGCCATCACCATCCTCCGTAAAAGGTGTGCAAAGCATGTTAGGCTTCGCTAACTTTTACCGCAGGTTTATCCCCGAATTCTCTCAAATAGTCCAGCCCATCACTGCCTTGTTAAAGAAAAACAAACGTTTTGAATGGTCTACCGAGGCGGAACAAGCTTTCCAGGATTTGAAGACTAAATTTATCTCTGCACCAATCTTAAAACACCCTCGCCCCGAACTCCCCTACATCGTGGAAACTGATGCTTCAAGCCTTGCCATGGGGGCAGTTCTATCACAAAAGGACCCGGTAACCAATCAGTTGCATCCCGTGGCATTTTGGTCCCGCAAATTCTCGCCTCCTGAAATCAATTACACGATTACTGACAAGGAACTTCTGGCTATCAAGTCTGCCTTTAAGGCTTGGCGGCATTATCTGCTGGGGGCCCGACACACCGTTACTGTGATTACGGATCACTGAAACCTGCAATATTTGAAGACCGCAAAAGCCCAATCCTCTAGACAACTCCGTTGGGCATTATTCTTTGCCGAGTTTGACTTCATAATTACCTATCGACCTGGTACAAAGAACGGTAAAGCCGATGCCCTTTCTCGGATGGGAGTGGAAGAACACTTGGTCAACCCTAAACCTGTACCAATCATTCCCGAACAAAGAATTCTGGGTGTAATCGCCACAGAATCCATAGAGGAAGTTAAGGATAAAGCCAGGCAACTTGTAACTCCAGCAGACATACAGAATTGGCATCTGCAGGGAAAGGACTTTGCAGTAAAGGACAACTTATTGTATTTCCAAGAACGATTATGCCTACCCAGCACAGATTTACAGAAAAAAGTAATCTCTTGTTATCACGACTCTTTAATGGAAGGTCATCCCGGTATAGCCAAGACCTCAGAAAAGATCAAGCGCTACTTCTGGTGGCCGTCTTGGAAAAAAGATATCAGAGACTTTATAATGTCCTGTGGAGTATGCGCCCAAAACAAGAGTCAAAAGGAAAGACCAGCAGGCCTCTTACGCCCTATTGACATCCCACCTTGCCCTTGGCATACGCTTTCTATGGACTTCATCACCGATCTACCTCCATGCTCCGGATACAATACGATTCTAGTAATCGTGGACTTATTCTCCAAGATGGCGCATTTCATTCCGCTCAAAGGCTTGCCAACAGCAGCAACTCTGGCCCGAGAATTTCTCGAAAACATCGTCCGACTGCACGGTTTTCCTTCGGTTCTAATTTCGGATCGAGGTAGTCAATTTATTTCTCATTTTTGGCGAAGTTGCTGTCGGTCGGCTCAAATTGATGTGAGACTATCGACCAGTCACCACCCTCAGACCGACGGACAAACCGAGAGGACCAATCAAACTCTGGAACAGTATTTACGCTGCATGCTGCAACAAACTGAAAAAACTTGGAAAGACATCCTTTGGATAGCCGAATATGCCTACAATAACTCTGTCCATTCGGGAACTGGGAAAACCCCGTTTTTTCTTTTGTACGGCAGTCACCCTCGAACCTCGGAGTTGGATCCCCTCCAAGATCTTGAAACACCAGCAGTAGACTACCTGCATTCTACAATCACCCAAGCCTTTAAGGAAGCTGTTTCTCACCTTCAAAGGGCTAAAGAACAATACAAGAAAGGGGCAGATCAACATCGGAAGGAAGCCCCTCACTATCAAGTAGGGGATCAAGTCTGGTTATCCACCAAATATCTATCTCTAAAAGGGCCACGCACATTCAACCCAAGATACCTTGGTCCCTATTCCATCACTACCATAGTAAACCCAGTAGCGGTCAAGTTGGACTTGCCCCCGCACATGAAGATACATCCGGTCTTCCACGTCTCTCTATTAAAACCCGTGCAACCTCAAACCCGACTAACCAAATCTCCAAAACCTATCCTAGTGGATGGAGAACTCGAGTTTGAAGTCAAAAGCATTCTGGACTCCAAGATCTCCAAATCTAAACTATTCTACCTAATTGACTGGAAAGGCTACGGCCCCCAAGAGAGATCCTGGGAACCTGCTGAATATGTCCACGCTCCTCGCCTAATCAAAAGATTTCACCGAACATTTCCTGACAAGCCAAAACCCCCGGAGAAGCCCGGTTTGGGAGGGGCCTTGAGGGGGGGTATTGTCATGATCTCTGCTTCCAAAAGGTCAGGGTTTTCCCAACTCCCTTGGAAGCAGGTCCATAACCCAGGTCCGAGTGCCAACGAGTCCCAATTGGGACCTTTTGGACCCAGTCCTGGCGCCAGTGGCACCAGGCTCATAAATATGCCCAGTCCCAGCGCTGGAAGCGCCGGGCTCATAATGCTTGGGTGGACTTACCTTCAGCAGACCATGCTGCTTACTTGCCTGCCAGTTGAGCCTCTGATCCTCTTCTGTTTGGAACTACTTTTCCTGTTGGGTGGGGCTGGAGCCACTCCCTAGATTCAGAACACTGGAACTCTTCTGGAAGGCAGGAACTCTTTTCTTACTTAGGCGTGGCTGTGGAAGGAGACACCTAAGCACTACAGGAGGCTATTTAAACCACACCCGGTGGATGAATCTTGCTTTGCGTTATTCTGCAACCTCTGCAGCAGAACGCTCATCGTGTCTTCTGCATCCGGTCCTGGGCCTAAGGAAAAAGGCTTACCATCCTGAATCCAGTCTTCAGCAACACCTATAAAGACAAGAAAGAACAGGTTAGCATTCCGGCATCTGAAAGGCAAAGGCTTACCATCCTGAATCCAGTCTTCAGCAACACCTATAAAGACAAGAAAGAACAGGTTAGCATTCCGGCATCTGAAAGGCAAAGGCTTACCTACTCTTCGTGCGCTCCGGAGGTCTTCACACTGCATTCCGGCATCTGAAAGACAAAAGTTTACCAACTCTTCGCACGCTCCGGAGGCCTTCGGCGCTGCATCCCGCATCTGAAAGACAAAACAAGGTGCGTTTAAAGACATTGGGGAACTTTAATACTCACGTGCCATTACTCCTTTCCACATCTAATCCAGTGGGTATTCCGGCACCCTGCAGCCGCTCCGAACTCGTACCTGCAAAATAAAAAGACAGTTAGAGCGCATAGTGAAGCAGGCAACAAGCGCTTACTTACGTGCTTCCAGGCGCTTCTATTCATCTCACGGGCTCCATCTTCAACTCACTTCAGCCCGTCATCCGCCATCGCCGGAACCCTGCAAAACAAGAGACATCATTACTAAAGACTTTAAAGACATTTGAATGACTCGAAACTTACCGTTCGTGCAGTAAACGACGGACAGCAGTCCCCTGAAGTCAAGAGGCCTGCGCTACCTATCCAGTGAAGAAACTGGTTACAGCACCCTGCCCCGAGGCAGATGGAGAGCTCGGCATTCACTTACCTAAGGTGAGAGCGTTAACCTTTGGGGGTCTACAGGAGAGGAGAAGAGGAAAGAGATAGGGACACCCCAATAACCCCAGTTCATTAACCCCATATTTTCTATCTGCAGACATCTTACTCTACACGTCAGGCATACAGTGCACAGAGGTCCAGCCCAAAGAGCCAACCGGGTGCTACACATCACCTTTGAAGATACCGTAGTCGCCCAGTCAAGACCGGCGCCTCTGCGAGAATCAGGTGAGCGTTACACGCACTATGGTGTAGTAATATTCAGAAGGCCTTATTAGATAAAATAGCTTGCCTACAATCTAAAATCAATGCAAAGAAATCCTTGCTACTAGCTGACCCTGACTACAAACAATTACCAAACTTTGAACTACAAGTATTGCCGATTCTTTGTGACCTATGGGAATGATTAAAAATTGACACTTGAAAAGGAATACGAACAGTTGACTTGATCACAGGTCGTTTCAACTCCATCGAGGCAGCTACATAATCTAATCTACAGTTCTGGACAGTGCTGAAATAGCCAAAGTGGATTTGCCCATACCCCAAATACCCCCCCTTGTTCTTGAGTTTGAGCAACTGTATTACCAGTTTTTCCGTTTCTCTGAAACCAATGAATTGCTCTTTTCCTACAAAACCGTTGTTTTTGTGCTAACTGTGGGGAAGAACTGTGGTCTGGAGTGTTGCCACGAGCAATGCCAGAGGTTAAGATTAATTCTAAACCTTCCAGCCATCACCTCTTTCATTTTGCCTTTTCACCCAGAGTGGGACAGGTATGCCCAGGAGTGCGTCCCAAACCTGCTGAGCCTAGAGACCCAAGCTACGCCTCACTGACTCCCAATGAGGCCAAAACATGTCTTGGGTTGCTTGAAGTCTTGTGCAGAAGGCATGTATGTGACCACTCAGTTGTGGGCTGGACTGCCCTCTTTGTGGTGGGGACGAAGCCTGAATTGCAAATGGTCTTTCCTCTTTCTGTAATGGTTTGGCAGGCCGAAGAACGATGATCTGATTGCCCAGAACTTTGCCAAAAGAGAAGATGAATTCTAAAGCGTCTAGGCATCACCTATTTTATTTAGCTCAACCATGGATAAAGTAACTGATAGGTCCAGGTATGAAAGGGAAATTGAGTGTTAGTGTTAGGGAGCATATGGGGCAAGTATGTTCCAGGAAGGTGTGGAGAGGTAAGTGTGTGACTGTAGTCTCTATGGGTGTTATTAATAGATACTACAAGGGTGTTTTGTCACCAACATGAGATTCTCTGTGAGGGAGTGAGGTATACCCAGAGCGTTCCGTTGTGTACATCTTGATGGTCGCCATGTTGGATTTGAGCAACAGTTCTTACGGCAGAGAGCGCAGGTTGGCGAAGAGGAAAACAGGAGCATCCTTTGCAATCCGCCCTTTGTTATGACACACTGGATCTTGGGTTAGGGATGGAAGTAGTCGACAGAGCACACGCACCAAAATGAAGTAGCGCTCAACTAGTCTTATACTGTTGGATTAAGAGTCGAGATCAATGTGCAGCCAGGAAGATAGCTCTGGGCCAACGCACTCCCCTTGGGTACAAGAAGATGCCATGCAACATGGATCCGCAGTCTAGCGAGTAGAAGCTGGAGGACTCTGGCATTAAACGTGACAAAGTACTAATAAAATAAAAAATAAAAATCCCAGATCCATCACTCGCCATCTCTGCCATCCTTTTGATCTTGGGCATGTCTATTTTGGTCAAGATGGAAAAAATGTACTGTATTTGTGAAAGGTGATTGCATAAAAGTGGAAGCTGTCATAGCCATTTGTGAGAGTGGGGGGGTTCAGGGGCAGTAGGTGGGGCAGAATATGACCCACCTTAATAGGCGAAGAAGAGCCTGAAGAGTAGAGTCGCTCTGTGACAACCTTCAGAACATCACTTAAAGTCAACCTCATGCATTAATAACGGTGCATACCTACACCCCACACCCCAAACATATGATGAATGTCTTAGCCTCCCATAAAAGGATCCTACACCCTACCTTCCTTAAGGACTCAGACTGTTGTGGTGTGTGATTATGTAACATGTGTGCCCTGAGGAAGATCCAGAACTAACTCGATCTCCTCGCTTTCTGCGTGGATTGCAGTAGTTTTCGAGTAAATGAAATGACACGTGTACGTTTAAAAAACAAGCAATGAATAGGCTCTGCATGGAAGAAGGCCTGGGGATGTGTTAGAATATTCACACACGCTAAATGCACTGTCCTCTCCTGTTTCCTGCAGGTCGAACATATCCAAAGAAGGGACAGACCTGCGTGGTGCACTACACAGGTAAGATTGTGGAGATAGTAATCTTTAAGGGCGGATTGCAGTGCATCAAACTAATGAATGTGGAAAATGTGTATACATGACAGGTGGTTCCATGGGAGGGTGGCAGGCATCTAGAAATAGCCCTGCCCAAGTCTGATGGAAAGCAACAGGATCCTTGGTGGCACCTGTCCTGGTGGGATCAGTGAAGCATCCAGACCTTATCATTTGAGAGGGGTGTGCAGTGTCTTAAGACATGCTGAATAGGTTTGGTGTCTATGTTCGTGTCCTGGAAGACCACTGTGTGCACAGCTTATTTCTTCCCAGTTCAGTGTGCTATGCAGCATGTTCTGCCATGATGTACTGGTATGCGGTATATGACAAAACCGGGGAACTTGCTCCCCGTCCATGCACCATAGTTCTGCTTAGACCCCATATCTCAGGAATTGCCCCCCTTTGTTTTTTACTATCTTATTTGAATAGTCACCGGACTCTGAAAGCTCTCGAGATCAAGCGGTTGCCTCATTACTCCCTGAATTGATTCACGGCCGTCCTTTAATTTTTGGAGTAAAAAGCCGCTTTTACATGTTGGCGTGTCTTGGTATTTTACAAAAACCCTAAGAAGAGATTCGCCATGCTAAGAAGGGGTCAGCAATCTTGATACATTCAAAGAAAAAAGGACACATTCTTCCACATATTTTAGAATCGCACGTAACACTCCGCACGGCCTGCCACATGCATGTCGCATGCTGAAGAAGGCCCGTCTACACTGCAGAGTAATGGGTGATTCACATCGACATTGTCAAGAACTGCTGGAGACTTTGGACACGCATGACAATGCAGCATTAAGAGGGCCCACACCGCAGGGCCTACACACACAGCAAAGCTGATTAAATAAACAATCACTCAAAATGGCCGACTAACTCGGCCAATTTTCTGAAAGGTGATCTATGTATATTGAGTGTGGAACACGTCATTTCCGGTGTCTAGCGGCAGTGCAGATGTTATATCTGTAGCAACAGATCGTAGTAGTGCTATCTCAGCATGAACATACTACTTAAGAAACCATTCACAATGAAATCTCTATCTGGGTAAAGTGCCAACTGAGTGAAGCTTGATCCTGAGCAATTTACTGGCATAACTGAGGGTAGAGCTCTACCAACCTGGTGTACTCATGAATATCTGATTGCATCCATTGAGCCTAATAAGCAAATCTTGAGCATGTCCAGATGATTCATAAAAGAAGCATTTACATTTCATATTGATATAGAATGAGAAATAGCACACATATACCCCTGTAGATATAATAATATGTCATCTTAGTTTCTTAGCTAGGCAACCACTGTCTGTTAGAGTAGTGAACACCATCACTAAGCACTGAAACATGAATATTCTTTGGGGATATCATAGGCAAATACTAACTTGATTACAATTCTGCAAACTCTTAAATGCCCAGGATGTGCCCATCCGTGTGCTGGGATACCCTGATCTGCTGCCAAAGATGTGGCCGGTAACTTCCTTGATATGATATGTCATTTGTAATGCGCCTGTACACAAGTGTTTCTAGGTGTGACGGCATTGACTTGAAAAGCAGCCATGGCATGCAAGAAGTTAAGTCGTAGCAGATACAGAGACTGTGCCAGCGGGTAAGAGTCTGGCAGACTGAGCCGCTCAGCTCATTAACACCCACTACCAACTGTTAGGGGTGCTGCTGCCACTCTTAATGGGGGTCTGAAATGAAGCAGGAAGACTTACGGGGGACAGGGCAGCGGCTGAAATGGGTCGTGGGGGCAGAAGAGTGGATGGTTCAGAAGTATGGAGTGTGGGACCAGGGATCAGGCTGGAATCCACTGGATATATGAGCAGGTGCAGGTCCACCATCTTGTTTGCTGTATACCTGGGGACATAAAAGCCAGCAGTGTAGACAGTACTGTTAGAGCGGAGAATAGGCCGGGCCCAGTAGCACAGGATTTCCATTTTGTGGGGCTTTGGCCTGTTTGTTGCCGGTCGTGGGGGTACAAAAGCAGGGCTGTCGGTGAATAGGCAAATGGGCAATGAAGAAGCCAGGTTAAATGCAGCACTCTTCTGTGATGTTTGGACACAAGAATATATTTCCAGCTAAAGTCTGTCTTCTAAGCATTCTGATTGGCCGTTATAGTCAACCTGAGTGCAGATTATAAACTAATCTGTTAAGTAGTTCTTAATTACAATTTTTGGAATATTTATAGGCCTAGTCATCAGGCGTCAGTTGAGGCTAAGCTTAGGCTCCGTTCAGGAATAGACAAATGTTAGCTGGGATACAGCATTAGTTCTCATTCTGTGGCAGAGGTTTGAGGTATAACATTCGTTTTTGTCAATTGGCAACTTCATTCACCTTGTTCTTTGGTGAAATGTCCCAAATAGGTATCATGCATATGTAGTGACGGCAAGTGAGGCTTATTTATGTAACACAGGAAGTATTGGAATTCTTTACTTCCTGTGAACATTGAGGTTATTGGGCTTCATTTTTCACCATATGTAAACATTTCACCAATGTGTTCTAACTACAAACTACCATAAAGGAAAGCCATGGTTTGAGAAAACCTAAAAGTGGTTGATTAAAAGTTTTGAGTCCTGCTTCTGAAAAGCTGTGCATTTCTCCTGGTTGTGTTCCATTCTGTATGTGTTCTCCTCCGCACCATAACAGAAGGATACAAAAGAAATATGTCTGGACCTTCTGCTCAAGGAACAGTTCTGGTGGAACTGCTGGGCCTCCTCTCCTCTACACAAACTCCCAAATACCCACTGCTGTATGTCAACTTTGTGAGCCTAATTGGGGAGGTGATGGTTGACCCTCCAGCTACCCCTATACCACGATTATCATCTGGGATACCTACCCCTCTCTCCCCGACTGAAGTAGACGCCACAGGAAACCAGGAAGTGATGGTTGGAAATGCTCAATTTAACTGGTAATCCCTCTGTGTAGCATAGTATGATATGATATGGCATTTATAACACGCTGATACACAAGTGTTTCAAGGCGCGACATTGCTTAATTAGTTTAGCTCCTCCATACCCATACAAAGGAAACCAACCACATGCAAATCAATAATGATGTGGCGGTCCAAAGGAGCTTGCAAATGCACACAAGTTTGGATATCCTATATCTCCTATATGTATAAATGTGCATGCAGGCATGCACCTAAGAATTGGTTGACCCATGAATCGAATAGAAATGCACATATATCTGGGTATAAATTCATGCATACACAGTGGGGCATTGGCCTCAATTAGGTTTACAAACTGCAGCTTACAGCATTGCCATGGTCATTGCATGGCATTGGGTTATCAAGCGTAATGAATGAGATGTTTGTGGAAGAAGGATGGCATGAGTGGTTTCCTGGTGTGTCTGGAAAGCAGGCTAGTCTCACAATGGGTGGGAGTGGGTGCCAGCCTTTGAGAGCACAACCCAACATGCATTGTTTCAGGGTTTCTTGTTTTCTAAACTTTAAGATTTCAGCTCACACAAATTCCTTTCCCTCAAAGAAAAGGTGGTAATATCTGAGGTGGTGACTGCTTTTCCACATATTCCTGGATGTGGTGGAGTAGGGACCGTTATGCCCCGATGACCTAGGAGCTCGTTATGAGCCCAACGGCCATGTCAAAAAGAGGACGGAGTTGGAATTCTCTCTGGCTTTAAAATCCGCTAGTGAAGGGGACATAAGGTATCATTTGTGTCATGCCACATACCAGGAAATACCGCATGATTATGAGGTTGAATTCAACCTCCAAATATTGCAAATATTTACCTCCGCCCGACAGGTGGAGGTAAACACGTTTAACCCCCTGCAGGAACCTTTTGGTCTTTTAGTGAAGGGATGTACGAGGGGCGTGGGGGAAATCTGTGGGGGAACCAAAAACAGTGAAAATGTGGCATCCCACGGATCCACATTCTCACTATCCCTGAGACGTAATGCCCAAAAGAGCCATTACCGACGTCCACGCTTTTTCCTTTGGTTCGCCGCCCCGCGACTCTGCAATATGCTTTAATGCACCCACAGAGCCATGAAAATACATATTTAATTTTATTTATTTCATTTTATTTGTTTACAGTTCTAAAGGAACTTTTACAAAATATTATCACAATGTTAAAAGCAGTTCTTTACATAACATTTCATAGCATGACCAAATTTACAATATACATGTTGGGCATTTGCGGCCACAATATAACTTTTCCTCTTCAGGATTTTAATAGTGATAGGCTAATGAGTCAATAATCGCTAATGCAGTCACACAAGTCCATTATTCAATTGATAAAATAATTTTATTTAATTATTTTTCATTTTTAGAGCGCTCACACCTCCCACGGGCAACGAGGCGCTGTTACAGGAATTATTTTTTGTGTTTGTTTTTAATTGCATAGTTGTTTGTCTTAGTTGTGTATTTATAACGCGCTTGAATACCCAGAGGTTTCTAAGTGTGGACCCGGGGATTGAACCTGTGTTGCTTCGTGTCGTCTTGCTTCCAAGGCGAGCACGTTGCCGCTGAGCTATCCTCCCGGGACATAATAATAAAGAATTAGCAATTTAAAATGATAATAAGCTAACATTTCCCTATTTAAAGACATCAAAAGAAGATAGCAATCCATCGCCATAAGTCAGAAAGTTACTTCTCAATCGCTTACTTATAACAATCCATCACCGATATAGTGCAAAGTGAGTACTCTCAGTGTCCGTATTAAGGCAATAGTCCCAGAATGGGGCCTCTTTTATAGAATCGTAGCACTAAACCATGACACCCAAGATCTTCATATATTCCACACAACCTGTAAGCAGATGTTTTGCCGTCTCTAACACACCAGATTTTTTCCACAGGCGGCAACATCTCTCTTTAAGGGGAACCCCCAACCGGGCTACCACAGATACATATGTTTTAAGTGATTGAACTACTTGACATGCAGTGTTTCTGAAATCGTTTTGTGGGTTTCCTGCCCTGAAGCCAGGGAATGCTGCTCAGCGCAGAGGCGTTGCTGGGGGCGGAGGCGGCTGAGCGGGCTATAGTCCCTGGTCTTTTGGTTGTAGCCCTGGATAGAAGCTCAGGTGCTTCAGCCAAAAGGCTATAGCTAGCCCAGAGTCCCACCAGTCCCGACATTAGCTTAGCCCCTGAACTTTCCTAGACCTAGCAACACCCCTGGCTCAGCGTATAACCAGGCCTTATTATTTGGGCCGTCCTTGGGAACCCTTGGAGGCTGGGCGGAACTGAGAGTGTGTGGTCGTGCATCTTGTGCCTGGTTGGTAAGATGTAGAAGACCCACATTTATTGAGTTTTCATAGGGCTGTCTGGACAGCTTCATCCTTGTATTACTTTATTCATTTATTGTGTTCAGTATAAAACTTTACACATAATATCAGAAGTATATAGAAAAACACTCTTTGCTTTAGTCCTTGTATGACCTGCTTATAGATCATTTGCCTGGATGTCTTTTTCTGATGCAGCGGGCATACGTGACTTCCTGTTCCTGGCACAGGGATCTCATTTCAAGGATGAGGGTAACAGGGAAAATGGTGGGTATCAAATTTCTGCTATTTTTGTGTTCCACCATAACACGAGTTTGTAAGGAAATGGGAGGAAAGGCACCCAGTGGGTTGCTGGGTGTATGTCCTCTGGAATAACGGAGGACGTATCGCTGGCAGAATTCCCACCAGCTATAATTCCTCCAATCCTCAATTGAGTCCTTTGTAACTCTATAATGGGGAACAATAACAACTCCACATTTTGAGGATTCACCTCAATTTCTAACAGCAGCTATGGTCATCTTATAATGCGGTTGTGGTGTTATTTTGTGGTGTGCATAAACTGGTGATATTTTCCCTGAGACAACGTGATATTTGGAGTTGCCAGGGCACCAGATATGAATTTGATGTAAAAGTATTTTACTCCCTACTTTGGGAAGTGGGGAATACATGAAGGGAGTGAAAATGTAGGTCTCATTCCGTGATTACCTATTTTTAGACTGTATCTTAATTTTGAAAAATCAGCATTTTCCTTGTAGGCCAAACATTCTTAGCTCGCGGGTTCCCATGAATGAAAAGAAGCCGGTTCGTCAGATGGGCCGTCTTCACTTCCGGCAGCGGCGCAGCAGGGGTTCTCTCTCTACGGAAAGTGCTGCTCAACACCTTATCTGGGCAGTGCATGTGGCATAAAGGCAGATATGCCACTTACCTGCAGTCTTGGAAATCCTATTCGCACTGTGAGAAGCGAAGCCTTCGCTGTTTGTAGGTTTATTATAAAGTTCACTAGTGACGTGTCGTCATCTTCCCCAGTCTATGCCTGTTGTGATATCCCTACAAAATATCCCCACCAAAAATATCGCCGTACATATGGCCGTTTGTCTCGCCATAGGCGATATTTTTTCAGGGGGGATAATTTGTGGGAGCGGGGGTGTCCCCCTCACATTTTAAAATAATCTGGGGGTTGTCCCTGGGTGTCCATGGGTCAATATCGCCGCAAAAATATAGTGATATTTTTGTATCGCGATATTTTAGCGGGGATATTAACACATGGAACCCCTGTTGCTTTGTCACGTGACGGCGTACCATGCTGTTAAACAGGGCAATGGCTTTTGGTTTTCGAAAAATAAGAACCAAGTGACATTTCATGTTTTGTGTAATCTCTCTTTAAAGCAGATGCTCCATGTCTACTGTGCGCTTCGTGCTCAGTAGAAAGTTGCTGGGCCTGTTTTATAACTTGTGTTTGTTGACTTCTTTTTTTGTGCAACCTGTTTCTTGAACCTGCCGTTATTTGCTGGACGGCGGCAGGCAACTGGGAGACAAGTGGAGGCCAGGAAAGCAAGCCAATCTCCCGCAGCTGCTGCCGGCTTCCTCTATCACATGTTTTAAGAACTTGCATTTAATTATCTCTGGCACCCCATGTATTATGCAAATCTTGAATCTACTTAGGCCACGGCACCATGAACTACAGCACCTGTTAAAAGGCAAGTCCCTCCTTTCCTGGCGGAATGGACTCGTTACTCTGAATGATCGTATGTGGTCTACTTGGGTTTCTGCAAAGGTTTTAACTCGGAATGAAGCAAAAGGCTTGCGTGCCAGCAGCGGATTGGAGAACTGGCCAGGGATCTGGCAAATGGGCAGGAGTCACGTGGTATTGCCTCCAAGGAATAGTCCTTCTGCTGACCAACTACAGGCCTCTCTGACAATGACGTTTCCATGCGGCCGGGGGGGAAGACCCTGCCACAGTTTCACCTGCCACGGTAACAGAGCTAATGCCCCAGAGGGAAGTCTGAGACGGGTTTTAGAAAACCTGACTAGAGGCTTCACGGAGATTGAAACTAAGTTTCAGAGAGGTCTCAGGTGGGGGAATAGGGACTGTAAAAGAAGTGAGGGAGCTATGAGTTTTCAAAATGGCCTCCAAGTGTCTGTTGAGACAAGGAACTGATGGAGCATGTTTGCTATTGGGCTAGATGGGAGGTATATCCAGTCGAGAAACAAGGACGTTTGGATATGTCTTACACAGAGTACTGCGCTGAGTTGTGGAGGTCATATTTTCCAAGGTGTATTGATCAAGACCGACACTGGGAATTGTGTTAAACGAGATAAATGGAAATACATGCATGTTTCTTTTTACAAGCGAGAGTGGTTTGGCTGTTAGGAAGGATATTTGGAGGACTAGGAGCCGCTTTCCCCCTATTGCTGGTCCCTGCACCAAGCCACGAGTAGCCTTCTGGACAACCGGCGCCCTGCATACCACCAACCGAGTCTCTGGAGCTCAAGACGGGTATGAAGCTCAGATCATGCTGGCCGGCCCGGCAGGTGGCCTGAATACCACCAACCGAGTCTCTGGAGCTCAAGACAGGTATGAAGCCAAGATCATGCTGACAGACCCGGCAGGTGGCCTGCATGCCACGTCTCTGGAGCTCAAGACGGGTATGAAGCCAAGATCATGCTGGCAGACCCGGCAGGTGGCCTGCAGATCATGCTGCCAAAATGACCTTTTCAAACATGGAATCATATCTCACCTTCTGGAGACCCCTTCCCAATCTGAGAGCGACCCCAAGAGCCTAAGGGGCCGATTCATGGAACAAACGTGCGCCGAAAATCTTCGCGCAAGCCGGCGCAAGCAGGCGCAAGCAGGCGCAAGCGGAAAAAAACAGGCGCACGCGCACGCGTGCGATTCATGGAAGTCCCTGCGCGTGTTTACCACGGGATGTGCATCAAACCCGTGCATGGCGCACACGTCACTGCAACATCCCAAAAGACGTGCGCGATGTGCACAGTGAAAGCGCACAACCTCTGCGCATACACTAGAAAATGGGCGGAACACGGGGCGTAACGCGCAGAATGGGGAACAACTCGCGAAAACAAGGGCGTAACTGGGGATGTACTGCAGGGAAGCAGACGGAACGCCCACACGCATCCGAACCACACGTATTCATGGAACCGAATAGGGCAAAGCCACGCACAGCGAAAGACACGCACAAGCCGATACACGTCCGCCACACGAAGGCAGGCGGTAGCGTCCCTGCGCATTACAAAAGTGGCAACATACAGCAATTGTGCGAGCGGGGCACGTGTATTTCGGGGTTGCGCGGGAAGTTACACACGCGATTGAGCGGGATACGTGTATTCCGGGGGTTCGCGGGAAGTCACACACGCGATCGGGCCTGGGGGAGCGGGCTACGTGTATTTCAGGGGTTCGCGTGAAGTTTCTCACGCGATTGGGCCTGGGGGAGCGGGCTACGTGTATTTCAGGGGTTCGCGTGAAGTTTCTCACGCGATCGGGCCTGGGGGAGCGGGCTACGTGTATTTCAGGGGTTTGCATGAAGTTTCTCACGCGATCGGGCCTGGGGGAGCGGGCTACGTGTATTTCAGGGGTTCGCGTGAACTTTCTCACGCGATCGGGCCTGGGGGAGCGGGCTACGTGTATTTCAGGGGTTCGCGTGAAGTTTCTCACGCGATCGGGCCTGGGGGAGCGGGCTACGTGTATTTCAGGGGTTCGCGTGAAGTTTCTCACACGATCGGGCCTGGGGGAGCGGGCTACGTGTATTTCAGGGGTTCGCGTGAAGTTTCTCACGCGATCGGGCCTGGGGGAGAGGGGTACCACTCACCGTCTGCCTTGCGTGTAGAAGAACGCGTAGCCAACACCCGCTGTGAAGTAATAGCGTGTGAACCCCAACGGATGGAAAACACACGCACCGCACGAAAAGCACGTACAGAACATAAATGCACACGGGATCACCAAGCCCTGCCAGGGCAACGCCCGTGCGCAAAACGTCACAGACGCGCTTACGCTGCAAGGGTCTTGGGTCCAATGAAATCGCGTATGCGTGCTGACGCGCTTACGCGCTAAGGGCCTTTCCTCGATTTTCACGCTGACGTGCAGGATTTTCACGTGCCAAATCACTCCGTATCAAGCTGGCCACGCGAAAACACACGGAAGACCACGCTCCTGCCCAGAAGGCCGAATCACTGCCCCCCAGTGCCCCGAGCAGTCTCCCACGTGCCATCTGCTGTTGCCTGCCTGCTGCCACCGTGCCCTGCCATTTGGTGCCTGCACATCAGCCATCTGCAGGTGTCCAGTTGCTGTGTCGACCCCTGCTGGAACAGAAGACTCCCGACTCGGATAACATCGCTCCACAGCCCAGCCCCAGGACCCAGTTGCCCACCCACTCCTGCCCCTGGGGTTGCCATGTCGGGCACATCCACATCTGGCACCAGTGGCAACCCCCAGCCAGAGGGGCAGAGGGGCACCAGCTTCACTGCCACCGAAGTTGGTGTCCTGGTGGAGCAAGTCCTGGGGCAGTATAATGCCCTCTTCGGATCGTCCCGCGCCAACAAGGAAGGACGGGACAGGACAGGATCTGGGCCGACTGTGTGGTTGCCATCAACGCGGAGGGGGTGGCAACCCGCACCATCCAGAAGGTCAAGAAGCGCTGGGAAGACTTGAGGTCCAGGACCCTCATGAAGGCCCGGCGCCTCGTGGAGGGGGGCCGGGGCCGCATGAGTTCCATCCAGTTGAGGGTCCTGGACCGCGCACACCAAGCGCTCCACGCCCAGGTCCTTGAGAGGGAGACCCGTCTGGAGTTGAGCGGTAAGTGGCCAAGCATTGCTGTGTGAGACAGGGCATGTTGCAGTGTGCTGGTTGTCTGATACTTGCCTGCATGTGTGACATAGCCCATGTACGCATGTATGTGTGCAGGGACATCATGGGAATGCATGTGCGACCTGTAATGTGTGAACCGCACGGTTGTTGCATGTGTTTGAATGCAACATGGGGACCCCTGTGCAGATTGCACACATGAGAGCATGGCAGTCTCTGTTCCTGGACATGGGTGGGGGCGAGGGATGGGTGCTGATGCCAGATACATATGTGGTATCCATGTCTGTGTGCCTGACCTGCGTGTCTGTGACTTGTGAGTGCCATGGATGCATGACACATGTCTGTGACAATGTACAGATTCACTGATGCAGCCTAGTCATCCTTGTATGCACTGTGATTGTGGTGTACGGGGCCAGATGGATGTGACTGAGGTGAAGTGTGTGCATGTGATAGGCATGACCCATGATGCATGTGAGTCCCATTACATTGTATGATTCGAGAGTCCATTGGACATGCATTGAAATGTCCATGGCACGCACCATGACTGTCACTGTGTGTGTTTTGCCTGGACTGACACATGTGTTGTGGTGTGACATGATGGAAGTGTACTTTGACAGTGGCACTCATCTGCTATTGCTTCCTGTCTAGGGGACCATTGTACAGTACCCTTATGCTTGTGTTCTATGTCTCCCTCTATGCAGCGGCTAGTGAAGGAGAGGGCGGAGACAGCGCTGTGGAGCAAGGCGGCGGGGATGCCCCCACGGCTGCAGCGGAAGGGGTGGGTGAGCCCCCACAGGGGCCTGCTACGGCGGTAGACGGCGAGGAGCCATCCAGGTTGGTGGTTTCCACAGAGGAGGAGGAGGCCGCCACTGAGGCGCACATGGGGCCTGGTGGGGGCATCCCTGCTGGTGCAAGTGGTGCAGTCCAGGGGCAGGGGCAGGAGGCAGCACAGGTCACCGTGGAGGGGCCTGTGCATGTCGCTGTCCCTGAACCTGTGGGTGCACCACCTTGCACCAGCAGGGATGCCCCGTCCCAGGCCCGTCTGCAGGTAGAGGGGATGTCCATGTCATCTGACTCCCCTCCACCTGCGGACGAGGGGACCCCTGGCCGTGTGGAGAAGGTCCTGATTGGGGTCGCGATGCGCACGGCTGTGATTCCTGATGCCGTGCGTGCTTCCCAGGAGGAGCACGCACGTCATCACGAAGAACACCATGCCGACGTGGCCCAATTGGGATCGGCCATGTTCGGGGGTTTCCTGCATGTGTCGGCCAATCTGGCGGCCCTCTCCTCCTCTGTGGAGACCATACGCCAGTCGTTCTCCTTGCCGTCTTCCGGCCCAGATGCCACCAGGGCCCCCTGTGGACCTGCCCTGACCAATGCAGCCAGCTCGGTGGGGATCCCATCCCTGCCACAGTCGGGAGTCAGAGGTCCAGCAGGGGTGGACAACACAGCAACTGGACCCCAGCAGATGGAGGATGTGACGGCATCATCGGGCAGGGCACGTGCACAACGGCGTCGGTGGTTTCCATCATCCTGGATGCCGTCGCGCTGGCAGAGGCAGTGGCGTCGGAGGCAGCAGCAGGCTCGACGTGGGAGGCATCATGGCTCGGGGCCATCAAGATCAGAGGGGCAGGCATCGGCCGGAGGGCAGGAGAACCCTGGGATGGTAGTGTCTTCCGTGTGGGAGCAGTTGGTCCAGCGGATAGGTGCGGAGCGGCAGCGGGCGGAAGAGGAGCGGCTCACCACGGTCAGGGCGGAGTTCTCCATGCGTCGGGCGTTGAGGCGGGCTGAGTGCCTCGAGGAAGCTCACAGGGAGTTTGAGGTGAACATGGGGTTATCCCTGCGAGACCTCGGGGCCAGGACAGAGTCCCGCCTCCAGGACATCGACATGGAGTTCGATGATGCCCTGGCCGGCAACATCACAGAGTGAGCGGCAGGACTTGCCCGCTGCCATTGTATATAGTTATATAGTTAGTGGTAGGTTTCCTTTTAATTCTTTTTTTTTTATTTGGTTGCGATTGGACAATGCGCCACTTTTTTGTATATAGTTCAGTTTTTAGTTAGTTGACATAGTTAGGTTTCATTTGGTTGGGCTCATGGACCCGGGATTGTCTTGTAAATAGTTCTTCCATGGATTTTTTGATTTTTTGGATTTTTTTCCTTGGACATTCATCTTCTTTTTGTTGCTTTGCTTTGTGGTTTTTCTAATTTCATTTCCATTCTAGTTGATTTTCAATACATTTTTATTTTCATCCTTCAATGTGTCGTATCATCTCATTACTTTCATGCATGTCGTGTTGGTTGTTTTGACATTCACTTGCAGCCATTGTGTGTGACAGACATGTGTTCATTTGCAACATTTACATTGGGTGTGTAACATGTAATTGCCTTTGATATGTGGGTGGATGTGATAGTTGGCTGGGCCTTTTGGCAGGGGAGGATGGCCATTACGGACATGATTGGGAATTGTTGGGACCCAGGTGCAGGGGGGCATGGATGGGACATGGGCGAGGGCCTGGTGGAGGGTGCCCCACAGTGCTGGGGGGTGGGGGTGGTGGGGGACATGAGTTGGACATGGGTGGGGGCCTGCTGGCAGGTGCCCCACAGTGCTGGGGGGTGGGGGTGGTGGGGGACATGAGTTGGAAATGGGTGGGGGCCTGCTGGCAGGTGCCCCACAGTGCTGGGGGGTGGGGGTGGTGGGGGACATGAGTTGGACATGGGTGGGGGCCTGCTGGCAGGTGCCCCACAGTGCTGGGGGGTGGGGGTGGTGGGGGACATGAGTTGGACATGGGTGGGGGCCTGCTGGCAGGTGCCCCACAGTGCTGGGGGGTGGGGGTGGTGGGGGACATGAGTTGGACATGGGTGGGGGCCTGCTGGCAGGTGCCCCACAGTGCTGGGGGGTGGGGGTGGTGGGGGACATGAGTTGGACATGGGTGGGGGCCTGCTGGCAGGTGCCCCACAGTGCTGGGGGGTGGGGGTGGTGGGGGACATGAGTTGGACATGGGTGGGGGCCTGCTGGCAGGTGCCCCACAGTGCTGGGGGGTGGGGGTGGTGGGGGACATGAGTTGGTGTTCATTAGTTCAAGGAGACATGTGCCTTTGCTGGGGGGGCATGCCCATGTTGGGTGGGCTGCCTGCGGGACATGACCAGGGATGCAGGGTAGTCCCCTGTGGTGTGGGCTGCCTGCAGGGACCGTGGAGGGTGTACAGGGAACACCTGAGAGGACCCACACTGTCAAATCACATGTAGGACTCCCCGGCACCCCTGAAATACATGTACCCTGCTGAAATCGCGTGTAAAACTTCCCGCGCACCCCTGAAATGCACGCGGCCAGGCTATTCGCGTGTGAAACTTCCCACGCACCCCTGAAATACACGCGCCCAGGCTATTCGCGTGTAAAACTTCCCGCGCACCCCTGAAATACACGCGCCCAGGCTATTCGCGTGTAAAACTTCCCGCGCACCCCTGAAATACACGCGCCCAGGCTATTCGCGTGTGAAACTTCCCGCGCACCCCTGAAATACACGTACCCTGCTGAAATCGCGTGTAGAACTTCCCGCGCACCCCTGAAATACACGCGCCCAGGCTATTCGCGTGTAAAACTTCCCGCGCACCCCTGAAATACACGTACCCTGCTGAAATCGCGTGTAGAACTTCCCGCGCACCCCTGAAATACACGCGCCCAGGCTATTCGCGTGTAAAACTTCCCGCGCACCCCTGAAATACACATACCCTGCTGAAATCGCGTGTAGAACTTCCCGCGCACCCCTGAAATACACGCCCCCAGGCTATTCGCTTGTAAAACTTCCCGCGCACCCCTGAAATACACGTACCCTGCTGAAATTGCGTGTAAAACTTCCCGCGCACCCCTGAAATGCACGCGCCGAGGCTATTCGCGTGTGAAACCTCCCGCGCACCCCTGAAATACACGCGGCCAGGCTATTCGTGTGTAAAACTTCCCGCGCACCCCTGAAATACACGCGCCCAGGCTATTCGCGTGTGAAACTTCCCGCGCACCCCTGAAATACACGTACCCTGCTGAAATCGCGTGTGAAACTTCCCGCGCACCCCTGAAATACACGTACCCTGCTGAAATCGCGTGTAGAACTTCCCGTGCACCCCTGAAATACACGCGCCCAGGCTATTCGCGTGTAAAACTTCCCGCGCACCCCTGAAATACACGTACCCTGCTGAAATCGCGTGTAAAACTTCCCGCGCACCCCTGAAATGCACGCGCCCAGGCTATTCGCGTGTGAAACTTCCCGCGCACCCCTGAAATACACGCGCCCAGGCTATTCGCGTGTAAAACTTCCCGCGCACCCCTGAAATACACGCGCCCAGGCTATTCGCGTGAGGAACTTCACGTGAACCCCTGGAATACACGTAGCCCGCTTGCCGTGCTGGTACAGGGTTAGCGCAGCCCTTTGCGCTGGATTGGGGATTTTGATGGCTTTTCCCTGCGCGGAAGGCGTTCTTGGGGGCGTAATTGGCGCTGCTGGAAGGTCGCTGCGCCACTGTGCGCCACGGCTGGTTTTGGTGGCTGGAATCCATGAATACGCTGTGCGCGGAAATGGGTTTTGGCGCACACGGCTGGCGCAGGGATTTGCACGCGCACACTGTGCGCCAGCCGCGTGCGCCACTTGTGCGCTGAATTCTATGAATTACCCCCTAAATGTCATCCCTGGCTGGGGTTCTGCAGACCCTGTGCTGACTCTGTGCTGGTGTGTGGACAACTCCAGCCAAAACTGCCTTCCTTTTTTCAGGCTTATCGTACCTGCCTGGACCCCCCCCCCACCCCTTCAACCTTGACCGGGGGCGTAGGGTGTCAGCCCATTGGACTGCCATATTCCAGTTATACACATGTGTGCAGCACAGCTGTCAGCGATTTCACTAAGTGTCCTCGGGCCACATTGGCCCCCCTGCCAACATTTTGCCCACTCTGGGCCTAACAAATTGGGTGTCTTTTACGATGCATTTCCGTGCCCCATTACTGGTGTTCGCGGACCCAGGTCCTGTCCACCCATACATACTGGCCAATCATGTTCCTGCAAAAAGCCTTCTGTGTCTGTGGAAAGTCTGCCAGGGTACATATATTAGTAACAGTATTTTGGCCACTTTTGTTGCAGATGTAAAATAAATGCGGCAAAGATTTGGAACACATTTGCAAAATCCCACTTCTGATACCAAATGCCTACTCTGCATGGAAGATTAGCTTACACAGACGGTAAAATAACTCGGCAGGTTGGGCGCTCGCTGCTGCGATCTGTGTGTGAACTACAGGTCGCCGGTTCGAACCTCAGCAAGGCCAACTCAGCCTTTCACCCTTCTGCGTGCGATAAATGAGTACCTACTCCATTTGAGTGATATTGTATGTATATATGTTCTGTGCTTAGTAGTAAGCGCTACATAAATAACACATCACTATATTTCTAGTGGTTCGGGCTGTGAGTGAGAGCATATTTTTCCCAACGAGAAATTGCTTGGGAAATGCACGTTTTGTACGTCCAATAACTTTGCCCCACTCCCTTCTTGATGGAAAGTTTATGACCCCGTATGCTTTAAATGTCATATAGGTGTCTACTACTGATCATTTGGGGAGCCGGGCGTAGCTCCTGGTAGCTATTGGTGTCCAGCTGACTAGGCTCTTCATGCAACAAGCAGGAGCTAAATAGCTCTCAGCACCCCTCAGTTTCTAACCCTGGGGGTAGGTACTTTGCATGACAAAGCACTAAGCATGTTGACCCTCATCGCAGAATATGTGCTGCCTGCCTACCTGCCTGTTATTCCCTGCCAGGCACAGTGGGCATACATTAAGGAATGTTACTCCAATTGGCCGAGTCGGCAACGGCCAGTCCCTCAGGACCTCTTGACAGAAATGGCTCTAGTGGATGGGTGGGGTGGGGATGCCACACACCTGCAAACCATGTCCCGGAATCAGACCAGCCAAGTGCACAGATGCCAGGTGGACATATATTTGTATAGGCACAAAACAAACCAATAAACACGAGCTCCCGGCTGGCCGGATTCCTGGAGAAGCTTTGCAGGAGGCCAATGCGGATACTAGAAGCCCCCTACCCAGGTGGTCTATTGCAATAGGTGGTCCCCAATGCTCGCAGTAGCACGCCTGGTGGCGGGACTTTCCACGTTCTGTCTCACGGTCCTGTTAGTTGAGCTCTAGGGGGCCAAGTCTAGAAAGACCTCGCTTGACGCGCCGGTGGATATGGATTGACGTCCAGAGAAAACGAGGCTATGAAAGCAGCTTGTGAATAAGGATAGCCCTCTAGAAAGATCCCTAACCAGATCCTTCAATCTGGCGCTCCTCAAACGTGGACTATTCCAGAGGGTTGCCTGGATATTACAGTAAATATTGTGAGCCTACGCATGGAACACATTTCTGGGCGTACCGTTTCTGTTCATTCTTAATATACCGTAATACCTCGGGAGGGGGCACCAGAAACACCCCGTGGAGTGGTACCAATCAGCTCGTCCAGAACATATTCTTTAATCATGCTGTCTGTCACCACATGCTTCCTCCTGCTTTAGGAGGATAGCTCAGGGGGAACACGCTTCCCTTTGAAGCGCAACACGGGTTTAATTCCCGGGTCCACGCTTAGAAACCTCTGGGTATTAAGCACCGTTATAAATAAACAATTATAACCATTACATAAAACGATGAAAAGACGAAAACTACTAAGGGTTGTCACCCCCCTTGCTGCAATGGGATTCTTCAAGTCCCCTTTCAGTCTCCATGATTTCATTCTAATCATGCGTGAAAGCTGAAAAATGACAAAAAAACCACATGGGTATAATGACAGATGTGAGAAGGGAAGAGTACTTTTTTGTTAACTTATCACAGCCCTGCCCTTTTTTCCACGTGCAGATGCTAGTGACCATAATGAGACTCTCCATATGCATCACCCGGGATGGAGAGGCGAAGGTTCCACCAAGCCCACGTTGAGCCCCATGGCTTCATGCGGGCCCTTGACTTGGGCAGTGGGCCGTTACCAGCGGGGCTGCCCCTCTGGCATTGTCTTTCTGCATCTCCCAGTGCACTAGGGAACTAGACTTGGAACACGAGGTGCACTCTGTAGCTGGAGACCGAGAGGTAGGAAGAAGGCAATGGGGGATAGCAAGCGCTATACGTCTTTTGTTTTTACTCGTCCATCTACCACCGCCGCACATTTTCTAACCCAATCGGATCACTGAACATTATTCTTGGGCATTTATATATGTGTAACATCCTCACTCGTGTCACGCCCCAAATCCATTATATCAGGGGCACGAGCAATAGACGAAAAATGCAGGCAAATGGGCAGATTGCATATGCCTCGGTTTTGGGGTGGGGGGGGGGGGTTGTACGCCTGTATCCTGTTTGCAGAGATTATGGATGGCACGTCAGTCTTCAGTTGTTTCATTGGAGCTAACTACTTGATTGTAATTCAGCCCGATGCAGTGTGGAATTAATGTATGAATATTTGTGGGTCAAGGTAAAATGGGAAGGGTAGGGGGTGGGTGAGGGGTGGGTAACGAGTTATGGCAGGACCCCCGCACCCCAATTATATAAAAAAAAATTAAAAACGTTCAAAGTAACTGCTTCGAAGTGAATTACAACAAAGTTATTCACTTTGATGAAACAGCCCAGAACCGGCACATCAGCCAAACCCATGGATGGTGGTTTTGGCTTCTTATTATTCGTTGGCATGCAAGTATTTCCACCTGCTCTCCATGCACACTCGACCGCTGCCTGGCGGAATACCTCAACTGAGATGTCTGTATTTTATGCGGGAGACTGCACGTAGATGACGTTGAACGACCCTGAAAGGCTGCCCTCAGATTCAAGCAGGCTTAGTAATACATGACTAACTGCTCGCATGCCTGATTCTTGAATGGATCTATATAATATTGCCATGAACTCTGGTGCTGCTATTACAATTTCTGAATGGACTTGGCACCACATGTATAATAATAATATTGTCTCTGGGGGGTAGCTCAGGGACAACGTGCTTGCTGTGGAAGCAAGACGACCCACAGCAAAACAGGTTTAATGGCCTGGTCCGTGCTTAGAAACCTCTGGGTATCAAGCGCTTATGAATAACCAATTATAAATTATAGTACAATTATTTCGATAATAAAAAGGTTTGTTGTGTAGTGCCTAATAACCGATTCCTCGAGTCTCCATTGGCAATTATTTTACCATACCAGACATATCATAGCTAATTTGTTGAAAGAAATTAGGCTAAACATGTTTTTCCTTGGTAGGCCGCAGGACTATTTATCACAGCGGTTTAAGGAATCTGTGTTGACAGAAAATAACACACAGTCTGACCTTCCCAAAATGCATCTCTCTTATTCCCATATAATATTATAATCCTCAGCATCACCTCTTTCATTGTGGCCTTTCCTTAAAGCGGCATCCCAGATTCTTTATTGGTGCGCGTCAGTGATTTGCACGTGGACCTTTCGTTGTCTCAGTAGGTTGCAGTGTCTGTCCCTAATCTGCACAAAATGCCTTGCTATCTTCGGTTCGCTGTCATCGCTTTACTCTAGGCTCGTTAGCACATCTCTCTGTCACCTTTCCTGCTATCTCTTGCTCCCTGTGCTGTCACATTCCTCCTGTCTATTGCTTCCCAAATTATTATTGTCTTGGAGAGTTTTTTTTCTTGTAGATAAACCGTTACATCTCAAAACTAGCCCTCACTTTTGTAGTTGATTTTCTGTTTTACTGCTTTTTTTTTATCTCCAATGCCTAAACTGTTAGGAAGTCACTGATGTGCCGCCAGGGAGGACATCTCCTCACGTGTTCATGCCTTTTATGAAACCTCTTTTAACTTTCGTCTTCTCTGTAGAAATCCACCCTTATCCATCGAGCCATCGTCCCCAGGACGGCACGAAACTAAGGGTCTCAGATGAATAGCACATTTGTTGAGGTACGATTTGGGTTTGAAAGGATGAGCACAGGCAGCATGGTGGTACACAGCTGCCTCCAGTCCGTTCACTGGGATGAAAGATAATGTCACGGTACATGAAACTGTTTGCCCCTGTGCAACTAACGACATTCTAAAGTGGGCAGATGGTGTATACAGTTTAGGCTGTTAGTGGGCAGATAGGCTGGAGCGTGTTGGATCGAAGGATACAACTGCATCTCACCGGGCATAGGAAAGGCGGCCATTCCGTGGCTGATCTTTGAAGTGCTGGGGTGCATCCTCTTTAGTTGAGTTCTATTTTACGTTGCGGTATGCAGAGCAACCTCTGCATCCATAACCCAGAGTACAATGCCTTTATTTACACAGCAGGAATGGTTGGAGGAATGTCTATGCGAAATTAAGGGGAATACGTAAGATGGCCTACTTAGCTCGGTTATAAAAACAGTAACAGCACGGGATTGAACTCAACTATGGTGGGGGAATGACACCTGCAATCACTAGACTGACTGTGACCGGCCCTACCAAGGATCTTCGCCCTTATCATAGGGTTCAGCCTAACTCTTAGGGTTACGTCCCGTGGAATATGTGTTGAGTGCACTGCAGCAGGATTGTGGGAATGTAAACTAAACCCCCAGTGGGGGAATGTCTAGATAACATTGTCCTGGTGGAGAGGATAGAGAAACATTTGTGAGTGCTGATTCTAACAGGAGCTGGTGTCCAGAGTCCAAGTCCACTTCCCCTAATCTAAAGGAAACACAATTCAGGGCTACAGACGTCTTGGTTCTCTTCCATCATTCGCAGTGGATGGGTGTTCAAAGACCGCCAGCACACCATTTTCGTGACCTTGGTGGTTGCTCCAGGTGTCATGATTTCCTCCAGGGCTCTGTAATCATTGATTCTCATAGTACTACTGGGTGATTCCCCTCCTCGCCCTCTATGCCACCCACCCCCGGGCCCAAGCGACATCTTCAGCTATTACCAGCAGGAAGCCCCTACTGCCAGTCTGCCTGTGTGCTTTTCAGATTTGAATTATTTTCACCCCCAACCAAGAGTCGCCTACTTGGGGGACCAGGCCACTACAGACTCTGTCTTTTCATTTGTGCATGAGCACACTATAAGCTCTGCTTTCTCCTTCATCAAGTTTTGTTTTCACCAGTGACTGTATGTAGGACCCCAAGCAGGCTGACAAAAAACGCTTCTAACGACTGGAGGTCACTAGCTACCAACTGATGCTTGGGTATATGACCGCCAGCGGCTGACAAACTCCTCACGCCTGGCTGTTTTAGGACTCCCACCAGGATCTCGGATATGGCCCTCATCAGGCTTTCCGGTTTCTCTGTGGGGTTCTGCATGCCTCTCTCTCCCCCTCTCTCCCTCTCTCGGGCATGGCTCTCTTCCGGGATTTGGCTCTCTTCCAGGGTCTGGCTCTTTCCCAAGTTCTGGCTCTCCTCCAGTTTTCTCCCTTTGTAAGAGATACAGTGCCTTTCTCAATATAGAAGTGTCCTGGAGCCCTGCTTTTCTCGGTCTCTCCAGGTTTCTGTCTCCCTCGATTCTGCTCTGCTCTCCTGGACCGCTCCTTAGCTCAACTCTCACGGCCCTGCAAGACCTGTTTGAAGTCCTGATCGCCTGTCCCAGCCCGAGGAAGCAGAGCCCCTTTTATACTGCCTGGACCCTTTGTTTGCTTCTTGGTTGTATGGGGTAATCATGTGGTTCTTTGCAGGGATCTGATTGGGAGTGAGGCTTTGTAGTTCAGAAGCCGGGGATGGGGTATTTAAAAAGACTGGCCACCATCTTTAACTTTATTTTGCTGGGGTGCTTGCTGCCCTGCTGCTTGCGGATTTTGAATTGGTTTTTCCAGTGTATTTGCAAGGTTAAGTAAGTGTTTTGTGTGTCAGCCCTACTGCCAAATGCTGGCCTGTCCCGGCTGAGTGAGGGGGAGTGTTGCTATGATGGGGTGAGGGGATTCCTAGGGTGTGTTGCCTGTCATCTCTGGCTGGCTGCCAGTGTGTATATCTTGTCCCTTATTCCTCAATTTCTAAAGTAGGCGTTCCATTAAAAGCTATGGAGTGGGTCTTGGTTGAACATTGAATTGGTGGGAAGGGTCTCGCCAGCATCTTGTTGTGGCTTGGGATATGTGGGAGGACGCTCTGGAGTCCACTGTCTATCACCTCCAGTAGTCCGAGTATCTGTGCAGGTCAATGCAGGTGCAGGAACCTCAAGTTGCAAGCCACTAGCCAGGCTTGAAGTCACTTGCCCCCTCAGTTTTCCAAATGAACAGAGCACACTGTGTCTCACTCACCTAGAGTCAGTCATCACTCCCCAATGGGTAGTGGCACATGCACATTTCGAGCCCTGCGCACACCTCAGTTCTTCGCCTACGTGCTTATGGTTCTAGGCCACTTCAGGAGTCATCGCACCTGACTCTGGAGTCTCGATCCTCGGGTCGGTTTACCATACACTTCATCGGCACCTGTTGTATTACCTTCCCTTGTGTCTGTACTTGGCTTCCAGGTGCTTCAAACACCTGTTCTCGGGTCTATAATCCTATGGGGGGTCTCTTACCCAGAGGTATGTGGGAAAGTAAGAGACTTTGGGGTACTCCCCTTAAACTGCCTGTAGGGGTGGCATCGCACATGGGGCGGCTTTTCTTAGCCCCCCAACCACCCCCAGAGTCTCCTGCTCCCTCTCACCTGACTTACACAGTGTATCTTTGCCACAGTTAGTACAATTGGAGTGTGCAATGTTAAACTCTTAACTGTGGGTTATCACTGCTAAAGTCCCCAAGAAAAAGGCTAACACGTTCCATAATTTAAAGGTCTCTTTCAGGTGTTCACTGGTTGGTCAGTTCTGGCGATGGAAGGTTTTTATCATTCATATGCCTCCGTAGTTGTGGCCCAAAGTGACTGGTCCGAATGCCCCATGGTGATGTATATTTATCTGTAGGCAGCTTGCTTGCCACCCATACTTCAATCTCATTCCCATGGAAGGCCACTGGAAAACTGGAAACGTAGCCCCTAAAGCACACCCTGCTCTTCCCTATTGCTTTGCTACTGTATGGCAGATGGGGTCCGTACCTCCCAAAAATGTCTCTTCAGTCTATCTGATCCCCAGAGTCACTTACACCGGCACAGAGCAGTGTACATTCATCTGCAACTATGTATACAAATTAACAACTTCCTTCCATCTATGCCAAGGGGAGGAGCTCGGCCCATACATTCACAACCAGTACAGCGACACTTCAAGCTCTTCCTTTAAAGAGCTTCGCTGCTGCTCCCGAGTGATACGTCCGGCATAGCGTTACATATTTAAGGCGGTCGAATTAGCATATTCGGGGTGGTACTAGGGATGCTGTGCAACACTGCACATTGTGCCGCACAGCTGTGGGAAATGCTGAGCCATCCTGTAAGGGTATCTTCAAAAGTTGTACCGCGCGTGCAGGATTTGAAGCGCGTGCTATTTGATCATATCTGTGCGTAATACTGGATAATTGACATGTGCTGCAACGCACGGATATGCAAAGTAGTGTTTCCTGACACACTAGATGAGTATCCTGCACATGCGCACATTTTCAGTTTGCCAAGCACGGGTGCATGCAGTGTAGGATGCGTGCTGTGCGTCTGTAGTACTTCCCAGGGTGATGTAACACAAGGAACAGTTCATAAAACAATATGATTAATTAGCCAAAAGCAGTATTGGCCCCCTGCGGGATGGGGAGCCGGAAAATCAGGCGAGTAGAAACACGGGCTGATACTCCCGTTCTAGCCCACGTTCCGAGCCGCCTTAAGGCCGGCTCAGCAACCCGCCATTTTCCTGCAGCCCTGTTCCCTTTTAACAAAAAAACCCACCCGCTCTTACCTGATTGTGGCGCTGGCAACGCCTGCCGCAGCTCCCCTGCCTCTTCCCTTTCCAGCCGCCATGGTAATGGAATACCATGGCAGCCATCTTGGCAAAGCATTTTCATTCATTGAACGGGACACGTGCAGCGCCCCGTTCAATAAATGAAAATGTTTTTTTTTTTAAACCCCGGTTTACAGCTTTGGCAACTCTGGGTGCTAATGGCGTTCTTAACCCGTCAAACGGGGTTAAGAACGCCATAGCCCATAGTCTTACTTTAATAAAAGCTTTTCTCCAACGATGCAAACGTTGATGAAAGTTTACAGGTTTTCCTTTAGCTGAGCTTGGACGCCTTATTAGAGCAAGACCTACCAGGTGCCATATGAGAGTGCTTCCCCCTAGGTGACTGTGAGTCGTCTTCACATCTGGACATGCGACAGTAAAGCCTTGCCTGACATTAAAAAAAAATTGGTAAATATCACTGTTGAAGGCAGCACAACTGCACCTTCTGAGCGTGTTGGTTACTTTAAACCATTGTTACTCATAATGTAGCCCTGCAGATGTTTTGGACAGCGATTTCCATACCCCTTCGCCGCTGGCTATGGTGATATGGTCTGATGAGAGTTGAAGACCAAAGCCTACGGAGGGCCACATAGACCACGTTCTACTCAAGCGGATTTATGAAATGGCAGCAATCTAACACCAACACAAGGTGGTTGCAATCCTTTATAGCGGACCAGTAGTCTCTACTCACAATGGGCACATTGAACAGCCAAAGCTCAAATTTCAGTGTCTGCGCGTTCCGCTAGAATTATCCAACATATACCTGAATCCTAGATGACCCCAAAGCTCGAGGTCAAAATTCTGAGGTGCATTCTGTCCGAGATGGGAACATAAACTCGGCAAGTAATCCAAAGCAGTGCTGATGCAAAGCTCTTAAAGCATCTTTGAAACGTCCTGCATGAAATAAACAAGCATCAGCAAAGCCAGAAGGTTTTGCTTTTGTGAAGTCATCGGGTCTGAATTTTCAAGGAACTCCCATAATGATACTACCAGGCCATAATATCGCAACAGCTGACCTGTTGTGCTAATGCCTTATTGCATCAGGAAATAGTTCAGCCAGCTTATAGCTGTATTTGAGCCATTACCCTTCCGAAGTCTACTCAGAAATCACAGAGCTAAATATATCGCAAAAATATCCCAGGGGTAGGGAGGTGCAGGTCATGGGTGGGAATGGCCATAGGGGCTAGCATGGTTATGGGCGGTAAATGTGTGGGCAAATAACCAAATACCCACAGGCTGTATGTCCCTCCTTACATTCCATCTCTCTCCTAGATTTGCTTCCCATGACAATAATCCAATAGTTTTGGATTATAGGCAGCACTTTCAGCACCACCTAACGGCCAAAACTAAAAAAAGAGCCATGGCTGTGTGGACAAATGCAAGAGCAAAAACAATTCAGCAGAATTCTGGTTTAGGTAAAAAAAGTAGCCTGTTTCACCATGGTGCTTTCCTAAAGCATAATCGGTTACAAAACCCGAGTGCGGCACCTGTTATCTTGATATATGCAGACTGCAAGTCTTTCTGTAATTCTGTAGATTAACTCTACTCCTCATCCCCTTAAACCCATAATGGCATATGTGCTCGTTAAACATCTCATAAAGAAAATCTCACAAAGACAAGAAGGTCCCTTATTAAGAAACACTGGGAACCTGGACCAGTGGAGCTAGAAAGCAGTGGCCAACATTGAAATGATTTGAATTATGTGAATTATGTAACAGAGAGAATAATCATATTCTGTATCTCTGTAAATGTATCATTTCCCTCCTCAGCTATCATGTCATATTTTCAAGGCATAGATGTGTTTTGAACAATTTAACTTCCACTACAACAGACCCCCAAATAATCAACCTAAGCATAACAAACCTAAAAAAATACAAGTACAACACCCGCATTTAATATCCACAAGTCCAGAGATCAAAGGTTTACTAATCAACGCCAGATCTTTAGTAGCTCACACTACAGAAATTGCAGACTTGATCCTCAGAGAAGATCTTGATTTCCTTGCCATCACAGAGACCTGGTTACATCCGGCAGCAGGCCCTATGCTCATGCTAGCAGTCCCGGACAAATACTCCATACTAAAACAAGACAGACCTAATTCCAGAGGAGGGGGTATTGCCATTATTCACAAATACAGTCTCTCCATGAGATTAGCCACCCCCATTAAAGCCCTCTCTTGTGAATTGCTCTCTGTTAAAGTTCCACTCACTACTGCCCAAACCCTCAACATCCACCTGATCTACCGCCCTCCTGGCCTAATAGGAACATTTGATGAGGACATCAATACCATTTTGTCCAATAATCTCAAAAACTCAACTCAAGTACTTATTCTTGGGGACCTCAAGATGGGCTTCAACGACCCAACTGACCAGCTTGCCAGCACTACCTCAAATACCTTATCAGAACTAGGATTCACTCAAAGAAGTAATGCGCCTACACACAACAAAGGTAGGATACTTGACTGGGTGGTTGACTACAACTGTCAAGTCAATATCCTTGCTATTTCACCTCTAGCTTGGACGGACCACCACATTGTGTCCTTTACGCTCTCTATCACCAGACCCCCACTCCCACGAGCCATCAGAGCCCCACCCACGCTAACTAGAAATAAAAAGAGTATTACAGTGGAGAGACTCATCCCGACCTTACTCCCCACACTTAACACGCTCCCTGACAACTTGGATCCTGAAACTTTGGTCGATGAATATAACAAAATTATGTCCTCCTCACTGGATCTAATTGCCCCCCTCAAACTCAGACCGAGTAAGCCCAAAACACACCTGAACAAAAGGTTTACACCATTCCTCAAAAACCTAAGGCAACAAAAAAGAAACTGCGAGGTTACTTGGAAAAAACTACCATCAGCAGCCAATAAACTTAAACTTACTAAACTCTCAGCCCTCTACAAAAAAGAAATATGCCTAGCAAAACGAACCTCTTTCGACTCGCGCATTTCCCAAGCTAAATCTAGTACAAAGGAACTATTTTCTATCCTCAAAGAAATAGAGACTCCTTTAGCACCGCTTGACACGTGCACCAAAGATAAAACCTGGTGCTCAGAGATCCAAAAAGCATTAGCTAACAAGATCATCACTCTACAAAACAGAATTTCCAGCAAACGAGCCTCACCAAACGACATCACCCCACCCAAACCGATTGAGAGTACCACAGACACTGAATCTACACGCTTCAACTTTACCAAAGTCTCCATGCTTGAAGTTGAAAGAGTCATCCTGTCAATGAAACCTTCCAACTGTCAGGGCGATCTATGCCCTGCACAGCTCATCAAGGATGCCGCCCAAGACCTCTCCCCCTTCATCTCGAAGCTTATCAATGCTTCCTTCTCCTCCAGCACTATCCCTACCAATCTTAAACAATCCTGGGTACTCCCACTCTTAAAAAAACCACCCTTGACTCATCCACGCCTACGAACTACAGACCGATTACGACTGTACCCTTTCTTCTAAAAAATGTAGACAAGGTTGCCTATGTACAAATACAGAAGCACCTGGAAGCTCACCACCTTCTAGGAGCCAGACAATCAGGCTTCCGCCCCCAACACGGGACTGAGACGGCCCTCATTGACCTTGAGACACAAGTCGACGAACTCAGAGACAATGGTAAAGCCGCCCTACTCCTCCTCCTAGACCTCTCGGCTGCATTTGACCTCGTTGACCATACTATCCTATGTACTCACCTTGGCACAGCTGCTCACTTCTCCAATGACGCCATCACCTGGATTAGATCCTTCCTCAATGGAAGAACCATGAGGGTTTTCTCGCCTTTAGCAGCGGCAGACCCCATACCTATCTCTTGCGGTGTCCCACAGGGCTCTTGTGTCTCACCCACACTGTACAATATCTTTGCTAAGCCCCTTTTTGATGATCTGGATCATCTTGGTATCGCCTACACTAACTATGCAGATGATACTCAGATCCTCCTTCCGTTTTCTGGGGATTATGAAAAGGATTTGGCCTTGGTGAATAGAGTGTACATCATCATCCAGGCATGGATGGCCACACACGGACTATGTCTGAATGATGACAAGACTGAACTCATTATCTTGAGCACCCCCTCTAGTTTAAAGAAACTAGGCCATGTCTATTCTTCATTTATAATCGATGGTAACAGAATAATAGTAGGTCAAGAGGTCAAAACACTGGGTGTGTACTTGGACTCAAACCTCTCTTTTAAGAAACAGGTGAACTCCTTAGCATCCTCTACTGCCTATACGTGCAAACTGATCCGTGCAGCCAAGCCATTTCTATCTGATACCAGTTGCACTACCCTTGCTAGAGCCCTTATTTTGTCTTGCGTGGACTACTGCAATTCCCTCTACCTAGGGTCTACCAAAGCCACCACCAGTAAAATCCAAACCTTACAAAATAACGCCCTCAGAGCGGCACCAGGCATCTCCAGAAGAGACCACATCTCTGTACATAGCCAAAAGCACAATTGGCTCCCTATCAACGACAAAATCATTCTAAAAACCCTGTCTCTTACTCACAAATCTCTCAACAACGCTGTCCCTATTTACTTGATCGATAGATTCCATAGACAGACTTCCTTGAGACCCACAAGAACTGCATACAAAGACTGACTCTCCATTCCCAACTTCAATCGCTCCACATTAGGGGGAAACAGCTTCCCAGTGAAAGCCGCTAAACTGTGGAACTCTCTGCCCCCTACTCTGAGAACGGACCTCCCCTACCGCAATTTCCAGACTAAC